>NW_004567105.1:31404362-31419211 GCF_000260355.1 Condylura cristata
TATATATATATATATTTGAGGTTTGCTGATGCTCAACATAATTGCAATGTTCATTCCAATAGAGAGAATTTTAAAATTTTTGTAAAGAGGTAAAATAATTGACAACTATTGAGCTACTCAAAAGTTATTCGGCATTAGCACTATTTACAAGAGCTAAGATATGGAAACAACCTAAATGATTGAAGACAGATGAGTGGGTCAAGAAAATGTGTTCCATATACACAATGGAATACCACTCAGTGATCAAAAAAGGTAAATTCATGCCATTCGAAACAACACGGATGGAGCTAGAAGAGTTTGTGCTCAGTGAAATTAGTCAGAAGGAAAAAGAAAAATACCAGATGTTTTCACTTATAGGGAGGTTCTATGGAAACTAAACACAGGGTCAGGGAAAAAGATGAAACCTGCAGGCAAACTATAGGTCTGAGACCTACATCAGGGGGCTAGGAGGGAGAGGGGTTAAAACAGAAGGGAAGAGCACAGGCCTATGGTGACAGCTCACAAGATGTGGTGATGGGGTGAATGGGGTCTACACCTGAGAGGAGAAATCAAATACTGCGTAAAAATAAACAAAAAGGTAAGAAAACAATAAAGTTAGTAAGCATTAATATTGTATGTGTGTGTATAAAGAGCTTATTAATAATACTAAGTACTGGAGTCCTGCACATAATCCTCAAAGAGGTGATCTATTGATAACTTACTCTAGAATTAAAGAATCAGCAGGAATTAAAAATACAAAATCAGTGAGAAAGTAAGCTTTTATTCTCAGGAATGTAGTCTTATCTCACTAGGATTTAGGAGTCTTTTTCAGTCTGTTATAGGAGAGCAGGGATTCTTTTTCCTCTTAATGCTTTGGTGAAGATCAAAATACATCTTAAAAGGTTCATTTTGTCTTGTTTTGTTTAGTTAAGGCTGTGTTGACCCAGTGCTCAGTCACTTGTTTCAGGGAAACCTGGAACCGGTGTAGCAAGATGCCTGGGTGATAGTTTTGTTAGATGCTCACTGTGGAATTCTAAGAGGAAAGAATGAAAGGAACAGAACAGGCAGAAAGTGGAGTCTGAATGCCTAAGAAAATTGACCAGACATCAATCCGACTTTCATCTAAGTTAATATGTGACTTAGCAGATAGGTATTAAAAAAACATCTAATGAAAAGCTAGGTGTAATGAAATATTCACAGGGGCTTAACAAACTCAACGAAAACTGCAACAAGCACCGTTTGCATATAAGACATTGCCGGATTCTGAGAGTGATTCTGTGAAAGAGGAAAATAAAATATACAGATGACCAAGATAGGTCTATCTCCCATAGGAACTCCTGGACTGGAAAGGGAGATACGTTTGTAGAAGTAAGCATGGAAAAGATAAAAAAAGCTGTAGGGTGGTAAAAAGAAAAGGCAGATTGGATTGTAGGACTGAATTCAAAATGAGTTCTTACTGGTCTAAGCTAAGTTGCCACATAAAGGACAAACAGCTAATTGAATTTTAAATAAACAATAAATAATTTTGTTATACATATACCCAATACAAACAAACTTACAGTAAAAAATTACTTAAAAAAAAAAAAACACAGGCCCTCTATGGTGGCGCAGCGGGTTAGAGCATAGCACTGAGAGGCTGGAACCACTTCAGCATGAGTTCAATCCCTGCCCCAGAGGTGACCCACATGGCACAGCAGACCTCTCCCGCCCACTGCACCCTTCAGCAGTGTGCTTCAACAGTTGGCCTGTTCTGCTCCCCACTCTGTCTCTGGTGAATCTTCTTACCACCCCTGCACCTCTAGCATGTACCCCAGCTCTGTATGCATACATAAATATTCTTAAAAAAAACACACACACACAAAAAACAAATGGTCCCTTTTGATGGTGCAGTGGGTTAAAGTGCAGCACTATGAAGCTCTCTGCAGCCACTGCAGCAGGAGTTTGATCCTTGTGCAAGGAGGTAACCCACATGGCACAGCAAAGACCTCTCCTGACCTATTCCCCTCAGTGGTGTATTTCTATCAGTCTGCCTGTTTTGGTCCCCACTATGTCTGGTGAATCATCTCACCCTACTCACTCCACCCACACCTCTGGCCTATACCCCCATTCTTATATACCTAAATAGATAAATCTTAAAGAAAAAACTCTGAAATTAAAATTTAGCAGGGCATTCCTTTTTTTTTTTTATCTGCAAAATCTTATAACTTTTTTTGTAGGCAAATGTACTTGTTGTTTATAATTTATGAAATTTATTTTTCTGACCTTTGTCCTTCCTGGAAGTTGATTCCCATAGTCTTTGTCTCATATGCTTGCTTCCTAGTGGTTTCTTGTCTAATTCAGCCTGTGAGGACTGGAAGGTGTGTAGACAGTAGGAGAGAGAAAGACCATGCTTTCTTTTTACCTCTTTCATTCTCAGTGAAGAATCTCAGGTAGTGGCAATATTCCCTGCTAACTACAGTTCATGCCTGAAACACATCTGAACTAGCAAGGCATGAATATGACAAAAGAAAGAATTAGTGAACTCAAAGGTAGATCAGTAGAGATTATGCAGCAAGAACAGAGGGGGAAAAAGAAGCATCTTAAGGGTCTGAGGTGTCATCAAAAGGTCTAGTACAGTATAAAAATTCCGGACGGAGTGATTCATCAGTAGTTCACGGATGAATCTGTTTTACTCACTTCCTGGTGAATTTTTGGGTTGTTGCCAGTGTTTGGCAATTATGAAGAAATAAAGCTGTCCCAAGCTTTTCCATACAGATCTTTATATTAATATGTCTTCATTTCTCTTGGATTAGGCGTGGCATTTCTGGGGCAATGTGCTAAGTGCCTGTTTAACTTTATGAGTTCCCATTTGACTCTGCTTAGGAAATATGCAGGAGGGATTGACCAATGGCCTTAGGAGCAGAATGCAGCACTGGTTATTACCCAAGGGTACGTCGGGTAAAGATTAAATGCATGCTGTCAACCATAAAACCAATTATGGGAGCTGAAAGTAAAAACAATAATTTGTGGCCTTCCCTGGTGGCTCAGCGGGTTAGGATGCAGTACGGTAAGCTAGCCCCAGCCGCTTAAGTGTGAGTTCGATCCCCGGCCTCGGAGGTGAACCACATGGCGCAGCAGACCTCTCCTGGCCCACCCACTGCTCCCCTCAACAGTGTACTTCATCGATCTGCCTACTCTGCTCCCCTCACTGTCTCTGATGAATCCTCTTACCACCCCTGCACCTCTGGTCTGCACTCCAGTTCTATAGGCATAAATAAATAAGTCCTAAAAAACAACAATAATTTGTTTGCTAGCCATTCTGAATCATGGAGAGGAGTCAGAATTGCTGGATCATTCCTGTTTTGTTGACTGGTGTCTCTGCTCTGCTACTTCCACCTCTGACACCAAAGCAGGCATGCTGCAACACCTGGAGTCTGGCCCAGTCTCCCTCCAGTGGAGTAGTCGTACTCATTTACATGATGACTCAGACTCCAATAGGGTAAAAACAGAAGCTGCAAGATCTCTTAAACCTTAAACATGGAAGTCATATAACATCACCTTTGCCACATCTTATCGGTACCATCCCCATTTCAAAAGGCAGGAAAAGAAATCCTATTTCTTCATGGGAGGAGTAGAAAATTCATGTTACAAAAGAACAATGAGATGAGGGGAAAATGTGAAAGCTAGTTTTACAGACCACCTCTCTCACACAGCTTTGCATTTTTTGCTAAATGCTGCTCAATTGTGGAAGTTAGGTGATGGGGTCTCAGAAGAAAGGCAGGAGAGGTGTGCTGAAGTATTCCAGGAGGCAGAAGAGAATAACTAAATGCCAAAATAAAATCTACTCACGCAGATCAGGAGAAGTAAAGCTGAGAGACTTTCAGGGTGACAGACTTCCAAAGAGTTAATGTCTCATGGGACAAAATCAAAGTTACACATCTAATGCCATGAACACAAAGCCACCTTACAGCCACAATAGTCATAGAAGAGAATTCTCTTTCCTTGGATATTATTCCCTTCTCAACTTTTATTCCGTTGGAAACAGAAAATCAGAAACCATAGTTTATAAGCTAGGTGAAGCGAGGCAAGGAAGAAAGGCTTGGTCACTACCAACTTGCAAGTGTCCAGTCTACAGCAGACCCTTGTGGGAATAGTGGGAAGATTTGAATGTGAAGAATGTGAATGATCAGCATTCTGGTCATTATCTGACATTGGATATTTATTTATTTTAAATACTTATGTATTTGTGCATACAGAACTGGGGTACAGGCCAGAGGTACAGGGGTGGTGAGAGGATTCACCAGAGACAGAGTGGGGAGCAGAACAGGTAGACTGACAAAATTGAGGGGAGCAGCAGGCCAGACAGGAGAGGTCAGCTATGCCACGTGGGTCAGCTCCTGGCCACCACTGGAGATTGAACTAGAACTTGCACTGAAGTGGCTGTGGCTAGCTTCAAAGTGCTGTGCTTTAATCTGTTGTAACCCAACATTGGATATTTATAATAACTGTACTCAGACTATATTGGTGACTGAACATGGTGACATTACCTTACAGCAACCACAAAAAATATGGTGGTGGCTTGACTTCTACTCCAAGAGAAAATTTTCAAAAGAGTAGTATTAAGGGCACCGTGCTATATCCTACACACACTTACTAGTTGTGTGATCTTAGGCAAGTCAATCTCATTATGCCTCGTATTTTTCATGTCTAAATGAGGTAAATTACATTTGCTTTGTTAATTAGATCAAATACAGACTAATACAATATGGTATTGGCCTAAAAATACATATAACAGGTTTGAAAACCCAGAAATAATACAAATACATATTTAATTTATGATAAGGCAGCTATGACCCAACAATGGGGAAAGGAGAGATTTTTTTGTAACAAGTGGTACTGGGAAGGCTGGATGCCACATGTAAAAGAATGAAAGCAGGTTACTTTCTACTACCATGCACAGAAAAAAATTCCATATATATTAAAGATTTAGATATAAGACCTATAAGAATAAAATATATAGAAGAAAGCATTGATGACATACACCATGACACCATGATGTCAATGATAAAAATGTTTTTGGAGACTAGGCCCTTATGACAAGGGAAAACCATTAGGGATAACTTAAGTTAAAAGACTTTCATCCAGAATATATACATATATATATATATATACATACATACATATACATACATACATACATATATATGTATGTATGTATATATTACACACACATGGTTAAGGATATGTTCTACTGAATGGGAGAAAATATTTATACATTATACAACTGACAAGGAGTTAATAACCAAGATATATTTAAAAAGAACTTCAGTAATTAAAAAAAAATGCACCCATATGATAAGTGGACATTAGATCTCAACAGATAATTCAGCAAAACACATATCCAGAAGGTCAACAGATACATGGAAAAATGTTCATCAACATTTCTGATAAGGGAGAGTCAGGTTAAAGCTACGATGAGATGAAACATTGTCTCACACCCATAATAATGACATTTATTAAAAAGACCCCCAACATCAAGCTCTACAGAGTATGCTAGAAAAAGCAATCCTAATATATAATTGGTAGGAATATAAACCGGAGCAGCCATTTCATAAAGCTATCTGAATTTACCTTAAAAAGCCAAAAATGGAAATACGATGTGACTAAGCAATTCACTTTTGGACATATATGCAAAGAGCATGAAACATTCAACTGAAAGAGGTACATACTTTACAATATTTATTGCAGCACTATTTTCAGTAGACAGGACATGGCCAGATCAAGATGATGTGGTCTATCCACATTGTGGCATTCTACTCAGCCAGAAAGTAAGAAGTAATGTTGCCATGTACAGCAAAATGGAAAGACTTTGAAAGTATTATATGTAGTAATTCAAGTCAGACAAAGACAAACACTGGGCATTTACATTGTGGATATTTGGCCAAGTAAAATAATTATTAAAAACTAGCAGATATTAACGAATAAAGTGAGGTCTGTGAGTTTAAGAGGGAGGGGGTCGGGAGAAAGTATAATAAGGAGTGGTGATAATGGGAAAAAAAGAAAATAGTAGAGCCTTCTAGACAACCATTTGGCAGTCCTTCAATTGTTAAATATGCAATTACCAGATGGTCCTTAAATGCTACTCTTTCAGCATATATCAGAGAAAAAATGAAAACATGTCTAAAAATTGTACAAATGTTCTTAATAGCATTATTCATAATAGCTCAATGAAGTGGCTATAATTCAAATGGCTAAGTACTGACAAATGAACAAACAAAATGCACTATATACCCTTAATAATAAATAAAGCGAAGGGAATAAACCTAAACATTTAGCTTAGTGTCTGACAAACAGTAACTGTTCAGTAAATGATGATTCTCATCATCATCATCTACTCTAAATTTTTTGCTGAATTAAATTTTTTGCATCTATTTTTTATTTCCCTTATTAGTAGATAGTTGTCTGTGGACTTTAAGAAACTAAGGAACTACATCTGCAGAGAGATTTCAAATAGAAATAGTATAAAAATATCAATGATATAAGAAGTTAATAAATTCAGTTACATAAGAAAACTAAACCAAGGGGGAAAGCATAAAAAATTGTGATGTTTTTATAATACACTAGTAGCCTAATAAATGCTTATCATGTAACTGGAACATAATGTGTTCAGTAGTGGTAGTTGTTACAGTCAACCGAATGCATGTTCTTTCCCATCCCTTTCTTCTTACCATAGACTAGTTAATATACCATTGCTGGTACTCCCTCTACTCTCCTCAAATTCCAGTTTCTTCAAGGGTAAAACAGGGCCTCTACTTACTTTGCCTACCTCACATGACTTTCACAAGAATATGATCATTTTTGTGAACATACTTGTAAAACACTATTCAAGTAGAGTCAGCATTGTTGTTGTTCCTTACACACTTTTTAATGTCTTTTATAAATGTGTTTCAAGTGATTTCAAATGACAGTCAATGTTTTTCTGCAAGAAAACAGATCTGTTCTCTCCAGTCCCATATAAACTGTTCTCTAAAAGCAGATGTGTACATTTTAGTCCTTTTACAGAGCTACTGGGATTGCAGTAATTACAAGATCCTGCCACCCCACCAATCTTTCTTCTTGGTGCTGAGATGTTCTCTCACCTTACCTAAAATTTCTAAATTTATTTTGCTAGTAGGGTAGAATCAAGGCTGTAACTTTAATAGCACATGCCTCGTTTACCTGGAAACGTAAGGCAGGCTGAGGGACTAAGAGAAGGGACTGTCTCTTATGTGTCTAAAGTAACACAAAGTAGTTGATGAGATGAGTCCAGAGTTAGCTAAGAACATCCGTTCTAAAAGCGTGAGATTCTAACATGGGCATATTTCAGTGGGAGAGGAAAACATGATCGCAACCATGCAAGAAGAAATAGCTCAGCACGCTAGCATTCTATTTATGTCCAATAGAAGGTAGCTGCTTCCCTGAGATGCCTCCCACCAGATGGTGACTTCTCAGTTCATTTTTAACCACCTGTAATATTATGGCACATTGCTCTGACCTGGTTTCATTTTAGAAAGCACTTTTTTTTTCAACACTGAATTACTATAGTTTCTGATTTTCCATTGGGCAAAAAAGTTCCATAAGTGATAGGAGGTCAAGGTCACAGGCAAACACATGGACACCCAGAGATGTTCATTTATGTAAAGTTTATTCTTCACAAGCCATTGTAGTTATATGAGAAACTGATTTTTTTCAGACTAATTACATAATAACAGTTATCTATATTGATTCAAGAAACAAATGCTGATTTTATATTATTCTAAAGAAACATAAGGCATATTAGAGGTTCCCTCTATATAAAACACTCTGAAGACAGTATAAAATCCCGGGGTTATCCATATCAATCCTCATTCTGCAAATATCTCTGTTAGTACTCATGATCGAGAATTGACAGCACAATTATACTAAGCTTCTAGAGTAATCAAGGTAAGACTTTTCAGGAATGTAAACTCACTAAGGAGCTTGACTACCACTTTAATCAATTACTTTGTTTTTCTGAATTTGTGACCAAACATTTCCTCCTTAAAATTAGCCAGGAGCAGACATCTTACAAGGTGCTGCTTGCAGAAGGAGCTATGGTACCAGAAGATAGATTGGGATTTGTTCATCATCACTATTAGGAAAATAACTCACAGTCCACAATAGTCCACAGGGTGGACTATGAAGTTACGTTCTTGGGTACAATTTAGCAGATGATGTTTTGAAGAAATAGCATCAATGTTCTGCTCCGCCATCATGAAGAAAATCATCTCAACTGTTTCCATCTTTATTTATTGTACTGAGTGCAATAAATAGGTAATGGTGAAGATGATATGAGTACTTGAAAACTGATACTAGTTAAATACATAGTGGAACTGTGTAGTACTTTCCTAAATAGTAATAATAGTCACTGTCGGTATCATACTAAATACTATCATAAGTATCCAGAAATCTGCTGAATATTTTTTACAATTTCAGATTTATAACATAGGACATTACAATACTATGATATGAAGTTGGGAGGAGCATTTCAGAATAACTAGTTCAGTATCTGATTTACATATGAGTTCACTAAAGCCCATAGAGATTCAGTGACTTTCCCAAGGACAAAGCTGGCTCATGACAAATGTTCATACCAGATAGACATATTTCCACATCTAACTTTTAGTTTTGCATTCTTCCCATTCTCATGCACATTCTACAGATGGTAAATCTTATATTAAAAATCAAAGTAATATATGCATGTATAAAAATAAAAGTATACTGATAAGTTGTTCTCCATCTTAGTCACACATTAAAATCACCTGTTGCAACCTCAGACTATACCCCAAAGCAATCACATCACAGTTTTGGGGATGGGATCTAGGCAGCATGAGTTTTTGAATCTCCTTGGCTGATTCCAATGAGCAGCTATGCTAAGTCTGAGGAACGCTGTACTAAAATAAATATAATGAGAAAAGATTTTTTTTTGCCTAATGTGAAACTTCTTCTTTTTATAGCACTTCTCAAAGTCTGGACCTTGGACCAACAGCTCTGGCATTCAGTGAACTTGTTAGAAATGTACATTCATGGGATCTGCTCTCACCAATTCAGTTAAGATCCCTGGGGGTTCTAGTAAAATGGGGAGGAACTCTAGGGAGCACCAGTAAAATGTGAATGTTCCTCTTGTTAAAACTTGAGAATCCTCACCCTGTAGCCTACATTTTCAATTAATTTTATTGATTTTCCCTGTATTTATTGCCACATCTAGGGACTGATTATAATCCTATTTCTTGGTTAGATAATTGTCTACCTCACCCATTGATTTGCTGTTATGGTAAATGAGGATTTCTTTAGTTTTTCTCAGTGTATCCCCTGTCCTCATCCTTCTGGTAGCTATGTAACAGGGTGGTCCCCAGGAAAAGGGGAAGTTCCAGGTTCTCTGCCACACCGAGGAGAGTGGAGCTGAGCAGAGAAGAGAAGAGAAAAGAAAAGAAAAAGAATCTGAAGAAGGAAGCAGGATGAAAAGCCAGAAGGAGAGCTGAGGAAGCCACATGGAACAAAGGGAGACATGTGAAGAAACCATGTTCATTTCTTGGCCCTGGACTGGTTGAAAGAGATGTGGTTGAGAGACCCCTGGGGAGGTTGACTGTGGCACTGTTTATATTGATTTTGATTTTGCTCTTTTCCTCCCAGACTTGTCTGGCTATTTCTGACCCTTTTCTATGGGTCCCGGCCAGAAGGTGCTTTAGTATTGGGGCAGCTTTCAGGCCTTGCTTTGGGCCAATCCCCTTTGGGTGGACTTTTGCCCATAAGGGGATGGGTCACTTCAGGTGTTTGATTTAGAAGTTATATTCTTTGTCTTCTGTGCTGTACACTCACTGTATTAAAGTCCCTTTTCATTAAAGCCTTATATGTTTTGTCTTGATGCTGCGGACGGCAGAACCTATTTAGAGCATGCAGGTTTGGGGGTTTGGTGGTGCCCCTCTCCCTGTCCTGTAACAGTTATATCACTTTTTTTCTAAATCAGTTGGTTTGTTTTTACACTGTTAATCTCATAAAAGTATTGTTTCCTGTAAAGTTAAGATTTACCTATGTTTATGTAACTTTTTGTAAAAGCTCATTTTTTCCTGAGACTAATAGTTTCCTGGTCTTTTTCTTAGTTAATTTTTTATCTATCCTTACATTTTTTACTTGCTCCATTATAACTGCTATATGCCTAATAATATAACGTTCAAATGTCCAAGTCAGATATTCTGTCCATTCGATTTGGAAGCTTATACTCAGCAGTCCTCTGCACCCCCACTTTTTTTTTAATATAGTAGTTTATTTTTACATCATTTGTACATTTTTTTTTATCTCAATTGTAATCCCCATGGGTTTCCCATCACCGAGTCACCCATGTGCCATCACCGTAGTCCCATGCACTTCCCTCCCCCCCCCCCCCCCTTTTTGATCCCATTCCCCACTCCACCCCCACAAAATGTCTCTGGTATATGGCTGTTCATTATTCTTATTATTTTCCGACTGGTCCATTATACTCCTGCTATGAGTGAAACCATGTGGTATTTTTCTTTCTCTTTCTGGCTTATCTCACTAAGCATGATCTTTTCCAGCTCCATCCAAGTTGCTGCAAAAGACATGTGTTTCTCTTTTTTGGTTGCTGAGTAATATTCCATTGTATATATGTACCACAACTTTTTAATCTACTTTTGGGCATTTGGGCTGTTTCCATGTTTTTCCAATTGTAAATAAAGCAGCAATAAACATGGAGCACCCCCACTCTTAACTGGACAGATTACTCTCTGAGATCTTCTATATAGCTGACATTCCAGGAGCAGAATCATCCTCGAGCCCTTTCTCTCACACTATATCCAGTCTTCAGGCAAATAAATTCATTGCCTCTACCTTCAGAATGTATCCACATCTGATCCCCTCGCTCAACAGTCTCTGCTACCATCCTGCCCAAACCATCATCCTATCTCACCTGTATAACCCAAATTGCCTGCTTCCTTCTTCCATTATTTCTTGCTTCAGCCTAAACTTTACACTAGAGCCTTTCAAAACAGCTCAGATCATATCTCATGTCATAGTTAAATGTAAATATCATATGTCATAGTTAAATGTAAATAAAGGTGCTATATACTGTTTGAAAAAATACTTATTTCTTTATATATACATGAGGGTGTATGTATATATAGGTCCTCTATATGAGGATTTCATATATCTTTTCACTAATTACCCTGAATCAGATCTAAATTATGGAAAACAAACATAAATAGTAAACATTTGTACAATGAATACTTCTATGCACTGTGAAGATACAGAAGTAAAATGAATAACTCTGGCCTGTGAAAATCCATGAAATTCTACAGGAGATAAAACATGTAACATATTAACACTGAAAGGACAAACTCAAGTTTGATTTTATACAGAAAGTAGTATTATAGGCATTATAATTTCAGAAAGTGAGTAAGAATGCATCATTTTGGCTGACTAATAGGTACACAGAAACTCAATAAAGTTAGTATTTAAAACATGGGCAATATTTTCACTTGCAAAGACTGGATCAAGAATTTTCAGAATAAGGTATCAATGACAATAAAGTTTGGAACAAAGAAGTATAAAGTTAATTTAAAGAGACTGTAAAGCTGGTAGCTCTATGGTGAAGTGGCAGCTGAAGAGACTCTGGTACTTGCCATGGTCGATGAAATGCCCAAGGAAGGAACCAAGACTGAGGACAAGCATATTAATTTGAAGGTGGTCGGTCAGGATGGCCGTGGTGCATCTTAAGCGTAAGAGGTGCACACCTCTTAGTAAGCTGATAAAAGCCAATTGTGAACCACAGAATTTGTCAGTGAGGCAAATCACACTCAGATTTGATGAGCTGCCAATCAGTGAAACAAACACACCTACACCTTTGGAGGTGGCGGCTGAAGATACAACTGACAGGTTCCAGCATCATCACATGGGGGTGTTTCATAAAACCTGCTACTTTACTCCAAAGTCTGTTCTTCCAGATCAAGTAGACATTCTCAATTAGAAAGCCCGCAGTTCAGTTGCATAAATCCTCAGCACTACAGTACACTTTCTCTATTCTTTCATTTTCTCCTTCCACATTCCTTTACTGTACATGAAGTAACTGGTGTATGTGCACAAGCACGATTTTTTTAAACTAAATGTCCAGTGGTAACTTGACATTGATGTCAAGTGGGGATGGGATGGGGGAAAATACTGGTTCTGTGAAAATAACCCCTTTTTTTCCTTTAGTGCTATGCTTATTTAGTTTTTGTCTTTATATTTCAGTATGCCATTTTGTTCTCACTAACAAAAAAGAAGGAATCACATAAAACTTATTGCATTCTTTGTTTAACTGAAGACTTTTAATGTTTTTCATTTATTATTATAAAGCCAGGACAATTTTATAACAGTTTTAGATGTATTTTATATGTAACTATTTCATATAGGGCAATAGGGCAATCTGTCTTTAGTAGGGATAAATTATTCTAAAAGAAGTTGATTCTAGATAGTTTCTCCTTTAAGTCATGGGTCTTGTTTAAATAAACTTGTTTAAAATGGAAAAAAGAGGCCCTCCCTGGTGGCGCAGCAGGTTAAAAGCACAGCACTGAGAAGCTAAAGCCACTTCTGCATGAGTTCTATCCCCGCTTGCCCCGGAGGAGATCCACATGGTGAGGCAGACCTCTCCTGACCCGCCCGCTGCTCCCCTCAGCAGTATACTTCATGGATCTGCCTGTTCTGCTCCCCACTCTGTCTCTGGTGAAGCCTCTCACCGTCCCTGAGCCTCTGGCCTGTACCCTAGTTCTGTATGTACAAATAAATAAAAATCTTTAAAAAAAAATGGAAAAAAGAGAGAAAGACAGACTATGGGCCAGGAAAGTTTGATCGATACAATGAAAATGTGCCAAGAGGTAGTTGAAATAAGGTGGAAAAGGTAACAATTTTTATTGATGCGTGGAATCTAGTGGGTTGGTTGCCTTTTTCTTATTGATTTAGTTAACATTTTATATGTATGGGCAATAATAATGACTCTTAGCTAACCTAAGTAAGTAGTCTTTATTATTATCTTCATTTTGAAGATTAAAAACTTGAAACCCAAAGAGGTTAAGCATGTTGCCTGAAGTCAAGAGATTAGATTATGGTGTAGCTAGCATGTTTAAACACATATCTCATTACTGAGCCTGTGTTCTTAAACAGTATCTATACTGGCTTTGTCCATTTTATATGCTGCAACTTTTTTCCAAGTTTCACTAATCATTTTAACTTTTCCTATTGTGCTTTTCATTGAGTAGATACTTTAATTTTATGTAGTAGATTTTGCAGTATTTTAAAATGCCCTACTCAATTTTGTTTCATTCTAAAATGTTTTATATAGAAAATAATAAAACCATTCTTCTACCGCTGTTCATTCTAATTATTTTTTTGCTTTTATTTTTAACTTTATGATAATCATCAATCTTACTGTGTGTGGCTATGGTCTGGGTAGTGATCTAATTTTACTTCCCCCCAAGTGGCTAGACAATTGTCCCAGAATAAGTTGCTGTCCCGTCTTAGTGTAGTAGATGTTCAGAAGTTTGTCAAGATAACGAACAACTAGTGTTTTACTCTCATTCATACAGGTGGAGGAAATCACTACCCTCTTCACATATTTTGATGACAATTACTGAAGGACATTTGGTGCCAACTGAAGTAATAAGGACTTATAACCTCACTTTTCAGTAAGCAAATCTCTTAAAATTTCTAATGTCTCCCATCTCTTGACCAATGGAAAAGCCATCAAACAAAACACCCATGCAGATTGAAGACTCTTCTCTGGAAATGTGAAACTAAGATGGGCTTGGGGGTAAAATGCCAAATCCTTTCTTATCTTTCAGCACATAATGTATACATATTGGTGGTCCTTCTGTGTAGGCTGTCAGGAGAACAAATGCAAATGTTGAATAACCCCCTTCCACCATTTAACTATGGGCATGCTCTGAACAATTAATGTCCTTACTTACCTTCACAATGGTTCAGTGTGATTTAATACAGATTCAACCATCTGTCTGTGTTTTCTTCCATTTACAACATTTGTTCATCCTGCTGATCTAACTGCTGCTTTTCACTGCTTTCTGATTTGGATAGAGCAAGCTGTTCCCAAAATGTACTTGTTAGCCTAAAGCAAGTCCCTGGACTACAAAAACATAAAATTCACCCAGATAGTAATGTTTAAGCAATTTGTTGGTTTTTGTGTGTGTGGGTATTGCCTGAAAAGCAGATAAAGGTAGAAGATTTTTAACCTGTTGGCAAAATGACATACATGTAAATGAAAACAAAGCTTGGAAAAAAGAAACAGTTTTACTTAGTCCTGTCTCTGAGGCTCACTAGACTAGTGTCTTAATTTGGTTAAGTTCCAACATCCTTCTTAAGAAGCACTTTTGAGTTCAAGAACTATTTACCTTCTTCTTACATTTCTTTACTTGTTTGCTCAGTGAGGATCTTTTTGTGACAAATCCTCTTGGTTTTGTATTTTTGGAGAATATATTTCAGCTGCCAATCAAATTATATCTCCATTATGGACAATCTATCTTCTTTTTCTAGTTGCTTTTAAGATGTGCTTCCTGTCTTTGTTGCTCTGCAGCTATATTTAGTGTGCCCATGTGGGGATTTATCTTTACTTATACTGCTTGAGACTTACTGTGCTCTCTAAGTGTGACATTGTAGTTGTTTTATCAATTTTAGAAAACTCTTAGCCATTTTTTACATTGCTTTTTCTTACTTAAATTGCCTCTTCCAGAAATTCTTATTTAAGTATAATTCTCACTATACTTTGTCTCAAAAACTACTCTCTCTCTCTCTCTCTCTCTCTCTCTCTCTCTCTCTCTCTCTCTCTCTCCCTC
>NW_004567105.1:31419311-31463152 GCF_000260355.1 Condylura cristata
TGGCTAGTTTCAAATCTTCCTGGTCTGTTCTTTATCTGGAAGTCATTCAAAACAAAGCAAAGAGGGAATATCTTGTCAGCAAGTAGAAAACCAGCCAGAGTGACTAAATTGCCATAGAGCCTTACATTTCCAGCCTGCCCTGTGCATTCCCAGATCCTAATATGCACCTTCCAAATAAATGTCAGCTGGGTCTGTTCCTGAGTTCCAGAGAATTACTTTGTGTGCATTACCATTGAGACATATCAAAACCCCAGAACAACAGTGTCTTAAACCAAAGAGGCATTTACTTTGCTCTTTCATAACAATCATCACAAAAACAGTCTAACTTGAGAGAGTCCAGGACCATGTCCCTGTTATTTTGTTGCAACCCAGTCTCCACCTCGTGGTTAATCCCTACCTTCACATTTTCATTCCCACCAGCTAGAAAGAAGAAAAGACAGACATCTCATACTCTCTTTCTAAGGGCATGATCCAGAAGGTATACTTACCACTTCTTCACTCTTTATTTAGCAAGAACTTGGTCACTTGAGCACATCTGGGAGTCAGGAAAACTGGGAATAAGAGTCTTTACTTTGGGTAGCTAAATACCTAAAGAAAGAAAGAAAGAAAGGTAACCTCAGATATTGGGGAAGAGTGTGGCCATTTTTACTACAATCCTTACAATTTTCTGTTTGATCTAGCAAATTGCTACGTACGCTATTTTAAATCAGTTATGCTGGAAGTTTTAACCACGTCTTGGATTCTGTTAATCTTGCTTTATAAGTTTCTAATCTACAGTTTTAGGTATATTCTCTGTTGGAAATGTAACTTCAGATGAAGTTAACCATCATTAATATGCTACGATATTTTACCTCATATTTTTGTTAATTTTCTCTAAAATTAATGTTTTCCCATTTCTTCTGCATTTTCTTTATATACCTTGCTCTATCATTTTACTTTCAAACACTTTAAATTCTTTCATTTTCAAAATATTTCTAATTAATAGCACATAGTAGAATTTTTATTGCTATTTGGTCAAAAGTTTAATACTTTACAAAGTAATTTATTCATCTAGTGTTCTATCCAAATGATTGTTGTTTTTTTCTTTTTTAAAGATTTATTTATGCATATAGAGCTGGGGTACAGGCCAGAGGTTCAGGGGCAGTGAGAGGAATCATCAGAGACAGAGTGGGGAGCAGAACAGGCTGACTGAAAGTACACTGCTGAGGGGAGCAGTGGGTGGGCCAGGAGTGGTCTGCCACACCATGTGGGTTCATCTCCAGGGCCAGCAGGGATCGAACACATGCTGAAGTGACTTTAGCCTCTTAGTGTTGTGCTTTAACCCACTGGGCCACCAGGGATGGTCCCCCAAATGATTGTTTTTAATCTTCTGTTGTTACAACTGAAGCTGAGATTTTTTAAGCTACAAAATAGGATGTTTATACAGGAAAAAATTTAGTAAACCCAGGGATGAAAAGATAATACTACCTACTTTGTGCTTTATTGTAGATATTATGACTTGGATCAAAGCTGAAACATTAATGGGAAGTCATTTTTACCTTGTCTTGTCTTTATATTGCTACCTTTTCAAGTACTCAATCTTCACTGATATTACTATGCTAAATAATGACTAGGGTCTCAAATCTCATGGAACTTACATTTTAGTAGAGAACCATCATAAACAAGTAAGCAATTACAAAAGTAATTCTAGGTAGTGATACTGGTATGAAGAAAATGAGATAGAAATAGGGGAGGTTCGCTTTATAATTATAGTGGTTAAGGAAGGGTTCCCTAAGGAGGCAAAATATAAACTTATCTCAATTAATGTGAAGTTAGCCACTCAAGATCTGTTGGAAAACACTTCAGAGGAACAAAGTAAATATTTAGGAAATTATTTGATTGTTAAATACATATACCTTAAACTGTTTGAAAATTGGCGATGTTTTGGTGAATAGGAAGAGAGAGCTTTAGTTTGCGTTAGTGTTTGTCCTAACTTCTTTAGTCCGTAAATGCTCAGGGGCCTGTTCTGCTTCTATGAACCCACTGCAGATAAACTTGGAGGGCTCTTGTATGTAGGTCTCTTGTGGCCTTCTCAGTTTCTGCCCCAGCTCCAAAAGGGAAAAGGCATTTCCCTAGTGGCAGCAATTATTCGTAAAGACATCTGCAAGGGTTCCTCATCTGTGTACACATGTTTCTCTGCAGCTTTGACTTTGCCACTTCTCTCATCAAGAGGTGAAGTCTTTTCTCCACACCCTTGCATCTAGGCTGCCCTTTGCCAATAGAATTCGGTGGAATATTACAGGACTGTAAATGCAGACTTGAGAGATCTTTGAAATTTCTGCTGTTGTCCGAAGGATATAGCCATCAACATGTGGAAAAGCCCCAGTCCATTAGGATCGAAGACCATGCAGCTATAGAAAGCCCACCGAAGGCCACTAGCAAGCCCCAGACTTTTGAAAAAGGTCAGCTGGGAACAAGCATCCCTAATTGTCTCCAGATGATAACAACGAGTGACCAGTATCAGCATAAGATCTGTAAAAGCAGCATCCAACTGAACCCAGTTCAAGTTTCTGAACTACAGCATTAGGAGTAAATAACACATTTGTTGTATTAAGCCACTAAGTTTGTTATGCAGCAATATTAAACTAGCTAGGTTCCAAGGCGTTTTCTTTCTGACATTATGCCATCTTGCTCTGACCTTGAAACTGCTGGCTGAATGTTTCTTTAAGAGGCCTCTTGAAAGGTGCCAAGATGTATTATGCTAGGTTTTCATACATTTTCCAATTCATTTTAAGTATAAAATTTCATCAGAATCAAAAGATTGTTTCTATTTTCTGCTGGAGAAAGGATTTTTTACTGATTATTCTGAACTAACAGGGTTATAACAGCAGTGAACATGAAGGTAGATTCAGAGTCCTTTCTCACTGTTCCTAGGCATATGTTTTCTTTCAGTACATACTCTAAAACCCCAGCTCAGGAATCTTTTACATACCATGCTACTTGTCAAGTACAAGTATCTAGAGCTAGAACATTAGAATCTTGACTACTGTTCATCTATTGATACTGGATATTTCAAGTACCTACCATTATTAATCAAATGGATTAATAATGCAGCAATATTAAGAAACAAGCTAATTATATATCATATCAGAATGGATATTTTGATATAGGATAGTTTAAAGATGTAACCAAAAAGAACAAACCCACATTAGTGACAGTCAGATGCAATTCTAATGGACCATATAGCTCTTGTCTTAATAACTGTTTCCTCTTTACTAAGATTTGGAAGGATAGGAAAACATAGGTTACCATGTCTTTATGATTTTTTTCATTGTTCTGGCTATACTTACTCCCTTTTGTTACTGAGCAGATGATCCAGCCTAAATATTCTTCAGTTATAGAAAGATGCTTTCTTCAGCTCCTTTTAGGCGCCTTATTTTATTTTAGTACCTACTATGGTAGTTTTTTGAGAACCTATGGAACTAGATAAAAAGACATCAGAGACTTCCATTACTCATAATCCTACCATTCTATGGTTATTCTGCACATCATTTAATCAATAACCCTCTTCTAATTTCCCATCAGCACCAACTATAGTAAAAGCTATCCATTTGCTGACCCACTGGGGTTTCTGTGGTTTACTCATGTAATGACACTTGCATGTGGATTACACTAGTGTCTAAAATAGTTTCCCGAGTTGCTCATGTAATACCTCAGTTTTTTTCTTGCTCCAGTTTTCCTGTATGGCCTCATATTCCTCAGAGATCACTCTTTCTTTTTTTCTAAGCTTACATTCCCCATTTGCCTATGCACTCAGCTTCCTGTTTCTTTGAATAACAATTTAGAGTAGAAATAAGTGGTATTTCCTGAGTGCAATCAATTGTTGAGAGTATGCACCTGTCATTCCTTGGCTTGCATAGCTGGCTCTATGCACATATACTTTTTGGTGATTAGTACTCACGTATTCTTTAAAAAAAAAGTTTATTTTTACATCACTCTGTACCCTTTTCCATCTCATTTGTACTCCCCCTACCACCAAATCACCTGTGTGCCATCACCATAGTCCACTGCACTTCTCCATCACCCCCCATTTTTGATCCCATTCCCCACTCCACCCCTGTAAAATGTCTCTGGTATATGGTTGTTCATTATTATTATTTTTTTCCCCTGGCCCTTTATGCTCCTGCTCTGAGTACTCACGTATTCTTAAGAGATAGTATTTCTAAATATCCCTTCATAGTAGTGTTACAGTACCAGAAACTTCAAACATTTCAAAATAAGAGGCAGAAAAATCCTATTAATGCTCCTCTTGAGGGGTAGAAAGTATACAAATGGAAGATTTTAATAGTTCTATAAACCTATAAAATTCAATATTAGGAAACTTTTCTTATGATTCTGTTGTAAGTTTCCAAATGTGAAAAGCTGAGAACAGAATAAGCTAGAAATATGTGTAGGACTTTGGTTTTCAATTTTTAGAGATTAGATGGGAGTGAAAACACTTATCATTTTTCAGGACTACCCTTAGTAAAGCAAAACACAAAACCTTAAAAAAAAAAGCCAGATTTACAGGTCTGATTGTGGTAATATATTCTTTTGACACAGATCCAACACAAATATGTTCTCATTGTAAAACTTCATGTTATATAGAAGCATGCAGAGTAAAAAGTGTATGTCTTATCTTAGTTTGGGTTACCCCAAAAGCAGAATCTGAGAAAATAACTTTAGTATAAGCGTAAGGAGGAAATTCCTTGTTTATCTCCCCTGCTTGCAACTCACTAAGAACATCTCTATCCTAGTGTGTGTGTGTGGTTTTCCTACACTAAGCCGTTCTCCAACTCTTTAAAGATACCAGCTGGGTATCATACAGTTCAATGCAACTATGACATTGTCTTCAGGTAAACAGAATTCCACAAATTAAGGACTCATTCTTACAAGGCTGCCACCCCACATCAGAGGCCACTCACATGCCCAGTTATCACCATGGATTTTGACTGACCAACTATAAAATGGAGGGCCCATGACTTCCTCCTCAGGTATGACAATTTGCTAAAATGCCTGACAGTCAAAAAACACCAGAAGCAGTAAGTATGGAGGGTGTGGAGAAAAAGGACCAGTTACAACTGTGGGTGGGAATGTAGACTAGTCCAGCTTCTATGGAAAACAGTATGGAGGTTTCTCGAAATTTAAAAAATTGATCTACCATGTGATTCAGCAATTCCACTCCTAGGTGTTTGCCTGAAGAATGCTAAAACAGGAACTTGAAGGGGCCGTGATTCTTATGTTCATCACAGCACTATTTATTACATACAAGATATGGAAACAACCTCATCTGTATCTGATGAAGATGAGTAGATTAAGATGTGTTATATAGTCACAAGGTAATGCTACTTGGCTTTTAAAAGAAAAGATGAAATCTTAGATGGAACTGGAGGAGATTATGCTAAATGAGATATCAGAAAGTGGAACACAAATACTAGATAATCTCAGACATACAGAATATAAAGAAACAATACAAAGGGACAGACACAATCAAAATGAACTGACTGCAGAACTGAGGTTACCAGAAAGTGAGGTCAGAGGGTAAAAAGCAAAGCAGGGAGGGGACTCAACAGACTGTGATGGAGAATTAATGGTGCATTGGCTGTGGGTGAGGAATGATAACATACATTTGAAGAGTTCTGAAGCTACACCCCTAAAACATATTCAATGTTGTAAACCATTACCTCAATAAAAGTAATTAGCCAAAAAGAATAATGAAAAATAAATGTCTGTTGTTCAAGCCAGAAAAGGAAGAAAATAACTCAACTATCCTGAAGTTTAGTTTCACAAAGTATTAATGTTACTTTCCCTTCAGGAAAAAATAGTTTGGAAACAGAAAAGTATGTAAATCAAATATGCTGACTCTGGCACAGTAAAAGGTCAATATTCTGCTGAACTGATTAAACTAGTCAGTCAGGAACTCCCTCTAGGATACAGCTGGAAGCTGTTAAAATTTCAAGATAAAAGGAAGTTAGCATTTATAACTTCTTAAAAGGCTCTTTTTGCAGAGGATTTCATTTTACTTTGTTCAGTTGGGACAGGTACCTTCTCTCCTTGGGTGCACTACTACTGATCAATTAGGTCTATGTAGATTTTATTGTTAGCTGCTGTATTGCCAGGGGAGCTAGCAAAGAAATCCACCAGACTTTTGGTTAAATGGTGGTCAGAGAACAACCTAGAAAGATATTTGTTGACCACAGGGAAGGAGATGATTTGTTATGATTCTAGATTTGCAGAGTTCCATTTTCTAAAAGGGACTCTATTTAAGAATCAGGGTTAGGCTCCATATTTAAAGACAGAGCCAGTTTTATATTTTTATTGTTGCTATTAAATAGGATCCAAATTGTTACAGGTACTAGTTAACACACACACACACACACACACACACACGTGTGTGTGTGTGTGTGTGTGTAGGTATATGTATATGTGTATATATATATACACACACACATATATATTTATATTATTTGTCAAGTCACTGTTGTTTTTTTAAAGATTTATTTATTTATGCATACAAGAACTGGGGTGTAGGCCAGAGGTGGGGGGAGGGTAAGAGGACTCACCAGAGAGTGTAGAGAGTAGAACAGGCAGATGTACTGAAATACACTGCTGAGAAGAGCAGAGGGTGAAGCAGGGGAGGTCTGCTGCACCATGTGGGTCAGCTCCCTGGGTGGGGATGGAACTCATGCTGCAATGGCTGCTATCACTTTATAATGCAGCTCTTTAACTCATTGTACTACCAGGGAGAGCCTGTCAAGTCATTGTTAAGTAGAAGAAAGTTGTGGCAAATTGGTATAACAACTCAGAGGAGAAGCATGACTCACTTTTCAAGAGAAGTTATGTCATCAGTGTTTTTCCTATTTATATGTATAGTGATAACTTGGAAATTATAAATTTCTCCAAAGATTAAAATAAGAAACAAGCAATAAACAAACTAAATAAAGTCTTTATTGACCTAGACATCAAATCAGAATGTAAACATGAACTTTTCCACAGATATTTAAAGTTTTGCAGGAACAAAGGAAAATGAGTTTTGTTTTTTTGGGTTTTTCTTTCTTTCTTTTTTTTGGTGGTACTGGTTTATAAAATTGAATTGGATTGTCCTCTGATTTTGGGAGATCGTAATGCAATTTTATGCCAATAAAATGTAATTTAATGGCCCGTGATGCTGCTGAATAGACAACAACAAGGAAAGGTCTTGGTCTGACTAAAGTTTTATGCTTTGACTTTTTCTTTTTGTTTTTTCCCTAGGTACTAATTTTAATTTTCATA
Source organism: Condylura cristata (assembly GCF_000260355.1). Lineage (NCBI taxonomy): Eukaryota > Metazoa > Chordata > Mammalia > Eulipotyphla > Talpidae > Condylura > Condylura cristata. Next base: position 31,426,602 of record NW_004567105.1, read on the forward strand.
TGGGAGTAATTTAAATCTTACTTGTATTCAGTATCTCAGAGATACAACTAGGCAAGGCAAGATAAGCCTTTTAAATAATGTTCAATTTAGACAGGGAAGAAAAGCATATTGAAGATACGCTTCCTACATTTTGTATATCATTAACTCTTCTAAAATAATTTAAATAAATTTATCTTGTTTTAAAAAAAATAAATCCTAACTCCAGATGTGATGACGTTAGATCAGGGCCCTTGGAAAGTGAGCAGGTCATGAGGATAGAATCCTCAGGAATGGGATTAATGTTCTGATGAAAAAGGAGTACAGAGTTGTCACCTCTTCCGCCTTGGGATGACAGAGTAAGCTGTTTGTGAACAGGAAATCTGGCTCTCAGAAGATACCAAATCTGCCAGTGATTTTATTTTGGGTTTATCAGTCTCAAAAATAGTGAGAAATTAATTTCTATTGTTTAGAAGCAACCCAGCATTAACAAATACTGTTAAAGCAGCTAAACCTGACTAAGACGGACACAGTGTGATAAACACAAAAGTAGAGTTCTCCTGGGCCCTCCCCGGTGGCGCAGCAGGTTAAAGCACAACACTGAGAAGCTAAAGCCACTTCAGCATGAGTTCTGTCCCCGCCCTGTGATGGCCCACAGGGCACAGCAGACCTCTCCTGACACACCTGCTGCTCCCCTCAGCAGTGTACTACGTCAGTTGGCCTGTTCTGTCCCCACTCTGTCTCTGGTGAATCCTCTCACTGCCCCTACACCTCTGGCTTGTACCCCAGCTCTGTATACATAAATAAATATTTTTTTTAAAAAAAGTAGATTTCTCCTATGAAAATATCATAGAGAAGGAGACAGTTGGCAGGGTATTTATCAATGGCAGCGAATTTGCCAAGTGGCTATTTGTGCCAAAGAGTGTGGAATGCATTGAGGAAGAAACTGCCTGTCAGACATACCAAATCTTAGAGAGTAATGTTGTCAGGCTGGCTGGGCTCTTTAAGAGGGTAAGATCCTTTGTGATATCAGAACCTGGAATGGTTCTAGCAGTGGAGATCAAGCTCTCTTTAAATCAAGACATTTCTAGCAGAAAAGTCTAGCAGTGGAGATCAAGCTCTCTTTAAATCAAGACATTATCTTTGTATTTCCTATAGAACTTGTAGAAAGGAAGATTAATAACACCTAGATATGTTATAGTTTCTTTGACAAAGATATTAAGTCCACCAAAAACTTAACTTTCTCTAGAGTTCAAATCCATATCTAGATACCTGAGACATTCACCACTACTATTAATTTAAGAAGGTAACAAGAGAGGTGAGGGTTCGTAAATGAACTGAGTTTGCCTGTGTAGGCAAAGACCGCTGTAATTCTTATTCTTTGATCTCTGTCTCTGGTCTTTGATATTATAACAATTACTAAATAGCAGATTGATACGGTGAATAGTGTAATTTGGGATCTTTGAGTTTTTAATAGTGAACTTGTCAGTACAGCCCTAAAGTGATTTTCAGTAATGTGTCTCCATTAGGCTTGGACAGTAGCATTATACCATTTTCTATGGTAAAGAATCAAGGCAATGAACTTTAATATAAACTTTTTTAAGGTTTATTTATTTATGCGTATAGAATGGGAGTACAGGCCAGAGGTGCAGGAGTGGTGAGAGGATTCACCAGAGACAGAGTGGGGAGCAGAACAGGTAGATCCCCCAAGTACACTGCTGAGTAGAGCAGGAGGCGTCTCAGGAGAGGTCTGCCACACCATGGGGGTCACCTCTGGGGCGAGGGATCAAACTCGCACTGAAGGGGCTGCCACTAGCTTGCAGTACTGTGTCTTAACCCATTGTGCCACCAGGGAAGGCCCTTATATAAACTTTAATGTCACAATTGCCCATATTTCACAACTGTGTCACTGGAGAGAGGACATAGTCTGTGTAGTCATACATGTTATTATCATGGCTGTTTGAATAACATGCAGTTCAGCTGACTGTGTAATCAGTTATTACAATCTGTAGCCCAATAATTATTTTTGTGCATTTGACTTTGACATAGCAGAACTAAATATCACCAAGGTAAATCTTGGTTTAAAGAAATTTTTTTAGACAGTATCCATTTAGCTATCACTTCTCTTGTCACTTCTGTCCTTGCTCCTTTACTGCTTAATCTACAAATCAAAGTGTTCATGATTACCACTGAGTCTCTACCATCTGACCCTGGATGCACATGATAATGAATTTTCATCTACATAAAGAATTATGCATTTTTGAGGCTTTCATGTAAAGGATTTCAAATTGATTATTTCTATAACTTCCATTACAAACTCAGATATGTACACAGAAAATAAACTGGACATGAGGAATAACAGTCAGTCTTAGGAAAGCAGCAAATCCTTTAAAGCTAACATTGTGAATATTTATTTAAATATCATTACAAATATATCCTTAACAAAATAAAATGAAACATACCTTCCACATTATCATTAGAGAATTCCTTTGCAGACAGGAGTCCTCAAAGTCTGACTATAAACTGTAAAATAAACTCTAAGCCTTTAGCATGATGAACTGGTATTAACTTACTTCCTCACCACTATTCTCCATGAAACCTTGCCATTCTCTGAAGAATGTGCGCTTGCCTAAGAACCTTTGTGCTTAGCTTTCCTCCCTGTGTCTAACAAGCTTCTATTCACTTTCCCTTTCTTCTGCTATCTCTGTTTATCTTTACTGAGTGCTCAATATACTCAACATCTTAACATATATTATGTAAATCTCACAGTAACTCAATGGCACAAATACATTGATTCAGAGATGTGAAGTAATTTACTCAAGGCTGTATATCTAGTGAGGAAACACAGCTTTGATTTACGTCCAGAGCTTTCAGAGTCAAGGACAGGAGCTCTTACTTGCATGGACTCTTTTAAGTCTCAAAAGGGGACTTAGTTTCCCATCTCACACTGTTGAGTTAACGCTATGTATATGAAAACATTTATTAAATTTTAAGTGTGTGGGGACTTTGGTACCTTCATTCTCTAAGGTTCTCGTTTTTTATATTATTCATTTCAGCTTAGTGGCTACAGCATACATTTGGAACTTGATCAAGATTTTGATTCCTGGTGGCGCAGCGGGTTAAAGCACAGCACTGAAAAGCGAAAGCCACTTCAGCATGAGTTCGATCCCTGCCCCAGAGGTGTGACCGCATGGCGCGGCAGACCTCTCCTCACCTACCCGCTGCTCCCCTCAGCAGTGTGCTTCCTCCATCTGCCTGTTCCGCTCCTCACTCTGTGTCACTGCCCCTGCACCCCAATTCTGGCCTGTACCCCAATTCTGTATGCATAAATAAATCTTTTAAAAAATATTAAAAACAAAATAGATGGGAAGATAAAGTGCCTTACAAGCTTTTGCTCAAGCCCTAGTTTAGGAGTAAGAAAATGTTTGTTTTAATTCTTTGGAAGTATGTGTTTAAAAGTAGGGATATAAAGTAAGGGTTAAGAACTCAGAATTTAGGGTCCTTCCTGGTGGCGCAAAGCATTAAAGTGCAGCACTAAGAAGCCAGCCAGTTAGGCTGCGACCATTTCATCATGAGCTGCATCCTCGGCCAGGGAGGTGGCCCACATGGAGCGGCAGACCACTCCTGACCAATATCCCCAGACCTCCCTCCCCAGCACTGTAGTTCAATCATTCTGCCTGTTCTGCTCCCCACTCTGTCTCTGGTGAATCCTCTCACCTACTCTACACCTCTGTCCTGTACCCCAGTTCTGTATACATAATTTTTTTTTAAAGAAGAACTCACAATTTAGTTTTAGACAACCTGAGTTAGAATCTAGCTATGCCAGTTTTGCACCCTAAGTAAACTTCTCAATATTTCCAAACCCAATTTTTCATAAAATGAGATGTTAATAATACCCACGATTATTATTATGCAAGGTTGCAAGTACATGGTAACTATTTCCTTTTGGGGTCATATGCATGAGGTATGGTGGAAACTGTGCTAGGGCTTGGGGAAACATGAACAAGCCATCACTCATTTTTTCAAGAACCTTGCAGTGGACTGTGGCCTATAACTGCCACATTAATATACGTTTGAACTGGGCCCTCCCTGGTGGGTTAAAGCACAGCACTAAGAAGCTAAAGTCACTTCTGCATGAGTTCTATCCCCACTTGCCCCGGAGGAGATCCACATGGTGAGGCAGACCTCCCCTGACCCGCCCGCTGCTCCACTCAGCAGTGTACTTTGTCGATCTGCCTGTTCTGCTCCCCATCTGTCTCTGGTGAATCCTCCCACTCTCCACATCTCTGGCCTGTACCCCTGTTCCATGTGAATAAATAAATCTTTAAATATATATATGTGTATATATATACTATTGAACGGTTTCTATGTTATTATTAGCGTTTAAGGAGGGAGGGCCAGTTTCTGCCTGTGAAGGTCAAGGGGCAGGAGCAGAGGGAGTAGGTGGGGACATTTGTCCTTTCCGTTCCATTTTTCTGTAAATCTAATACTGCTCTAGAAGTAAAGTTGATTAATTTAAGCAAATAAGATCAGGATGACTTCTCAGAAGGGTCTATGTGAGAAGTGAGACTTCAAAGATATTGCCAGAGACGACTTTTGAGAAAATGACTAGAATGCAGTCTGAAAAGGTAGATTAACATTCAAAGATATTTTTGGTGTTCCTTGACATGTCATTTTTTTCTAATGTAATATCACTTTTTAAATCCTTATGAAAATATTACCAATGGAATCATTTATATTTTATGTTATGTAACATGACTATTTTTATTTAAAACTAAGCTGTGTTATAACTTAGCTCATAAATCAAACATACATACTTTTTGAAAATATTCCTTATATAAGTGACAAAGGATTAAAATCTTTAGCTTTCAAAGAACCCAAAATATCAATAATAAGACAGAAACTTCATGGACAAAATACATGTGTAAGCAATTTGAGAAAATAAATAAATATGATTAATCTACACATGAACTGTTCAATCTCAGTAGAAAACAAAGAAATGCAACTTAACGGAGATACAATTCTCACTTAACAAATCGGCAAAAAAAAAAAATCATACGTATGTTTGTTCACTGTAATCATAATTAGTCTATCTTTGGGAAAATGGGCATGATCACAAAGACACTTGGCAGCAGGTATCAAAGTCTCCAAAAGTGGTCACTGCTTTCTCCCCTAAGTCTGCTTGACAAATTTATCCCGCATAAAATGATCATGTTTGTGCACATAGTTTTAGTTTCACTGCTTCATTGTAGCAACAATTAAAAGAGAGAAAAGCTGGAAAAAAGTTGGCATCTATCAATAAAAAGTAGATCAAGCAATCAACATATATCCATGATATGAGATATTATGTAGCCTTGAAAATTATTTTGTTGGTAAATACTCAATATCATGAAGTAATATTGATAATGTACCATAGTATTTAAAGATAGTATGTATAAACAATCCTATTTCAGTCAAAAAGCATACATGCATAAACAAGGACTGAGAAGATACATACTTGGGCCTCTGTGGTGGCACAGGGGTAAAGTGCTATCAACTATCACCAGCTAGTGTAGCATGAGTTCGATCCCAGACAGGGAGCTGATGACAGGGTGCAGCAGACCTCTCCTGACCAGCCCACTGCTCCCCTCAACAGTGTACTTTGTCAGTCAGCCTGTCTGCTCCCCACTCTGTCTCTGGTGCACCTCTGGCCTGTATACCAGTTCTGTATGCATAAATAAGTAAATCTTTAAAGAAAAATGTTTATCACTTTGTTGATTAAAACTCTTAGCATGTGGGTTCTCCCATTTTTCATTTCTTTAGTATAGTTTGTATTATTTAAAACAGAGAGTAAATTCATTATAGATTGTTGAAAACTGGCCGACATTAATAACTTTAAGGAACTATCCTATTCTGCTATAATTTTTTGACGAGACACAGAGATGGCTCTTAAAGAATAAAAGTAGCAATGTTCCAGAATTCGCTTTTACCTCATTTTAAAGAAACAGCTGTGACCCCAGGGCTGCCTTGCCACGCATTTCTCATTACCCAGCATTAGCTGAGGCTTTTTCACATCCTGGAGGTCACAGGTTTCCTAAGCAAGTCCTCATATATTAGCACTTTGAAGCCCACTTGCTTCATGTTTACTGTCTCACTGACCAAAGTGAGAGACATGACAAGGCCTAATTTCAGAGATTGGAGCTACAAAGTCACCATACAGAATAATACACCGGAGGGGAAGAATTGGTTGCCACTGGCCTGCAATTTATTTTCTTTCTTTTTTACATAATTGTACCTGCAATTTATAATAATGGTATTATTGGAATGGTAGAAGATATTCTAAATGTACTAAGACATTTGATATTTGAATACATTTTATAGTTTCTGAGCTTTTTAATAAAGCATAAAATGTGTATAGCTTAATCACTCAGTGACTAAATTGTGTAATAACTTGTGGTTGCTGTTGTGTACTAAAGGAAGTTCATCCCAAGTGTGTGAGTAACCAGTGACCTAAGTGTAAAGTCCATAGGAGGAAAGACTAAATGATAAAGATAAACGTATTGAGTAAAGCTAGATGACAAGGGACTTAAATGATAAAGTTTAAGGAGTTTGGATTCTGTCCTAGAGACAATAAAGAGCCCTGAGGCTTTTGGCAGTTGAGTAACAAAGTCAGATTTGCATTTCAGAAGCTTACTCTGAGCTAGATGAGATGAGGGACATGAGCTATTGTGGTAATCATTTCATGATATATGTAAATCCAACCATCACACTGTACTTCTTAAAGTTATACAGCAACAAAGTTGTGGGTGTGGGTTATATTTAATCTTGATATGATATAAAGGATTAATTTCAAGAGGGAGTGATCAGGAAACTACTAGAATTTCTAGACAAAAGAAGAGTCTAGACTTAAGGAGTAAAATCATAAATGGGGAAATTGTTAGAAAGTAAAATTAGCAGTATTATTTTTATTTTTTAGATCGATTGGTTGAGGATATATAGGTGAGGGAGACGTAAAGCAATAATTCTCAGGTTTTTAAATGATTGATACAGGGTATTACTTTTCCACCAACAGAAATAAATATGGGGTGGAAAACATAATGAGTTTAATGGTGGACATACTGACTTCTAAATTTTTGTGAGGCATTCAAATCATTAGTAAGGAACATGACTCTAAAATCTGAAGGACTATCCAAACTAGAATTACAGAGTAGGACAGTGCTATGCTGGTAATTTTTTAACAACCAGTCCTGAAGTGACAGCAGGGTCTTAATTTATAACTTTTGCCAATTTCTGTAACTATTTCCACTATATTAATTTTATTTTATTTTTAAAGATTTATTTTATTTATTTGGGCATATAAAAGTTGGGTGTAGTCTAGAGGTGTAGGGAGTGAGGAATTGCCAGAGAAAGAGTGGGGAGCAGAACAAATAGATCCCTGAAATCCACTGCTGAGGAGAGTAGCAGGGACACAGGAGAGGTCTGCTGTGCCGTGTGGGTCAGATCCCTGGCTGGGGATCGATCTCATGCTGCAGTGGCTGGGATAGCTTGATAGTGCTGAGACTTAACCCCTTGTACCACCAGGGAGAACCTATACCAATTTTAGGCAATCAGTGGGCTACTGCTGAGCTTGGAATTAGAAAAAAGTAGTAGAGTGAGCTGTTCTACTCACTGAGAGCTGTTCTACCACATTACTGATCATTGCTATATCTTGAGTCCGGCCCAGTACTTTACTTAAAATATAGTTCTCAAAATCCCTGCAAAGAATTATTATTAAAAAATATATATATATTCCCTTTACATTCAATAGCACATAGCTAGTAAATGTTAGAGCTAGTTTCGAGCTCATTCTAACTCCAAAGACCATGCTTCAGTTATTCCACGATTTTTGGTAGTAATTTCAGTTTATATTCTTAACAGGCTCATTTTTCCTGCTTCAGTTGCCACACAAAATCTGTAGTTACACTTTTTTGGAAAAACTATTGTGTGGGATGTCTATATTATATTGAAAATATTTATATTAGAAGTGTTAGTGCACTTTATTCTGTGCCTTCCTATATTCTTGTATCAGGTTCTCCCTCAAAGAAGAGCCTGAAAGGATGATTCTGGTTTAAATGCTATACGAAATTTCTTTTTTGGGCCCTCCCTGGTGGCGCAGTGGGTTAAAGCTCAACACCATGAAGGGATCCGCAGCCACTGCAGCATGAGTTCGATCCCCACCAGGAAGGTGACCCACATGGCATGGCAGACCTCTCCTGACCAGCCTGCTGCTCCCCTCAGCAGTGTACTTCATTCAGTCGATTTGCCTGTCCTTTTTCCCACTCTGTCTCTGGTCATTCCTCTCACTCCTCTCCCTCCATCCCATACCTCTGTTCTGTATCCTGGCTCTTGTATGTATAAAATAAAATAAATCCTTAAAAAAAAAGAAATTTCTGGCCCTCCCTGGTGGCGCAGCGGGTTAAAGCACTGCACTGAGAAGCTAAAGCCACTTCCGCATGAGTTCGATTCCCGCCTGCCCCGGAGGAGACCACATGGCGTGGCAGACCTCTCCTGACCCGCTCGCTGCTCCCCTCAGCAGTGCACTTCGTCGATCTGCCTGTTCTGCTCCCCACTCTGTCTCTGGTGAAGCCTCTCACCGCCCCTGAGCCTCTGGCCTGTACCCCAGTTCTGTATGTACAAATAAATAAATCTTTTAAAAAAAAAAAAAAGAAATTTCTTTCTTACTGACATGGGGAGGTTAGGGAGGCAGGCTAGGCCAGAGGAGACACAGCGATGGTAGGGTTTTAGCTTCAGACTACGTTTAATCTGACTCCACAGGGAAGTTCTGACTTAGAAGTTATACTGCAGAACTAGTCGTACATTGAACAGAGCAGACTGGGTCTTGAAACTTACATATCAATCCTTGATTAGCAGCATGGTGCCCTGGGAGGGGTAGTGGAGGTAGCTTGTGCAGGGAGGGAACTCTTCACAGGCCTGGCAACTCCTGTCAGCTGAAGTGAATTCCCTGGAGAAGAGGGCTGTTTTCTTGGTACCTGGCATGGGGGCTGGGCCAGGTACCAACACTGTCCACCACAAAAGTGGTTCTCAAAGTCCATTCCACTGTGTAGCAGCATCAGCATGGTCACTACAGCAACAAAAACAAAATGTCTTCTAAAATGGCATCATGGATTGTTAGCTGTTACTCATTTCTGTGTGAAAGCTGATGTATTTACAAACTGATTAAAGAAGAAAGTTGTAGGTTAGGAGTCAATATGCAGGTTAATAATCCATGAGACGATGAACTAATTGTAGCACCCAACAATTCCCATTCACACAGTGTGGTGTTGCAGGGTTACTAAGTGCCAGGCCCACATTAGGGGCTGGTGATGGGAAGGTTAACCAGACAATCCACCCTCCCGCAGTAAGGAATCAAACCATATGGATTAGTTAAGTGTTGTATGTATAAATGCACACAGCTCATAGGTGATCGTTTGATATTTTTGTCAGATTAAAATCAACTTCTATGTTTTCAACATTATAGGATGACAAATTTCTCTGTTTTTCCTGCACTAAAAATCTTTCCTGTGGGTTTGATGGATAGGATAATGATATAATAAGGGAAAAAGTAAGAATGTTATGACTAAACATATATATTTAAATTCCAGAGCAGGATCATTCTGTAACTTAAACCTTGGCAATTTACCTAGTCAATATGAGGTTCTGTTTTTTCATCTCTAAAGAAAGTAGCAATAAAAATACCTGTTGTGCAAATTTAATGTGTGATGGTCAAACAATATTAGCTCTTTCCTTCTTCCAGTAACTATATGTTGAATGTGTGCTTTGAAAGAGAAGGAAAGAGAACAAAGAACCTGTTCTCAATTCCTTTAGGATTATATGACAGTGAAAAACTCTGATTTTGCACAGTTTCTGTGCAAAATGTTCGTGAACATTAGTATTGCTACAAATTTTTAGCACTAGACAAAAATTTGGGGAAGCTAGACTTATTCTTAGTAAATTGAAAAATATTCATTATTTTTCTATTTTAAAGAGTTATTTGAAGGAGGCAATTCTTCAGGATAGCTTGTTTCTCTGACTGAATTTTTCTCTCACCATACAGAGAAAAAAATCAGGCTCATCTGTCCTGTAGAAAAGAACTAACTTCCATCTAGTTGGCTAATCCCTGCAGATGAGATTTAACAAAAAGGCAGAGAGTGAGTCAAATAACATAAGATTTTATGGGCCTTACTGTTGGGTCAAGACCACACAAAAATGTGATGAAGACAGGTTTTTCCTTTGATGTTCCTGGGCTCTCTTTCCCCTCCCCGTTTCCCATCATGGGCTGACAGGGCTCTCAAAAACATTCCTCCCTTTCCTCTAGAGGAGGGTCTGGTCAATTAATTCTAATTTTCAGTGTCATCAGGGGTGTTTTCTTATCTCCAAGGGACCCAGGACCAAGTCAGAAAAATGCAGCCTTTTTTTTTTTTTAAATATTTATTTATTTATGTATACAGAACTGGGCACAGGCCACCAGGGAGGGCCCCATAGTCACTTTTTTTTTATGAATATGATGTCTTTTAAAAAATTAATCAATGAATTAATTTATAATTTAGGTGCCATTGGATAGCCCCATTGGGTATGGCCACTGGAGTGCACCCACCACACATTGTCCATACTATAGTCCATTGTGCTTCCTTCTCTCTTTGTTCTTACCCTCCCCTGTCCCCTAAAGGAAAGCTTAAAATACATATGGTTAATTTTAGAAATACATGAATCTGCAAGCAATATGAGAAAGGTGTTAAATGATTATGTGACTTTCTTTAACCAAGACAGTTTAACCAAGCATGGTGGTTTGCTCATTCACTCTTCCTTTGCAAGCAACAGTCTACTAACATTCTAATTTCCTTTTGTGGAATTACCTCTCCCCTATGAAAGGAAAATGCCATAAGTCCATAAAGCTATGTGCCTGCCTCACTAACTGAGGAATGAGCAAGTGGTCTGAGGCTCTTTCTGACATTCTCTTCCTGGTTCTTTGACTCTTTAATGGAATGCTGAGATATGAGAAGTCTCCTCATGTTCTCTGATGGCTCTCTGTCCAAACAGCTGGACAGCTCCTATTCCTGACACCACGGACACTGCCTGTTTGGCCTTTTCTGGTCTTGGTACTTCTGGTTTTGCTTTATTTCTGTGAGCATTCTATTACCTTCCAGAACAAACCTTCTTATTTACCTGGGGACACTCATAAGCAAAGAGCCACATCTGACACAAGGTGTCAGGAGACATGGTGGTTTTCTGTGAAATATTTAATACCTCTGTCTTTCCTTTTCATGTATGAAAAGGGAATGGTAGGGCCACATGGCTGCTGATTTCTCCTCTAACTCTAAAGGGGCATGAATATATAAGGTTAGCTCTCCTTAGAAGTGTTTAATAATTCTGAACATATGCCTGGCCCTTGATGTACAGGTTGGGGGCTAATGCACTTTCCCATTAACGGTGACTTCTAATTTGGTCTCTTAGTAAGCTTCGGTCTCTAGGCCCTGGAGTCCATTTAAGGTCATTTATGCAGAGGCCACATCTGTGGTATCCGAATTATCTGGCTAAGCATCCTGAACTCTCTGGATATTTGCCAGCTACATGCTAGATCAGGTCTGTGAGAATGACCTCATTTTGAAAGACTCTGTAAATGGCAAGAAAAATCACATCTGAAAGAAAACATGGGTAAAGAGGCAAGGAATTGGCACAGCTGGGTATCATTAGCAATAATCAAACACTATCGAATATAAAAGGAACTGAACTGATACGGGAGCAGTTTGTGTTTGTGTGTGTGCATATACATGTTTATGTATGTATTTATATGCATGTTTATAACAGAAAGTAAGCAATGTTTAAACATTCAAAAAAAAAATCTTGTCCCCTAACTCCTAATTTGAATCATTCTACTATATCCCAGTGGGAGTGTTTGATGTATGGAATCCTCTTAGCATGTCACAGCCTTTGAGGCAGCTACTTTGATCCTGTAGATACAGAGGAGGTTTAAATAATTATATTATTAACAATAAAAAATGTGTAAATACTGAACAGCTGCTGGAAAATCAAAGAAGTGTGAAAAACAGATCCATGAATGATTCATATCACTTTTTCTCCAGTTATTATGTATTTTAAAATGATACCTTTTGGCTTTAGCTTCTTAGTGCTGTGCTTTAACCTGCTGCACCACCAGGGAGGGCCCAAAATGATACTGTTATTTAAGGAAAAATTAACTTGGAAAACATATGGCAGATATACAGAGAAGTAAATACTACCTATACATTCACCATCCTGAAATATTGCTATTACTATTAATTAATACTATTAATATTTTGGTGAGTTTTCTATGCAGAAGATGGTCTTAATGAAATAATTCAAGTTTCAGATTTACTGAACTTCCTTAAGGAGCTCCTCTAATTGTGAACATGTATTTTATCAACAATTTGCTGCTCACTTAAAGTTTAAGTCAGAAGCCCTCACAAACACACGAAACCATAGCACATGTCAAAATAAGAGTCAGTAATAATAATGTGTGAGGTACCGCACCAAAATTTTTATACATTATTCATTTAATCCTCACAAAGTCTTATGATAAAGAGACCACTAAATGTTTATTTTACTGACACAGAAACTAAATCTCAGGAAGTGACTTACTTAAACTAGTTATTGGCAAAGCTGACATTGCAGCTCAACTCTATCTGATCCCAAAGCAAATGTAGCACAAGGAAGAAGAAGGGGCCTCCCTGGTGGTGCAGGGGTTAAAGTCTTAGCACTGTCCAGCTATCTATAACCACTGCCACATGAGTTAAATTCTTGACCCACATGGCACAACAGACCTCTCCAGTCTTGCCCACTGCTCCCTTCAGTAGTGTGTTTCAGTAGTTCCGCCTGTTCTGCTCTCCACTCTTATCTGATGAATCCTCTCACCTCCCTCCCTACACCTGTTCTGCTCCCCACTCTTATCTGGTGAATCCTCTCACCTCTCTCCCTACACCAGCTCTTGTAAGCATAAGTAACTAAAATAAATATTTTTGAAAAAGGGAGAAAAAAAGGCCTATTTAGACAAAATGGTAAGTCTGTTTGGCCTTCTTAACTTTCAAGCAGTAGGACCCCTTTGCAAGAGTAGTGCTTGAGGAGAAAGAGAGTATCCACTAAAGGTTTTCTGTATTAAGGCAAGTGGGATGCTCTGAACATTATGATGTTTATAGGGAACATTGACTTCTAGAATATTAAACCAGCATCTAAAGCTCTACGAAGATAGTCTGATCTAACTCAACTCCTTCAATTTATAGACTAAAAAACTGAAGTCTGAAGAGTTGAAGTTACAATTTCCAGGAAATAATAAAGTATGGCCCAGATCTGTGTCTTGATCTAATCTAGAACTCTCTGATCACACCTAGGCCTGTTCGTGTTATAATGAAGATTAATCTGATGAAACAAAATTATTTGGAATAGACTTTCGAGAGTATTGCTTTTCCATGTGCTAGATGATTTTCTTTAGGTTTAATTATTTTAGGCCAAGGACATATAATGACTTATTCTTTCCTTGAAGGTTTTTACAATTTTCTGGTATTTTATCAGTGGAGTCACATGAGCTTCAACCTATTCATATCCCTAAATTCTGAAATCCCCTTGTGAAACTTTTCCTGTGCCATCTGTTCCATGTGTTGTTTTAATTTATGTGGAACCACTTAAGGCAGAAGTTATGCCTGAAATGGTTTCATGTTGCATCGTGTGTTCCCTTTCTCTATTTGTCTTTTTTTAACTTTTAAAATGGAAAAATATGTTGAACACAAAGAGTGACCAAATGAAACAGCAGGGTAAAACACAGTCCTTCATGTAGTTTACAGAACAAGGCATTTCAAAAACAATAAGAAAAGTAATGCAGATAGATTTATACCTGTTTGAATTCCTATGGACTTCTCATAAATAAACTTAACTTATAAGAGTTTATTCTAAATTTCTCCATCTCAAATTTTTTGCTGGTCTTCAATCTAGAACTCAAAGCAATATTATTTTTATTTAAATATTTTTACTTGAAGTAACTTAGTTTATTACATTATATAAGTTTTAGGTATACAGCATTATAATTTGACATCTGTACAGAGTTCATCTGATCCAAAAGGTCAAATCTAGTTTCCACCTACTGTAATAGAATTGACCCCTTTTACCTGTTTCATCTCCTCATCCATTTTTTTCCCTTTGATAACCACTGATCTGCTCTCTGTATTTAAGAATTTGTTTTTGTTTCACTTGTTCATTTGCTTTCTGTCTTTATAGTTCATATGTGAGTGAAATCATACATTTGTCTTTCTCAATCTGAATTATTTCATTTGTCATCATACCCTCAAAGTCCATACATTACTTAAATGACTTTACCTTCGGTTTTGAAGGTATTTACTTATCTTTCCCATTGGCTTTGACCTTAAGTCTCTAAATTTGACTACTTAAAATGTGTAGGTTGCAGAAATAACAAGGGCACTTATCGTTAGGTTACAAATGATGAGAACAGAATGTCCACTGAAAAAGTGGCTGGAATTCCCAGAAGACTGGATAAGAGTAGATAGTGAGGGACAGATGTCATCAGAGTTGTAAATGACTGAAATAATTCTGTGATTGTCACTTGACTAAGCATATGTTTTGGAAAACTAAGCTTTTTCAACATACACCCACAACATTTACTATAGATAGCGTCATGTAAATGAACACATATGGATTTCTTATGTTAATGTTTTGTGTTTGTGTGTGCGTGTGTGTGTGTGTGTGTGTGTGTTTGCTAAAGGCTAGAGTTGTGTTAAGTGAAATGCAGAGGATATTAAATGATTAGTGGCAAGTTAGGGTGATGGACACCTACAATTCATACAGTTAGATACTTAATCCATCATTACTTTAGGAAGAAAAGCAAGTATATAATTGAGGAATGGCTACCTTTACAAATTTCTTACATTTAAAAATACCTGGGCATAATCCTGGGTCTGCCTCCAGAGTCCAAAGCCTTTGAAAGCAGTCATTTCATCTAGAAAAACTATCATAAAGGTATAACCGCAAATTCAAGTTCAAGTTAATGGATGATTCCTTCAACTTACTGTCCATAAAACTTCTGCTAGTTTCACAGAATTATTTCAGTAATCTACAAATTTAGCAACTATTTGAGAACAGAAGAGGGATTTCAGATTGAGTTATAGTTTCACTGGAAAAACACTCCCCTTCTTCCATTTGTAAATGGTTTATTTGTTAGCAGCTATAAAACAGGTAGCCAAAGTAGTCAGATTTTATCAGGTTATACTAAGAAAATGGCAAAGAAAGGGAGTGGAAAGGCAATAGATAAAGTGAAAATGGAAGAAATAACCACAGAAGAAATGGGTTTTGAGTAATAAGAGAAATCTTTCAGTTATAGGTTAACCTCAAAGATACTGTTTTCTCCCCACACTGTAAAACTAGTAAAGGTTCAATTGTATCAAAATACAATTATAGAAGGAATGCTCAAACCTGTTTTAAGAAGCCTTAATACAGTGTCCACACCTAATAGGAATATCTCTAATATTTCCTTAACTTCATGGAGTTGTACAAAATTAAATAGATACTGAAAACTTAGGGTAATAGAGAACTGAAGAAATCTACATAGCTGGGTTTGAAAGTTGACTCATCTTTTACTCATCATTGGATAAAGCTGGTAGAGAGAATGAGAACTCCTGGTCACTTACAAAATTCATCCTGATCCAGGGACTGTTTTGGAACTACCTAGATTATGGTTCCATAAGAGTAAATAATGAAACGGCAGAAAAATTACCCAAAGATTGGAAATAACACAAAGACGAAAAAGGTGACCACTTAGTTCATAGAAACTATTACTATTGACTCAAGACTCAGTCTAAGTAAGGTCACTTTGTATGGTGATTTACAGAACTGTCCCAGTGGTGAAGCCTAATGGAACAGATAAACCCAGAGACTTATGGTTTATTGGT
Source organism: Condylura cristata (assembly GCF_000260355.1). NCBI lineage: Eukaryota > Metazoa > Chordata > Mammalia > Eulipotyphla > Talpidae > Condylura > Condylura cristata. Next base: position 31,442,522 of record NW_004567105.1, read on the forward strand.
CATTACCAATTTATTTTAATCTATCAATTTTGTCCTAATATTTCTGTTATGTTTCCTATAAGTACCTTCACATTTTTGTACTTGGCATACCATTTATTAACTCCCTCATTAATTAGTTAAATAAAATCTTTTACATGTGTTAATTTTAGACTTGAAAGCGTGATTTGACTTTCTGAAAATTATAATATGGAAGGGAAAGAATCTATCCTCCTACCTCAGTTTTACCTGTTAGTCAAGCCTCCACAAAGGAGGTTTTAGTCTTTTAATTAGGTCTTTTGCAAACAAATGCTAAAAAAAAAAAAAAAAACTAGCCAGGGTAAAATATCCAAATCTGAATGACCCAGTTAATGTTTGCAACTAGGATTCTAACTGCCTAGGGGAGACATAATAAGCAGAAGCTAGTTTAGTAGTTTAGTACTATAGCTGGCGAGAACTGACTTCATCACAGATGACTTCCTCTTCCACATGCTTTGCAGGGTTTTTTGAGCCAAACTTGCTAAAGAGCAGTTGAGTGGGCCAGGGCTTCATCTCTGTTTGGATGTCTTTGTTATTTGCCATTCAATAAAGTGAATGAATACCCAGTTTTATCATGTATGCTAGGGTCCTATGTCTACAGTATTCCATTGACTTAAAAGAATATAGATTCCCATTTGACAAGCAGCATTCATGAATGGATTTCTTCACTTGGCACTGGCAGTTAATGCCAGATGGTTGAGATTACTTTGAGTGATGAGGAAACTCTTTCATATGCTTAAAGTGGACTGATAATAAAACATTCCCACTGATCATATCTCATTTGTCTACATTCCATTAATTCTACACAATGTCATGCTCATTGACTGAAGGTGCTTTGTTTTTGTTATGCTAATGTACTGTAGAAGTAACACCTTTTAAAATTCCCAGCTCAAAATATCCTCTATAACAGGTGAAAGAGATAACTTGAACTTTAGGGGGGATAAATAAACACCATCAGTATTTTTCACTTTTGCGAAAACAACTACAAAGTAGTTAAAATGTAAATATTCCAACATTGCTTATCATTGTGTAAGGGCAGGTGCTCTCCATTTCTGATAGTTATGTATAGATCCTTCAGTCATTTCCCCCCCCCCCCTGCAATAAGAAGAGGAAGGGACCAGGGCACTCATTGTCTTGTTATTGAAAAAGGAATTAGGTGTTTCCTTTTTATTTATTTATTTATTTATTTTAAGATTTATTTGTGCATACAGAACCGGGGTACAGGTCAGAGGTGCAGGGGCTGTGAGAGGATTCACCAGAGACCGATTTTAGGGAGCAGAATAGGCAGATCAATGAAGTACACTGCTGAGGGGAGCAGCAGGCCGTCAGGAGAGGTCTGCTGCACCATGCTGCACCATGTGGATCACCTCTGGGGCAGACAGGGGATCTAACTCATGCTGAAGTGGCTTTAGCTTCTTAGTGCTGTGCTTTAACCCTCTGTGCCACCAGGGAGGACCCTTATTTTTATGTTTATTTATTGAAGACAAGTCAAACCATTGTCCTGGATGCAAAAGTCTTTAAACGTTAACCCTTTTTTAAAAATTTGTTTACTCATGCATACATGAACTGGCATACAGGCCAGAGGTGGGGGGGGGGCATGGGGTGAGAGGACTCAGCAGAGGCACAATGAGAAGCAGAATAGGCAGACAGACCAAAATACACTGCTGAGGGGAGCATCAGGCGAGACAGGAGGTGAGAGGTCTGCTGTGCAATGTGGGTCATATCCCTGGGTGGTGATCAAACACGTGCTGCAGTGGTTGCAGACAGCTTCATAGTGCTGAGAATTCTAGTACCACCACAGAAGCCCCTTTAACCTTTTTTGTGGTATCTTGAATCTTTTCCTGAAACAATTCTCTTGCATTAACACTGACTGGTGATGTGATGCTTGGTAAATCCCATAACCTTTCCCTTCTAGGTTTTTGTTTTTTAATATATATATATATAAGAGTTGGTTCTTGAAGTAGGTCACTGGAACGTTTCCTACATAAGCATTTTTGAGTCTTTAATTTATTAATTTGTTTAGTGATAGCCAGAGATTTATAGGCTCTTACTGATGTGAGGGTTTTCTCTTAAAATAACAATACTCTAGGTTTCAGTCAATATAGCAACAGCTATGCAGACTGTTTTCTTCCTGCAGGGAAGCAGGCCTGCATGGGAGCACCATGACTAAGTGACCTGAGTTGGCACTGATCTTGGCACCACCTACTCTTGTATGGATTCTTCCAGCATGAGAGTGGAATAATTGTCAAAATGGGGGAAACCAAACCACCCCAAGTTATGTCACCTTTACTGGTAACAGATGAATGACTGGCGATGCTGCAAAGAATCAAGTTACAACAAAACTCACCAACATGGTTTTCAATGTCAAACACCTGATTGGACAGAGATTTGATGATGATGCTGTTGTCCAGCCTGAGACGAAACATTGGCCCTTCATGGTGGTGAGAAATGCAAGCAAGCCCAAAGCCCAAGTAGAAATCAAGGAAAAGACAAAAATCTCCTATCCAGAGGAGTTCCATCTACGGTTATGACAAAATGGAAGGAAGTTGCAGAAGCCTACTTTGGAAAGACTGCCCCCAAAGCTGGTGTCATGGTGCTCACTTTACTGGTACAAAAACAGGAAGAAATGGCTACCCACTGGGCAAGGAACAGTGTCTTATATACATTACCCAGCATACCTATGTCTGATTGATTTCCAGTCTGTACTCCCTTTATCTTTTTAAGCTACAATGTCTCTAGAAAAGGAAAAAGACATGTATACAAAACAAACAACCTCAATAGCCACATTTACTTGAGCATTACTGGATAAAAACAACTATGGAATCAAAGAATGTGGAAGAACAATTTGTAAATCCCTGTTCTAGCTTGTTAACTGTTCTTAAATTGTGACGTTCAAAATAAAGACATATTTTGGCACTGATTTGACATGCACAAAATTGACCTTCCACTGCCTTGTTTATACCTGGTTGCTGCATTTCATTGTGTCTCTCTTCACCTACATTCCAGATTAACAAAATTCTTCATTTCCTTAGTTCACCTTACCCACTGAAGCCCAACACATGGAAGACTTGAGGCTGGGACACCTGCCTTCTCTCCCTTGTGTGCCCATACTGAGATTTAGTATGCGTTCACCCTGTGTATGATGATTCTACTTGTAAAAATACTAATGTGAATATTATATAACCAAAGAAACTTGAAAGAAAAAACTAAAAGTTTTGTGAAAACTAAGTTGACAGAAATGAACTTGAAATGAATCATTGAGCTAAATATAAGAGCTAAAACTATAAAGAACATAGGAGATAATCTGAGATTTTTGGGTTAAGTTAAATTTCTTAGATGGACACAAAAAGCACAAACTATCAAAGGAAAAAAATGGATAAATTGGACGTGAAAACTTTTGATCACAGGTGAAAATGAAAAGGTGGAGCCCTTCCTGGTGGTGCAACTGGTTAAAGCACAGCACTGCAATATGGCTGCAGCCGCTTCAACACAAGTTCGATCCCTGCCCATGGAGGTGACCCACATTGAACAGCAGACCTCGTCTGACTAGCCCACTTCTCCCCTCAGCAGTGTACTTTGTTGATCTGTCCATTGTGCTCCCCACTCTGTCTCTGGTGAATCCTTTCACTGCCCCTGAGCCTCTGGCCTGTACCCCAGTTCTGTATATATAAATAAATAAATCTTAAAAAAAAAACTGAAAAGGCAAACTATGAACTGATAGAAAATATTTGTAACAAATAGACCTATTAAAAGATATAACACAATAAAAAAATCTTATGATTCAATAAGAAGATAAACAACCCAATTAAAAATAATTAGAAAGTGAGTAGATGAAGTGAACAAATAAGTAAATGGGTAGTAAATGGTAAGAGCCTGGTTTCTCACTATTGAAGGGGAATTTGCAGGTGAGCAAGAAGAAACTGCTAATGAACCTTGCAAGGATTAAAGTGGGAGAAATATTATGTAATAACTTAACATGTACATAGTTAATAAATACAGACGTAATCTGCACACACCCAGATTGTGTGCTACATGAGTCTGCAGACACAATAACCCAGCACTATCTGTGCAGGGGGTACGGGGGATTTCAAACGCAACCAGGTCTGGGGAAAGCAGGTGTGCAGGCCTCCTGGAGCCATCAGGCAGTTTCTCTGTGCCTCTGACACTCTTTGTTGTCACCTGGTATCTTTGTTTTTTCACCAAGCTCCACTACATTCCTTACAACTGCCTGTTTCTTTTTTAAAGATTTATTTATGCATACAGAACTGGGGTACAGGCCAGAGGTGCAGGAGTGGTGAGAGGATTCACCAGAGACAGAGTGGGGAGCAGAATAGGCAGATTGACTGAAGTACACTGCTGAGGGGAGCAGTGGGTGAGACGAGAGGTGCCACGTGGGTCTCTTCTCTGGCTGAGGATCGAATTTGCAGTGAAGTGACTGTGGCTAGCTTCACAGTGCTGAGCTTTAAACTGTGGCGCCACCAGAGAGGGCCCCTGTATTCTGTTTTTTAGGAACCCAGCCACTTTATCCTGGAGCTTCCTGCATGCTCCAATGAGGCAATCTTAAGTTGAAGGTATATTGACATGCCGATAGCAGAAACTGGTAAGGAGAAGCCAGTAACAGACATGTATCTGCCAGGTAAAGTCTCCTTTACTGCAATACTTCAAGCACACTGAGTCCTAATGGATGGATAGTATGTGGCAATCAATTGTGGCAAATCAAAGGCCACAGTAAACTTGCTTCCTGTTGGCATTAATACCCAAGTTAGTCTTATCTGATAGGAAGTGGGAGTGCAAGGCATCAGGGAGTAGTAAAAGTCAGATAGATAGTGACATTGTGGTTTTAAGTCCTGTATTTATTTTGTAGAAAGCTTCCTAGTTAGCAGCTGTGAATATAAGGGGACTAGGCCTTTCTGGCACAGAATGGTGGAAGAACTAGGGAGGAAGGATGCTATGACATTGTCAGGTTTATAGATGCTCAAGCGTGAATAAAGATCTAACAAGGAAGCCAGTGTAAAATGCAATCTAGAAGGACTTCAAGTACAGCTGAGACTCCTGAACTCTCAAATCATGGTCAACATCACTGTTTTCAGACCCAGTCAGCTAGTGCTGCTTCCTTGTGCTGCTCAGAAGCAGCTCAGGAACCAAATGATTAAGATATTATGATCCAGAACTGATCAATAATGCTTAGACTCATAAATCTGTGAACTTGTTAGCTCTGGAACATTCGCAGTTAAATTTTAATCACCTTTCAAGATGCTGCTTTGTGATATAACTTCCTTATTCTGACAGCTTCACCTGAACATCCTGTATGATCTGTTTACTACTACAAAGTCAGCTTACAGGAACTGCACAGTCGTCTTCCTTTCAGCAAGAGGACACCTGAGTTCTATCGGATCACATGGCTGCCCAACTTGATTTCTTAGCATGCCTGGCAGCAGGACATGGTCAAGGGAGGACCATGTTGCTCATGGGAGATGACTAGAAACGGGTGCAACTTCAATATCACTTCTACAGGGATCAACTCTCGTTCCACTAAAGACAATAGCTACCACTGCTGCAGCAGCTTTGACCCAAAGAGAAGCACCAATCTGGGTCCCAAGATGACCTCACCAAAGAGAGCCCACCCACCAATTTGGGATGGATAAATGAGGAGAAAAAAAATACACTTTTTGACCCTCTGTTTTAGGGGTCTCTATATAGCAATGCAGCCAATCCTCTAAGTCACCCCTTTGTGAGGTGCCCATCATGAGGCTGCACCTTGTACCAGGCAGTGCTGCAGCACTTTGTCGTATCGTCTCTTCCAGTTCTCTCCACTGCGCTGTCTGAGCAGGGCGGGGAATGCCGTCTGTAGACGGCCTAACTGAGATCCAGAGAGGTCAGTTACTTAACTTCTCACAACTACTCACTAGAAGAAGGACGCCAATTCAGAGCTGTGACTACATATTCCTTGTTTGTGTCCACCATATTTTGCTATGAGCCATTTAGGAATTTTGTTTCTCCTGCTAGTGGGAACTTGTAGAAAGGTCTGTTCCACATCGTCAAACTTTTCCCTTCCTATATTTGCCACCTTTCCTCATTGAAAAAAAAAGGGAGAGTTTATGCATGTTATTGCTTGACGTGATGAAGCAAGTGGGCTGGTTCCTATCACCTTATTCTATCGACTCCTTGATGCTGTCTACATATTCTGTACCATTCTCAATGTGGTTATTATAGCTCTGTGTATCCAAGGAGTGAGGGGAAACTCTGAGACTGTTAGAAAAATTAACCGTTAGACTATGTAAGACTTACATTGCTTATGTATGTCTTGTCAGCAGAATAGATAAACACAGCCCCTGGCTACATGTACAACATAATGGTGAATTTATTACTTCATGTGGGTAGTCTCACTAGAAGGAAGGATATAAATTAGAACAGAATCCAGCTAGGTCTTACCATACTTTATGATTTAAAGCCAGGAGGTGCCGGGATTAAAAACATACCAATATCTCAAGGAAACAGTTGTGAGTATGTGGTATTTGGAGAGAGGATATGGCCTAAGTCATATAAATGACAAATATTTAACTTCACTAATTGTCAGGCATTATACCGGGCAAAAGGGGATACAAAGAAAAAAAGACTTTGTGTATGAGGGTTTTTGTTTTTGTTTTCTCATTTGGTTAAATTATTGTAAGTTTTATTCCTTGGATTTTCTTCAGTGTAGACTACAGGAAACAGGATGTAGTTATCGTTTAAGGAATTTTGAGAAGTAATAATGTTTGTGAAGCTGGAAATTTGTCCCTCATTTGGTACAACTAGCTACCACTACAATTTCTGTGTGTGTTGGAGTGGCCAGGGGCAGCTTAGCTTTGTACCCCAGGTACTTCGGGGGTGCTGGTGCCTTGAAGGTTATAACTCCATCCCTGATGTCCTGAGCAAGGAGGCAGCTGGGAAAGGGGAGGTGGGAGGTGGAGATGAGCAGTTTGTTGGTTCTAAGAAGAAAGGTGCATGTGGGCTTTCTCTGTTCTTCTTCTTCACGGGACTGCTGCAGTAGCAGGGGAGTGATGGGAGTCCCCAACTCAGCAGCAGCTGATTCTCCGATTCTCCGTCCCACCCTGCTGCCCTGGTGGCCGGAGGACTTGCGAAGTCTTTGCCCTGGAAGACAACAGGTTCCAGTAAGCGTTCCTCGCACCCTGCCAGCTCTGATAGCTGCAGCTGCACCACCTGTCAGTAATTGGACCTTTTCTTCTCCTTCCACCCTTCTAGTTCTCCCTCTCCCATCTTGGCTGGAATAATTTTTTAAATAATTTAGTTGCTACAGGGGCCTCCCTGGTGGCGTAGATGGATAAGGCTCAGCACTGTCCCCATGATGGCCCAACTGAGATTACCTGAGATGAATCCAATTGGATCCCCAGCCAGGGAGCTGACCCACAGCCACAGCAGACCACTCCTGCTGCGCCCCTCAGCGCTGGGTTTCAGTCTATCTGCTGTTCTGTTCCCCACTCTGTCTCTGGTAAGTCCTCTCACACCACAATGCCCCCCCCGTCCCCCCTCCCATCGCTGCTCTAGCCTATGCCCTAATTCTCCTACACACACACACACACACACACACACACACACACACACACAAATTTGCTTGGGCCCTCCCTGGTGGCACAGTGGGTTAAAGCACAGCACTATGAAGCTAAAGCTGCTTGAGCACAATTTTGATCCTCAGTTATGTTTCATCAGGGCAGGGCAGATCTCTCCTCTACCTGCCTGTTCTGTTCCCCACTCTGTCTTTGGCGAATCCTCTCACCCCCTGCACCTCTGGCCCATACCCCAGTTCTTTAAAGCATAAATAAATATTTTTTAAAAATTTTATTTGCTACAGCAAAGGTTATTTGTTTACATTTGTGGTGGTGGGTGGCTAAGCAGAACTGTTGAGAGAGGTTCTGACCTGCTGACAATTGCTAGACCCTTTGCTGATAACATTTGGACTATTCAGAGGAAATAATGGAAAAGGTCACAGGACCAGGAGAAAAGGACAGATGGGACTGGAAGTATGTTTGCTCTGGAGACAGAGGTTTGCTTTAGAATCTCAGATGAAAAACAATCAGAAATAGATTTCCTGACTTTGAAGATCTGAGTTTGAACCTTGACCCTACTCTGTGACTTCAGCCAAGTTACTTCAACAGTCACCATACATTTATTAAAAACTGACTGTGTGGCAAAACACTGAAGTAAGTGTAAACTGTAGTGACTGTCCTAGATAAAGTTTCTGTCCTGGTGGCAGCTTAGTGTAAATGTTTGAAGGAAATGATGTCAATAAGAGAATAGATAAATGCTAGAAAAAAATCTAGTTTTTATCTAGATGGATAAATCTAGAAAACTGTCAAGAAAGACATCACTGAGAACATGTCATTTGAACTGACAAATAAAGCAGAGACATTATCTGCTCTGAACGTCAGTTTTCTCATCTTTAAGATGGAAGGTAATAAAGTTCTACCTTAAGAGATTGTTTCCAATAGAATGGGATGGGATCTGTGTTCAGTAAACCACAATCACTAATTGAAAGTGAGGAATTATTGTTTTTATAGTTAATTTTCTCATTGGAAATAACTTTCTAGGTATTTTTGGTGACTGGAAGGAAGAAAGGGACAGATTAGAAAAGGTTAAGTTAGAGCAAAAAAAGAAGAACCTTAATATATTTTATAATCTAGTATAAAACAATGGTGGCACTTATTCAGTCTTTTATATAATTCTGTGTTTACATTACAATCTGTAACAATTCATTTTTTGAGTTCTAAAAATGACCTCTTTTTTAAGCAGTGTAAACTTTACTTAAAATTAAAGAAATACAAATCAGAAAAATGATCTTTTATATATAAACATATAGACATGTATCAAGTAAAAGTAATACTTGGTTTTCTTTCTTGTAGAAAAGATTGTGGGATATCAGAGTTCTCATACTTTGTGTAGAAGAGTAAGTTGGTGTCATAACTGGAAGAGTAATTTGACATCTAACAAATCCACAAATAAAAAATCCACACAGATTTTCACATATTTTTAGTGATTACTTTATAGTCATTCTTATAAAAGAACACAAAGCTATTTTGAAACTTATGTCAGCATTATAGCTTATCTTTAATTTACACCATTTCACCAAGTTAGGTCCTGGTTTTAACTGTTTCTCCTTATTTTTGGTCAGTTAGCATTTGTCATTCTCAAAACTTCACTTTTTTTAGTTGTTACATTATCCAGTCACCCCCTCAACATGAAGATGGTTAAATAAATGATGGAAGACAATATAGCACACGTAGATCTATTTTTTACATTTTATCTCTCTCTGCACTATTTTGCTTATCACCCTGTAAGAATGACCTAAACCAAAAAGATTAGAAACAACAAGTGTTGGTGAGGATGGGGAGAAAAGGAAAAACTCATCTTTTATTGGGGATGTGACTTCATGCAGACTCTGAAGAACAGAGCAGTGATGCCTTAAAAAAATAAAAGTGGGAATCCCATATGATTCAGCAATATGACTGCTAGATATCCACCCAAATAATTTGAAAACACTAATACAAAATGAGGTTTCTACAAATATAGTAGAAGCATTTTTCACTCTAGCTAAGACACTGAACCCACCTAAGTGTTCACCAGCAGATGACTGGTTAAAAAATTGTGATGATATACTCCATGGGATGCTACTTAATTATAAAATAGATAAAACAGTATCTTTTGGGACAATGTATATTTATAACTCCTTCTTCCATCAATTTTTTTTTTAAAGATTTATTTATTTGTGCATACAGAACTGGGGTACAGGCCAGAGGCTCAGAGGCGGTGAGAGGCTTCACCAGAGACAGAGTGGGGAACAGAAGAGGCAGATCGACGAAGTACACTGCTGAGGGGGGCAGCGGGTGGGTCAGGAGAGGTCTGCCACACCATGTGGTCACCTCCGGGGCAGGCAGGAATTGAACTCATGCAGAAGCGGCTTTAGATTCTCAGTGCTGTCCTTTAACCTGCTTCGCCACCAGGGAGGGCCCTATTTTTAGCTCCCCTTTGTTTGAGGTGATGGTATGAATACATCTTTTTTTTTTTTTTCACTTTGTATGGTCTTTGTGACACCTGTACCCTGTCAACTGTAACTTAAAATTTTTGCTGTCAATAATGTTGAAATTGGGGTCCTCCCTGGTGGCGCAATCGGTTAGGATGCAGCACTGCAAACTCATGCAGCCACTTCAATGTGAGTTTGATCCCCGCCCAGAAGTGACGCACATGGCACAGCAGACATCTCCTGTCACACCTGCTGCTCCCCTCAGCAGTGTACTTCATCGATCTGTCTGTCTTGCTCCACACTCTGTCTCTGGTGAATGCTCTCACCGCCCCTGCACCTCTGGCCTACTTAATTATAAAGATACTGGCCTGTATCCCAGTTCTGTATGTATAAAAAAATAAATTAAAAAAAAAAGTTGAAATTTGCATTTTTGTCTTACAAAAATCAATTTAAAAAACAAGTGAGTTTTATATTATGACAGTGAATTATATTTAATGCTAAGTCAATTTACTGTGCTAAGATTATATTTCCTTCTTTAGAGATTCAGAGTAACAAACACTGGCTTATTTAAAGGAAATTGTTACTAGCTTTAGTGTCAAATTGATATTTTACTGTATTTATTTGTCATTTCTATTAGTTATTTTTTGGTGGTGTCTTTAGGGTTTTCTTGGGTCTATTATTATGTCATCTATAAATAGTGATAATTTTATTCTTGTTTTCCAAAATTCAGACTCATTTTTCTTGCCTAATTGCTCTGGTTAGGTCTTCTAACACTTTTGAGCAGTAGTGGTGAGAGTGGGTGTGTTGATCTTAGGGGAAAACATTTCCAGTTAACCATCAACTTCACAATTATGACTCTTCTGTTTTTATTTTGTTCTCTTTTTTGTTTGATTTCTGTTTGCTTTTCATTCCTTCCTTGCATTATTGGCTTCTGTCGTATACTAGTTTCCTATTGCTGCTCTAACAAATTTCCACAGATGTGCTATGTGGTGCCTTAAAATAACAGGTGTGTGTTATAGTTTAAAATGGGCAGGGAGGGTTGCATCCTTTCTCATGCTCTAGGAGATTATTTGGTTTGGTTTTTTTTCTTTTTTTGCCTTTCCAGTTTTAGAGAGTATCTGCTTTCCTTGGCTCATGACCCAACATTTCCCCAGCCTTTGTTTCTGTTGTCCCTTCTCCTTTTCTCACTCGGACTCTCCGTTTTTTTCTAAGACATGGATATAATGTTGAATTTAATGGTTCTCTGATGGTTTAATGAGACTCCATCCTGGTGTTTATAGGGTTACTTTTTGGGGGGAAAGATTTATTTATTTACGCATACAGAACTGGGCTACAGGCCAGAGGTGCAGGGGCGGGGAGAGGATTCACCAGAGAGAGAGTGGGGAGCAGAACAGGCCAAGGGAAGCAGTGGGTGAGTCAAGAGAGGTCTTCTGCACCATGTGGGTCACCTCCAGGGTTGGAGATTGAATTTGCACTAAAGTGGCTGCTGCCTACTTGTAGTGCTGCACTTTAACCTGTTGCACCACCAGGAAGGGTCCCTATAGGGATAAGTGACAACAGAACTGTTTATTGCTGTACCATTGATGTGCCTATAGAGATGTCACTCTGGAGCAACAGAGGGGCATCTTAAAATAAGAGGAGTTTGGCCCTCCTTGGTGGCGCAGTGGGTTAAACACAGCACTGAGAATCTAAAATCGCTTCCGCATGAGTTCGATTTGCACCTGCCCTGGAGGTGACCAAATGGCGTGGCAGACCTCTCCTGGCCTGCTCGCTGCTCCCCTCAGCAGTGTACTTTGTAGATCTACCTGCTCTGTTCCCCACTCTGTCTCTGGTGAGGCCTCTCACCGCCCTGAGCCTCTGGGCTGTACCCCAGTTCTATATGCACAAATAAATAAATCTTTAAAAAAAAAATAAGAGGAATTTGTTTGACAGCAAAACCAACAAGAGAAAAAGAACAATCGTGATCTAGAAAGACGGAGAAATTGTATCTCAATGATAATTTTTGCATTTCTTGATTGGACTAGAGCTAAAGTCAACTAAAGATATCAGATATGTGAGACAATAAATTCCTTTTTCATCTCATAAATTAGTGGGTCTTAGTTTTCTTCACATGAAGAACTCTTAAGATAAAGACACAGATGCAGAAAAATGAATCTATACTTTACTCATTTGTAAAATTTTCTGAGATAATTTATCCCATCTGCAGTCTATATACTCTTTTCTCACAGAGAACAGTGGAAAACATAGAAAACAGTTTTTTTTTTAAGATTTGTTTATTTATGCATACAGAACTGGGGTACAGGCCAGAGGTGCAGGAGCAGTGAAAGGATTCACCACAGACAGAGTGGGGAGTAGAACAGGCAGATCGACGAAGTACACTGCTGAGGGGAGCAGGGGGCAGGTCGGGAGAGGTCTGCCGCTCCATGTGGGTCACCTCAGGGGCGGGCAGGGTTCAAACTCATGCTGAAGTGGTTTTAGCCTCTTGGTGCTGTGCTTTAGCCCGCTACGCCACCAGGGAGGGCCCAGAAAACAGCTTCTTAATAAGTTCTGTTACATGTTTATTTACTCATATCTCAGAATGAAAATTTGTAGTGGGAATTGGTCACCATTACTTTCCAACTGAAGGAAATAACTTTGAAACACTTTAAAATTCCCATTGCCAACATAGTACATTAGCTTTTTCCTGTCTCTTTCTCTTCCTATCTCTCACACACAAATACATGTATACACACACACACACACACACACACAGACACGACACTATATAGAAGGAAACTAAAATATTCCATGGGTAGTTTTAATTGTAAGGTCAAATTCATGTTCTTCTACTAGTCAGTCCTCTTTTGTGTATATAATTACTTCTGAAGAAAAAAAGGAAACTCATTCCAACATCTGTATATTTACTGTCTAATCCTCTTGCTGTATTTACTTTGGATTTAGTTTTCAAAAATAGCTCTAAAGTCTTAACTGAACCTCAAAGACAAATAGACTTCAGGAACCCTATTCTGAATGCTAGGGACATGCCCTCTTCCAGCATTTTAAAATTTAATAAGAACCATCTCATCTTCCAATATCCCCTTTAAAAATCCTCTTTTGACTGTTATCTGCTTACAGAATAGCAAAATGGTTTGTCTAATGTTATTTGTCAAAGAGTGATTTCTTGGAGCTTCAGTAACTACACTGTGCCACCCTCCCCAAAATCGCAGGATAATCCCCTTTGAAGGTCTGAAAGAATTATTATGACATTCAAAGTGCTCTCAGGGCTCTGAGCCACACAAAGTACTTCCCAGGATGGTAATTAACTGTCATCTTTTAATGCCATGTTCTCTAAAATGTTCATGAAGAAAAAGTCAACATGGCTTCCTCTTGGATACCTTTTATTTTGTTCTAGAAAGACAAACTTTGGATCTGAAAAGCAGATAAATCTATTCATATGCACAGTTTCACTGGTTACCATTATTCCCAAGGGACCGATGACTTTAGACATGCCTAATTTCACTGGTCCCTTCTCTCTCACACAGCAAAATACTCCTATTTCCCAATATTGGGGGCTCTCATGCCCAAGTGTGTATTTCTCAATATTTGGGGCTCCTGTGTCAGGGTGACCACATTAGGTGTGATAGCACAGGCTCTTAAGTCTTGAATTTGTTCCAAAATTTGCAGTTCAGGTCCCTGAGTTGATCTGACCTGAGGAGCAGGAAAGAAGGGGTGTGGGAGTGTCCTGGGGTGGGAGTGGGGGGATTGCACTGTGGACAACACTCAGGCAGCCCATTGGCCAGCCCATATTGAGTCATCAGTTAGCAAATACACTAGCAATTTAGAGGAATTGTGTTCTTTGAGTGTGATGGCTTCAGAACTTAGGACTACAGAAATAAAGTTTTGATGTAGGGGAGATAAGAAATAGTATTTTGAATCCCTGGGTGTTGCCCAAGTCTATGGGGAGCCCCATGAAGGGCAGTATCAGATGCTGAGGGAGTTCAGATCCCAAGGGAAGAGGCTACAAGGGGCCGCTCAAGGAGGCAGCGGGCACTGGCGTACATCAGGTGGTCTGTCAGACAGTTTTGCCAAACAGCAGCTGTTTCATAGCTAAGCCCCTTATGTCTGGAGAAAAACAGTTTATTCCCCTCTCCAACTTGATACCTGTTTTGAATTTTTGTGTGTGTGCTCACATCTGCTTGCCTGACTTCTACATGCGTAGAAGCAATTTTATACTGAGTGTTTTCACCAGGTGGATCAGTGAAGAAAAATAAAACGGGCTCTCCTGGTGGTGCAACGGGTTAAAGTGCAGCACTATGAAGCTATCCCAAGCCACCACAGCATGAATTCGATTCCCAGCCAGGGAGGTGACCCACATAGCACAGCAGACCTCTCTTGACCCACTAGCTGCTCCCCTCAGCAGTATATTGCAGCCTATCTGCCTGTTCTGTTCCCTACTCTGTCTCTGGTGAATCCTCTCACCCTCACTTTTCCCCCCACCTCTGGCCTGTACTCCAGTTCTTGTATGCATAAATAAAATCTTTTAAAAAAGAAAAAGAAACCAAACTGTTCAAATTTTAAATCCAAACTATAATACTGCTCTGAGGAAGAAGCCTTGTAAATAAAAATTCACATTATTTAAAAGAAACATATATCTATCATATTCCAAGAAGCAGTCTTCTACAGTATTTCTTTACTGCTAGTTCTCTACTGTTAGACCTCTACAAGCAGAGCACAAAATAAATATAGTTGTCTGGTATTATTTGGAAAAAGTAATTATCAAAAAAAGAGATAATATGTAGACTGACTGATTTAATAATTTATATATCAATTTTCCCCTTCAGGTACTTCTGATTAACATATAAATTAATGTATAAAGTATATTCTGCACACTGCTTAAATGTTGCATATACTAGAGAAGATAGAACCAAAGTAATAAAGTCTCTCCACACACTAGAATCTGCTGTATTTCAAAATGGAGAAACAATATTCTGGAAACATGTGAGGCTACCTGCATGCTCACATGGCTATGGGATTGTGAGTCATTTCCAATAAAAGTCTTTATTGTGGCCCTCCCTGGTGGCGCAGCGGGTTAAAGCACAGCACTGAGAATCTAAAGCCAGACATCTTGTAAACCAACAATGACAGACATCTGCATGAGTTCGATTCCCGCCTGCCCCGGAGGTGACCACATGGCGCGGCAGACCTCTCCTGACCCGCCCACTGCTCCCCTCAGCAGTGCACTTCGTCGATCTGCCTGTTCTGCCCACTGTCTCTGGTGAAGCCTCTCACCACCCCTGAGCCTCTGGCCTGCACCCCAGTTCTGTATGCACAAATAAATAAATCTTTAAAAAAAAAAAGTCTTTAATGTTTGAGCATAGATTTTTTTTTGTTTCACATAAATTTTCAAATTTATTGACATAAAGGTGTAGAGACTATTTACGCCAATTCTCAATGCTGTGTATCTGAAACATATACTCTCATAACACAATGTTACTATAATTAAAAAGCAGTCTGTGGCCCTCCCTGGTGGCGCAGCGGGTTAAAGCACTGCACAAAGAAGCTGAAACCAGTTCCTCATGAGTTCAATTCCCGCCTGCCCTGGAGGAGATCCACATGGTGTGGCAGACCTCTCCTGACCCGCCCGCTGCTCCCCTCAGCAGTGTACTTCGTCGATCTGCCTGTTCTGCTCCCCGCTCTGTCTCTGGTGAATCCTCTCACCCTCTGCATCTCTGGCCTGTACCCCAACTCTATATGCATAAATAAATAAATCTTTAAAAAAAAAAAAAAGCAGTCTGTTCTGTATGTATGGTTATATTCTCTTTTGAATTTCTAATATTATCTTCTTTTTTAATATTTATTCTTTTTATGGAGACATTGTTGGTTTACAAGATGTCTGTCACCACACCACACCCACCTACCACCAAAGCACCCATAGTCCTCCCCAAAAATCCACTGCACTCCCTCCCCATGTTGCTCCCCACCCATACATTTCCCCTTTGCCAACCTCAATTCTGTAGTTGGATTGCTAGGGTTTGTATGAGTTTAATTTTGTGTGCCCCTTGGCAATCAGGTCAGCAGAAGGCCGAAAATAGGAGCTTTGGAAGATCTTACGTGCCCAGACAAACCAAGTCTTGCTGAGCTATTTAATATTTGTGCTCTACTTGTAGCCTCTAAGACCACAAGGCAGAATTTGCAAAATGCCACTTGAAAAAAGAAGCTTTTCAAATCTACTGAATAATGTCCAGGAATCATTGCAACTGTTTCTAACATATAGACTCAAAGTGAGAGGATTCACCAGAGACAAAGTGGGAAGCAGAATAGGCAGATGGATGAAGTACACTGTTGAGGGGAGCAGAGGGTGAGACAGCAGAGGGCTGTTGCACCATGTGGGTCAACTCCGGGGCCAGGGATCGAACTCTCACTGAAGTGGCTGTGATCAGCTTGCAGTGCTGCATCCCAATCCACTGTGCCACCACGGAGGGCCAGTATTGTGATAATTCTAAAAATAGACTACTGTTAAAAAATGGACAGTGATGTAGAAAATTAATTAATTAAAAAACAGATATAGGGCCCATACAAGGGGTAATGTTTTAGCACTATGAAGCTATCAGCAGCCACTCCAGCATAAATTTGATCCACAGTCAGAGAGCTGATCCACATGGCACCTCAGAGCTCTCCTGTCTCACCTGCTGCTCCACTCAGGAGGGTGTTGCAGTAGATCTGCCTGTTCTGCTCCCCACTCTGTCTCTGGTGACTCTTCTCACCGCCCCCCCCCCCATACTGCTGAGCTTCACTCCAGTTCTTGTATGCATAAATAAATAAATTAATTTAGAAAAACAGATATATTCTTCAAAAAATATTTATAAATGGTTATGCACACTAGATGGTGATTGAGACAGTAATTTCTTAATATATTTTCATTGTATCCTTTGGACAGATTAATGAGATCCCTCCCTTTCTATATTTGGTAATTATTCAAGTGTTCAAATATAGAAAATATAAGTATCTATGATTAATATTTACCTCCAAAATATTAGTTCTTATTCCATTCTGAGTTTTTTTCTTTAAGTTAAATTTAAAAATCCCCATGTTTTCTTTGCCAAGCTCCTTCTCTTCCCTTTTAAAATCAGTATCATCTGGAATGTGCATTCCAATTATATTTTTGTCCTAGTACCAAAAGCAAATTTTATGCTCTTTAATGTAGTTTCATAGTATTCACCATAGATGTCTTGTTCAGCTTAAACAAATTTTGTATTTTCTAACCATTATTGCTAGCTTTTAAGTATGGTGATCTTATTTCAGTTTTCAAGTTGTCTGAAGATTTTTTTGAATTTTCTTGGAAGGAAAAACATAATCTGCAAATAAAAAATTGTTTTGCCTTTTCCTTTCTAATCTTCTTACTTTTTTTCCTTTTGTCTAATTGTTTTGGTAAGAATTCTAGTCCTAGATAGAGTTGTAGGATGATTACAGGATTCCTTCTCTTATTTTTATTTTACTAGAAGTGCTCTAAAGTTTCACAACTTAAATAACTGTTTTGATAGATTAACTTCATTAGCTAGGATAAGTTTGCATTTCTGCACATCTTTTGAAAGTGTTTTTTTTTTCTTGACTGCAAGGAGCATATGGCAGTAGATGTGATCATTTCATTTTCTGGGGTTTTTTGTAATGGTAAATCCTGCTTGTGTTCGTTCCTTAATCTATCTAGTCATGATGTGTGTGTGTGTGTGTGTGTGTGTGTGTTCATAATGGCAACTTGAAGACTTTTTTTTCTTTTTTTATCTCATTTAAAATTATGGTATATAATTTAACATATAACATTATATTGATTTCAAGTGTGCTACATAGTGATTCATAATTGAATATATTGTGATATGAACACCACAATAAGTTTAGCTAACATTTATTACCATACCTGATTTCAAATGGTTTCCTTGTGATGAAACCTTTAAGATTTATTCTCTTGGCAACATTCAAACAGGCAGTATAGTATCAGCACCTGTAATTCCCATTCTATATATGATATCCTCATGGCTAACTTACCATATATCTAAGAGTTTGTATCCTTTCTCCCATTTTGCATCCCTAAACCTTTGTAGCCACCAATCTGTTTTCTCTTCCAGGAGTTTGTTTCTTGGTTGGTTGGTTGGTTTTTAGGTCTCACATATAAATGATAGCTTATAGTTTTTGTCTTTCTGTCTGACATATTTCACTTAGCATAATGGCCTCAAGTTTCAGTTGTCACAAATAGCACGGTTTAGTTCAATACTGAATAATATTCCATCTCATGTGTGTGTGTGTGTGTGTGTGTGTGTGTGTGTGTGTGTGTGTGTGTGTGTGTGTCTGTTCACCCATCCATGGACACTTAGTTGCATCTGTGGCTTGGCAGTTGCAAATAATGCTGCAACGAACATGGGGGTGTAGATATCCTTTTGAGTTGGTGTTTTATTTTTTTTTTTCCTTTCGCTAATTACCTCAAAATGGAATTGCTGAATCATACGGTAATTCTACTATTAATATTTCGAGGAGTTCCCATATTGTTTCCCACAGTAGCTGTATCAATTCACCTGCTCACCATCATTGAGCAAGTTTCCTTTATTTTTCACATCTTTGCTAACTCTTTTTATTTGGTATCTTTTTGATAATAGCCATTCTGGCAGTTGTGAACTATCTGTTTATGGGTTTAATTTGCATTTCCCTGAGGATTAGTGATGCTGAACAACTTTTTATATAGCAGTTGTTTATTTGCACATCCTCTCCGGAAAAAAGTTCACTCTAATCTTCTGCTCATTTCTTAATATGACTGTTGTTGCTTGCTGTTCATTTGTGTGAGTTCTTTATGTTTTTTGGATATTGACGGCTCAACAGATTTAAGGTTTGTAATATTTCCCCCCATCTGGTAGGTTGCCTTTTCATTTTGTTGATCACTTCTTTGCTGTGTAGGAGCTTTTAAAAAAAATGGCCCCACTTGTTTATTTTTGGTTTTATCGCCTTAGCTTTTAGTGTCAAATCCACAAAAGCATCACCGAGATTGATGTCACGGATTTTGTTGCCCAAGTTTTCTTCTGGGAGTTTTATGCCGTATGTTCAAGTCTGTGATTGATTTTGAGTTGATCGACAAATGGGATGAAACACTTCAACTAGAGTGTGATAATCATGTTTCTTGCTAGTTTTTGTTTTAAGATGCTTTGACATCTTGGGGCTCAATTCACTGGGGACAGACTGCCCCTCTCAGGGTTAGTGAATTCCTTGTGATGGCAACCTCTAGGGAAAATTTCCTGTGAGGGCAGTATTCAAATGTAAATCAACCAACCCAGAGCTCATACCCTTAACCACCTCCTTTCTGGGCCAAGCGCTACATCCACTTCTCAGACAATTTATGCCCCAGGACCCCCAAAAATACAATTCAAATTAGGCAACAACAGGTCTTCCATCATGTTCAGCCTGCCTCATCTGTCCAGTCTCGTGGAAGCCACAGTGAAGTCTCTCTCTTGCTTTGCCACAGTGAAGTCTCTCTCTTGCTTCTAATGGCTGGAAGCACATGCACCCAACTGCAGCCCTCCAAGGGGCATCATGCCTCTTGTCTCTAAAGCTCTAGGAGTATAAGCTCTTCCCGGACAAAAATCATTTCCATTCCTTGTGTCTTAAGATATCTGACTAATACAAATCCTGAGTATATTTTAAAACACAATCACATATAGACCATAGACCTGTGTGCCAATGCCATTAGAATTTTTTAAATTTCATTTTTACTCCATGCAAAAGAATGAAACTAGACTACTATCTCACACCATGCAGAAAAATCAACTCAAAATGGATGAGAGACTTGAATGTAAGCTCTGACACCATAAAATATATTTGAAAGCAAACATAGGCAAAACATTCTATGACATAAACCTCAAACATTTTTGAGGATTCTTTTACAGAAGCAAGGGAAACAAAGGGTATGATAAACAGCTGGGACTACATCAAACTGAAAAGCTTCTGTATAGCAACACAAATGGTAAAAAAAAAAAAAAATGAAGAGACATATTGCTGAATGGGAGAAAGTGTTTACACACCACAAAATAGAAAAGGGACTGAGATCAAAGATTTACAAAGCGCCTTTAAACTTTCTACCAGACAGTGTACAACAAGACGCCATTCTCAGAAGAAAGAAATTGGGGAGGAGGAAGAAGGATTAGACTCTTTGAATGGGGATTTGAGCAGGCTCATGTACAAATCTTCAAGCTACTGAGCTAGCTCATTGTTGCCGTGGTGGAAAATTTTATTGTTAGACTAACTTTCAGGGACAGTGGCAGCTGAGTATGGAGGACACTCTTCTGCCTGTTTAGCACCCCCTGCCTCCAACTTGGCACCATTAAAAGGCTTCCTAATTCAGTGCTTTAAGTTAGAAACTTCTGCTTCAATGTCTAATAATTTACATTACAGACAAAGATTACAGAGGTAGCATCACTTTGCTAGTAATGCCAAACATTTAGCACAATGGGGCAGCGCTGTGTAGTCAGATCATCTGAGTATAAATCTAGGCTCCATCAGTTGAGATGTATGGCAATGGACACATGGCTTAACCTCTCTTTACCACACTTTTCTTGTTGACAAAATGAAAATAATTTTTTTTTTTT
>NW_004567105.1:31463350-31467581 GCF_000260355.1 Condylura cristata
ATGTGGTCTCCTCCGGGGCAGGCTGCAGGCGGGAATCGAACTCATGCGGAAGTGGCTTCAGATTCTCAGTACTGTGCTTTAACCCGCTGCGCCACCAGGGAGGGCCAACAAAATGAAAATAATTTAACAGCATCTTCTTCATGGGGTGGTTCTGAGGAGTAAATGAACCAATCCATAACCGTTTGTGATTATAATTGGAATGATGATTAGTGCGTGTTTATGCAGGTACTGTGCTAAGGGATCCCTTGTTCCCCTTTCTCTGCCAGCGCCCCAGATGGTGGGATTATTACCCAGGAATGAAGGAGCTTGAGTACTCCGACTCTTGATCTTCATCCCCTTGTGACCAGAGGTTTAATAAGAGATGATGAATCATAGACAGAGTCAAATGGTTCTGGCATCAAACTACTATATCAGGTATCCAAGAGTGGAATAAAAAGAGAACTTAGGTCATCTTGTGACTGTTCTCATCTTATCATTAAGATTGCTGGTGTTTAGACCATTCACTTCAAGTTGCAGTCTAGATGATAGTCCACCAACTTCCTTAAAACACTTCAAAGATCTCATTTTAAAAAAAAATTCCACAAAAAGTCAACTGTTACTAAAACCTTTCATGTTTGTTTGAAGAAAATTGTTCTTTGGCATTCAGTTACCTAGCATGAAGATATTTTTGGAAACATCAAGCAATCATTGGCAGCTAATGCTACTGGTTTAGTTTAAATGAAAGTCAGTATGAAGCAAGAAACTTGTCACATCTATCAAGAATCATGAGTTATAGGCACATCAAGATCAAAGGAAAACACTTTCCAACCAGTGCTAAACTCGAGTGCTGATAACTTTTAGATAAAATAAAGGCAAGATTGAGGAGCAGTCAGAAAGAAAGAGGGAAAGAGAAAAGGAAGCCTTGGTTATTTGGTATTTAAAGAATATGCACTACTGAAACAAGCTGCTTGAATACCATCATTTTCTGAATAGCAAATCACATGCAACATTGGTTAAAGGAATAAAATAACATTGGCAAAGATTTTGTAACTAAACTTCAAACTCTTGAATAATTATGTTACTAGAAGTAGTAGTGCATTAATCCATTCTACTAGGGAGAATAGGCAAAGAGGAGAATCTAGCATCTAGGACACAGGGACATCACGTTAGTCCTCCTAGATCAAGCTTCACCTATGCCTTAACAAGGAAGGATTAGAGCCAATGTCAGAAGCATTCCATATCTATTATGTAGTCTACTGTGTTTCAAATGGTTGCCAGTATTGACAGTGGAAAAACAATTACCAGCAATATAAAGTCCTCAGTAAAAGATCTCCTTCAGATGTTGTTGATGTAATTGGAGTTGATTCTGCTGATAATTTCAGTGCGAATTGGCTATATCCTTGCAATCTTAATACAGAGAAACAGAGAGGCAGAAAGAGGGAGACTAATGTTCTCAGGCACCCATTGCATATAAAGAATTCCTTTTCTCCTTTGCATCCAGAATGTTGCTATGGCATATGCCATTATCCTGGGAATGTATGAGAGGATAATATTCAGTTCATTCTTTGGTAGAATTTGATTTTCTTGTGGAAGTTGCATTGAGAAAGGCTACTATAAAGCAGCTTCAAAGGAGACTGTATGTGTCATAAATTTCACTGTTATATTGAGTTGTGTTAAGCTATTCTTTCTTAGACTGACATTTCACTCAATGGCATCAGAATAACTTTCAAAATACTGACTTTGGAGCCTAACAGACATGAATTCCAATTCTAGCTCTGCTGTCTCCAAGCTGTCTGATTTAAGTAAAGCTCCTTATCCACATCTGTGACATGTGTAATATATATGACATAGTAATACTGTCAAACTTGCAAGGTTGTTGTGATGATTTCATGAGCTAATGCACGTAAAATAGACTTCAGCACATTGTGGACACTCAACATGTGTTATTATTAACCACTAGATGTGACAATCTTTTGTATCCCCATTGCATAGCTTTTCTCTAGGGGAGATTGAGAGCACCACCAAACCATTAGACATGTCTCCTACTGGGCCATCTGGCATTGATTTTTCAGTTTCACATCCTCGGGACAAGCTACACATCACTAGGGCCATAAAATAAAGGAAGCAATAATTCTCCTTGGACCACAAAACTGCTAAAATGAAGGAACCTGGAAATTTTATGTCCTCTAGGATAACACAGAGGATGTTGTTGATCTGGAGACTGTTTTCTAAAGGGTTGGGGTGGGGGGTGCAGTGTTTTGCATGCCAGAAGGGTCTACAGTATCCATTAGGGATCTTGTGCTGTGGTCATAACCTGCAGTGACGTTTTATGAAAGAATTAACCTCGAGTAACTTTAGTAGCAATACAATAACATGCTATAGAAGACTGGCTGATTTTTCTGCATGTATTTTACTGCTCTGTGAGACATGGGAAGTGATAAATTGGGAGGGAAAAGAATAAGGAAAGGCAGAAAGATGTACAAAGAGTAGTGGGAGAAGAATATATTGATCTTACTGTTTTTATTTCTACTAAATATGTATTTTCTAATCTTTTTATTAGACTATAAAATAAAAGCAGGGTCAAGGTTTGTCATTTTTAAAGTTAAAGATGATGTACTGTTTTTCTTTTGTATTATAAAAGTAATGCATAGTCATATAAACATGTTTATATTTATTACTGAAGAGTATGTTGAAGAAAAATTTTTATTTCCCCTAACACTATTAACCATATAAAAATATTTGTAACATTTTAATGCATTTTCTTCCAATATATTTTCTATGTCTGTATGTGGAATCAAATTGAACATAAAATTTTGGATTTTCCTTTTTTTGAGTTATCTTCACTGGGTGCATTTTCCCATGCCATTGAAAATTCTTATATATATATATGTATATATACATATATATAAACTATATAAAACACATATAATCCTTTTATATATATAATATAAATTATATAAAAATATATAATTCTTTTATGTATATGTATTTATATAATAGTTCATTTTTATATCATTTTGTGCATTTTTCCATCTCAGGTGTAATCCCTGTGGGCTTCACATTAAATCACCCATGTGCCATCACCATGTAGTCCAGTACATTTCCTTCCCCCCACTGTTTTTGATCCCATTCCCCACTCTACTCCTATAAAATGTCTCTGGTATATAGCTGTTCATTATTATTATTATTTTCTTGCCTGGTCTGTTATGCTCCTGCTATGAGTGAAACCATTCAGTATTTTTTCTTTTCTTTCTGGCTTATTTCACTAAGTATGATCGTTTCCAGCTCCATCCATGTTGCTGCAAAAGGCTTGTGTTTATTTATTTATTTTTTTGGTTGCTGAGTAATATTCTATTGTGTATATATGCCACATCTTTTCAATCCAGTTATCCACTTTTGGGCATTTGAGTTATTTCCATGTCTTTCCAATTGTAAATAAAGCAGCAATAAACATGGGGGTGCAGGTATCTTTTTGAATCAGTGTTTTTGTGTCTTTTGGGTAGATACCTAGGAGTGGGATTGCTGGGTCCTATGGAAGCTCCATGTTTAGCAGTTTGAGGAACCTCCAAACAGTTTTCCATAGTGGTTGTACTAGTTTGCATTCCCACCGGCAGTGCAGGAGAGTTCCTTTGAAAATTCTTTTCAAAATAAAAGCTGGGTCCTCTCTGATGGTATAAGGGGTTAGGATGTAGCACCCAAGCTAGCAGCAGCTGCTCAGTGGGCAGCTGCTCAGGGTGAGTTCAATCCCCGCCCTGCCACATGGCTGGCTGGCAGACCTCTCCTGACCCACCTGCTGCTCCCCTCAGCAGTGAACTTTGCTGATGTGCCTGTTCTGCTCCCCACTCTGTCTCTGGTGAAGCCTCTCACTGCCCTTGTACTTCTGGCCTGTACCCCAGCTCTGTATGCATAAATAAATAAATAAATAAAATAAATTAAAATAAAGCTGATCAATTTATCATACTATATAGTACAGTAAACTCTTAAGTGTGTGAGGTACTAAATGTTAAAAAAAATTGATCTACATAAGGCTAAAGGAACACATGAATATTTTCTCTCTAGCTTGGCTAGAGGGAAAGCTGATTAAATATGATTTGGAATTCAGATACAGTAAAAAAAAAAGGTTGACAAGTTTGAATACATAAAAATGAAACCTTTTGCAGATACTTGTACCCCCATGTTTATTGCTGCTTTATTTACAATTGGAAAAACATGGAAGCAGCCCAAATGCCCAAAAGTAGATGACTGGATTAGA
>NW_004567105.1:31467826-31496326 GCF_000260355.1 Condylura cristata
GCACAGGGGTGATTTGGTGATGGGAAACCCGTGGGGATTACAATTGAGATGAAAAAAAAATGTGCAAAATGATGTAAAAATAAACTTTTTAACAAAAAAAGTGAAAAAAAATGAAACCTTTTGCATTGCAAAAATAAAAAAAATACCACAATCAAAGTCAAAGAACAAACAAAAAATTGAAAATAAGTACTTGCAACATATTGATAAATTTTAATTTACTGTGATCAGTTAAAATACAAATTTCCCTAAAGATTCAAGAAAAAAAAAAAAGGTCAAAATTCTGTAGGAAAAAAGGATATCAGATAGATAAATAACTTACATGTGTATATATTTTATATATTTTATTTTTTAATAAATGGGCTAGTCATTTTCATATCTCTAGCTTTGGTGGAAGCTAGAAAGATAAGTAAATATTATATTTTATCTAAATATTATGTGTAGCTAGATAAAGAGATATCCAATTTTACTTACAATAAGATAAATACAAATGGAAAAGCACTGAGATGTTATATAGAGCCATCAGATAAGCAAAAATTTGGAAGTTAAAAGTTAAAAATTTGGAAGACAAAATTAAAAGAAATAGTCATGCTTATACAATGTCAGCAGGAATACAACATTTTACAATTTCTATGAAGGGGTGTGTTATAATAATCAAACTTGTAGTACTAGGTTTACCTAGACATAAACTTAATAAAAAGGGTGAAGGACCTTGTTCCCTCTTACGGTTGTGTTACTGGAGCTGGAAGCCAGAGAATGTCTGCTAACCACTCTCAGCTGCCAAGGCAGAAACTTTTTCCTTGGAAAGGGATCTGGACAGAGATCCTTATGTCAACCAGTGAAACTGAGGTGCAGTTCCCAATTCCCCCTCCTTGAAGGACTTGGATGTCCCTCTCTGCCCCACAGAGCAGACCCAGTACTGAGAGGGCGAGTGGCCTCGAAGAGGCTCAAAGTTAGGATGGGAGGTTGCTGGATAAATTTGCAGACTACTTGGTCTGGTAGCTCCTTGGTGAATGTCATTTGAGGGCAAAGCCCATTGTCTATCAAGACTTTGGAAATTCTAAGACCAGCCTAACTTTGAAGACACCCATCTTGCACCTAAACTAAAACTATACTCTGTGCCCACACAGACACTCCCTTGGATAGGGGCACAAGGAACACTGATGCATTTAGCACTTACCTGAGTTAACTGACCCAAAAGATTTCAAATGATGACACTAGACTAAGGTTCTATATTTAAACTTAAACTTGGTTTTAATTTTCCATTATTTAGCAAGCTGTGGGATCAGCAGGAAGAGAACATCAATGGAGAGCAACATCTGCTTTGTTCATCTGTGTGTCATGGGAGGCATGTCACACCTACACATTACCAAAAAATAATATTCAAAAGCTCATTTACCAAGAGTTTCAGGCAAAAATGAGAGTAGAGAAGGGGTCAGGATTTTGCTTTCTGGGAAAATAGAGCATACGATTACAAGCTTCAGTTGATGCACAGGGTGAGTTTTTATTCTAAGTCACTTCTTTTTGCAAAGTTCTGAAATGTTAGGGCCTGGCCAGAAAAATGATGTGCTAAACAAAGCCCAAGATTTAGTGACCTATAAATCGCTTGTGATGTCCCACCTACACAAAACAACAACAAAAAATAAAGCAGAAAAAATAAAAGGCCATAATGTCCTAACTTCCTAGGAATATTACAGATACCAAAATCTTCTAATAGGCAGTGACTAAAGACGAAAGAAAAATAAACCCACCTAAATCACCTCATCCCTCAGCAGGTACAAGTCAAAAGCAAAATATCTGAAACTCTGGCAAGATGGGCGAGGCAGACTACCCACTGTCAGGAGCCCGAGGCTCAGCTCAGAGTCCATGACAGAGCAGCTCTGGGAGAAGCCTGGCCAGTCCCTGTGTGCCAGGCCATGCCAGGAAGCCACAGATGAAAGGGTCCAGCGAGCTGTGTGGACCTTATCCACTTGAAACCTACCCAAGGCCTCGTGTATGCTCAAAGGGATTATCTTCTCCAAAGCCATGAAGACCCAACTCTGGAAGCAGCTGTGGCCCACATTCTAAAATCATTTTTTCTTTGGATAAATAAATTTCAAACCCAGAGGA
Organism: Condylura cristata; assembly: GCF_000260355.1. Lineage (NCBI taxonomy): Eukaryota > Metazoa > Chordata > Mammalia > Eulipotyphla > Talpidae > Condylura > Condylura cristata. The sequence continues at coordinate 31,469,933 of NW_004567105.1, forward strand.
TTTATCACGACACATTCTCACATGTGCCCACAGGTATGTAACTATATCTCTCTAACCCTTGAAAGCATTTGGAAATGAGTCCCTTTCCTTTTCCTTCTCCCCAAGAGCTCCATCATGTAATAAATAAGATTATTTTTTATAAGAGCAGCAACAACTAACATTTATTGAGCATTTAGTACATGCCAAACACTGTAGTAAGTGATTTATAGTCATTTTTTTTCTTTTAATTCCTTCAACTCTTCATGAAATGCCATTATTATTATCACCCTGTTGTCTTGAAGAAATGAGGCTCAGAGAGGTTAAGTAACTTTTCCAAAGTCACATGTCTGAGAGTAGAAGTAGGTAAGAAGACAGAAAAGATTCCCAGGTATGGAAAGGCTACTGAGAATGGGGAAATTGGCATAATTTTGCTTTTCGTTTCTGTAGTGTTGTCTCAGGCTGGGCTCCGCAAAGGAGTAGCCATAAACTCCTGAGACAAGGAGTTCATGCTGCTTGTATTTGATCAGAGAATGCATTTCTGGGAGTGAGTCAAGGGGGTAAGACAGAAAAAGGGGAACCAATAGGGACTATCTTATCAAATTAGCAGCTGTTAGGAGATTGTTCAAATCTGCATGATCACCCTCCAGAAGTTACATAACACTATATCTCAAAACAGTTGTCTAGAGAGGAAAACGGGGAAGAATTTATCTACTAGCTGTCTCCTGTTCAAATGTTTGCCTTAGAATTGAGGCTGCTAGAAACAGACTTAAGGTATAGATGGAAACCAGGAGGGAGGCACCCAACAGCTTCGGGTAAAGATGATGGGTGCTTTGGTGTGGGTGTGGTTGGGTTACATACAACTGAAGAGGGATGATTCTATGCCCTTAGATCACATGCATTGCTGGAAACTACTGTTACCTTAAAAATAATAAAGTTTGCCTCATGGGGCATCAACTCCCTTCATTCCCAGAGTTCACATACTGAAAGGGAAAAACTTTCACATATGTGAGCTACAAACAGAATCCTGTAGCATTGTGCATCTCAGCGTTCACAGCTCCCTGGGGTGGGACACAGAGCTCTGCCAGCAGGAGTCCATTTAGAACTGACGGTATAGACAGGAGGTGGGTGAGGCTGAGAAAATCTGACATATTATCTAAGAGGTGAGACATGGGTGTCCTCCTTTTAAGCAGGACACAAAGAAGCAACTCAGTTCTAGAATGTTCCTGAGTAAGTCTCAGGAACTTGGGTCCCATGTTGACATTGAAGTAAATTTTCATACCCTAATCCAGAAAGCAGTCTTCAGTTACCTGGGACAAACAGCAGTTGCAAGTACAAAATGGGTCAGAAGTATAGGAAAGGAATATGAAAACATCCACCTGGTTATCAATTTTCCAAGGAAGTTAATCAGGGGGATCCAGTCAGTTCCTGGAAAGGACACCCTTTTCCTGCAGTAATAGGTGGAACCAGGTAGGGCATCATTTCATGTGGTCATGTGGTTTGTGTCAATTGGGTTAACACCATAAAACAGTATAGAATGCTGGTGCCTAGCTCCCTGGCCAGAGTCTGATAGAATGCCTTGCTCCTGACCCATCCTGATGGCACTGTGGGTTAAAGCTGCAGCACTGCAAAGAGAGCCAGCCACTTCAGTGCCAGTTCTATCTATGGCCCTGGAGGTGACCCACATGGCGCGGCAGACCTTTCCTGACCTGTCCGCTGCTCCCCTCAGCAGTGTACTTCATTGATCTGCCTGTTCTGCAACCTTCTCTGGCCTGCACCCCAGTTCTGTATATATGAATAAATCAATCTTAAAAAAAAAAAAAAAGAATGCTTTGCTCCTATGCAATGGCTTCAGAAAATAAAATCTTTATTTAGGATTCAACAAGACAGTACCAGCCATAAGCCTACCAGCAGTCTTGGTAACTCTCCAGGGGCTTGGAGTCAGTGCCTGTAACTCTAAGGGAAGTGGGCCTTGGTAAGGAGAGTACTTGTGGCATCTGGAGCCTAAGTTACTGCATTGTACTCTAGCTGCGAGGGCGCATTTTCAATAAATATAATGGATATCGATACCTGCCTCACAAACTGGAAAAAAAATTGCCCCAGCATAAGAAAAACTTTCAGATTCTATGTGGCCCAAACTAACAAACTCTATTGTCCACTTTTGCCCCTGGTCTCTTTCCTGTTAACTGATTCTTTGCGTGGTACCAATGTTCTCCTTTTAGTTAGGTCCCTGATATTTACCAAGCCGTTTTATCTTACTTGTAAAATGTTAAAATGTTTCTGAAAAAACTAAAGTCTCCTTGGAGAACCCTCCCTTTCCCCCTTGCCCTGCCCTGAAAAACCTTCTCACAGTCCTCTAGATGACCGCTCATGTTAATGTGAACCCTTCCCAATTTTTTTAATGCATGTAAATATTTTGTATGTAATTACAGAAAGCATATAATTCTATTTACATGCTTGGATGTATATATTTTGTTAAAAATGATATTCTACAAATATCTTCATGCAGTTTGCCTTTTCGTTTAACAATAGGTCCTAGAGCTATTGTTCCATTGACAGCTTATTCCTTTTACCTGCTGCACAGTATTTCATAGCACAGATTCAGGTGTATTTAGCCATTCCCCCACTGACAGATATTAGTTTGCTTGCTGTTAGCCTGTTTCCATTCCAGTGTGTTCTGTTTCCAACTACAGAGAATGGCAGCCCAAAATTCTATGGTATGATGGAAATGAAGTATGATTCTGAGGACATCATAATTTTCTTCCTAGGAACTCATTTATGAATCAGTGAAATAGCACTAAATTGTGAAGTGTGTGTGTGTGTGTTATTATTAAAATAAAAGAGCCAAAGAGATCAAACAGAAAGATTCAAATGGCTCAACGCAGGGCATGTTTCTATGGTGACTAGAGACAAACCAGGGCCTAGCTTGTGTTCACTTAACTTATGTGCCTCAAGGCTTTGCAATGATATTCTTGATTATAGCATTTTATTCTATAATAATTGAAGTTTAACATGATACCATACTGTGCACTTGATATACTATTACACAATCTCAGTGATATCCTTTAAAGCAGAATCTATTCTCTTGCTTTTATTAGTGAAGCAACTGAGGCTTAGAAAGTCTATAATTTTAAATCAGTCACAAACTAGTGACAGAACCAAGTTTCAAACACATGTTGCCTAACTCCAAAATCTTGTCTTCTTTCAATCTCTAATATCAACTCCTTTTAATCTGTTACTTCAGAAGAACCTGATCACAAAGAACAGGTTCTCACCTGTTAGGAAACCTGTCAGCACCCTGGCCGGTGCTTACCCCTTCAGCTCATCTTCCTCATCCTAGCCTTGGACCTAAATTACTTAAAATTTTATCACATCCTGTGAACTTTGCACATACTGTTCCTTTTTTCCCCTGAAACATTCTTTTACTCATTGTCCAGCCAACTCCTACTCCTCTTTCAGCTCCAGTGTCCATTTGTCTAGGAAGCCTTTGCTGTAACATACTCACCCTCACCACTCCCTTCCCTAGGACTGATCCCAGACTAGGGGCCTTTCCCCAAGTGCTCTGTGTTTACTTCACTTAGGACACTTGACATAATAAATTATAAATATTTACTACTTGCCTCTCTTTCTATACTACACAGTGAATTCCTTAAAAACAGGAGCTACAACTTACTTGTAACTGAATCCAAGTTCTAGCATGGCGTCTCTACTAAATGGGCAATGTCTAGTTCTTAGAAGGAGGCAAGAATGAATGTGGATGGGACTCTTTAACTCCATGTGTGCTGATTGCCACGAGAGGGTGACCTCAGCCCCTCACTGCCTGTCTATGTCCTTCTTACGTCCTCACGTCCTAAACTGCAGGGGATTTGCTCTGTGAGCTGGCACGGGGAGCTGGGGCTGGGGAAAGCTTGGGAACTGATTGTAGAGACATGGTCTCTGAAGACTGAAAAGCCCTTCTTTTTGGGGAATCCAGATTGATTTTATTTATAAAGAATGGGACATTGCTCTATTTTACATGAAACTAAGAGAATAAAATGCTGAGAAAGAGGGAGCTGAACTATTTTTAAGAAAAAAATTGATTGTAGAAGAAAAATAATGAAAGTCCACTGGGAAGTGTCAAGAAGAGGATATCATTCAATAGTTTTAAAGCACAAAAATTTTAAAAAGATCCAAACCAGAATGTGTGAAGCACAAACAGATTTTGCAGATGATAAATTACAGTACACAATTTTGCCTTTTCAGTTACAGATCATTTGATGAAAAGAATTTGTTTATTCCAAGTTTGCCAACATAGTTTTTGTTTTGACAGTTCAATGAATGTATTAACTTTCCTCTAATGGCCTTTGAAACTTCATGACATGGAAATTTGGTATTCAAGACAATGTTTAAAAAGTGTTCATGGGACTGCAACATACAGCTTGTGTTAACTAAGTATCAGGAAGAATGAAAACGAAAACCACAAGAAAAAAATTAACATTGCCTTCAGAAAGGATTTACATCTCCATTTGATTATTTGATTATTGTTAAAAAATAAAAGAGCAATAATTATGGCTACTTTTTACTGAACGCTGACTCTGTCCTAGGCACTGTGCTAGATTCTGGCAAGGGAATAGGAAGGCAAATGGATATGTTTTGCCATGGAAAGGTAAATATTAAACAGATAATTATGCAGATTATGTATGCTATTATAAAGGTGAGTAAGAAGAGAAGGTATTAAAGGAAGATGAATAGGGAGGACCCACTTTAGAGGTAATCAGGGAGTACCTCTTGGAGGAAGTGATATTTAATCTGGACATGAGAAAGAGGTGGCCAGGTGAATAATTGTGGGAAATATATCACAGGGAGACAGCATGTAACCATCTTGGCATTGGAGAGAGCTTGACTTTTTCAATTTCCATTCCTGACTCTACTTCTTGCCCTGCTGTGCCAATGTGAGACTGACATCTGTAGGCTGTGTCTGGCTATCTTGTCAGGTGGCTCTGATGTGTTGGGCCTAAAGAAGGAGCTGGTAAATGAGCAAAAGGAAAAGCTGGGATATTTCTATACCTGCTTATTTCTTGCTTAGGAGAGCCTCTGCAGCAGAGGTGATGTCTTCTCTTTGGCTTTGGAAAAAACATAATAACCCCTCCCCCAACCCTGTACCTTTGTAGGGAGATTGGGATTACTGGCTAGGGTATGTCCTTCCAGTAGAATGGTGTCTCCATTCTAGACACACACAGAGGTGTGTTTGTGGTTACAATCAACTTAGTTGCTTTCTTCTAGAAGGTTATAACTCTGTAAGAAACAGATGCTAATAAATTATAACATTCTCACATAAAAGGCTCATTCTTCTATTTCCCACTAAAAGAGAAAAATGGCTATGGCCCATCTTGGAACAGCTTGCAAAATAATCAAAGTTTGGGTCAGGACAGCCAAAGTTTTTGACAGTGACTCATGGTCCGAAATCCACATGGAAGCAGCTGTTTAAATTTTTTTGATTAATGATAAAGAGTAGAGATGTTTCCCCTAGACGTAGGAACATTGCACGTGAGCTGGGTGTTTGTTTATGTTTCTAGTAATATGCATTATTAATTGGGTACTAACTCTGTTCTAGCTTCTGCACTAGATACTTTTTAAAGTAAATGTTTGTTGGAACACAAGGCATATAAAGGATGGTTCATAAAGGTAAATCTCAGTGAATTATTGCAAAGAAAATATATCTGTTACTGTAACAGGGTGGTCCCTAGGAAAAGGGGAAGTTCCAGGTTCCCTGCCCCACCCAGAAGGAGGGTAGAGCTGAGCAGAGAAAAAGAGGAGAGAAGGAGAAGGAAGCAGAATGGAGAACAAGAAGGGGACCTGAGGATGCCACATGGAGCAGCAAGCATGTGATGAAGAAACCGTGCTTGTTTCCTGACACTGGGCTGGTTAAGGCAGATGTGGGTGAGAGACCTGTGGGGAGGTGACTGTGGCACTGTTTATATTGATTTTGATTCTACTCTTTTCCTCCCAGACTTGTCTGGCCATTTCTGACCCTTTTCCATGGGTCCTGGCCAGAAGGTGCTTTAGTCTTGTGGCAGCTTTCAGACCTTGCTTTGGGCCAATCCCTTTTGGGTTGACTTTTGCCCACCAGGGGATGGGTAGCTTCAGGTGTTTGATTTAGACATTATGTTCTTTGTGTTGTTTTGTATATTCACTGTATTAAAGTCCCTTTTCATTAAAGTTTTATATGTTTTGTCTTGAAGTGGCGGATGGCAGACCCCACTTAGAGCAGACAGGTTTGGGGCTTCAGGAGTGCCCCTCTCTCCCTGTCCTTGAACAGATTTGGTGTCCTGTAACACTACCACTATAAAGGTGAAAACAAGAATATTGCCAAAAACCTGTTTATTCCTTATCTGAATTATCACCTGCTTCTCATTCCCAAAAGCACCCACTCTGCTGACTTGTAACACCTGGTTGTGAACATTATATTAATGAAACCATGACCTATGGACTTGATACTTTACATATGACATCACATTTTCATGACAGATTTAAGCTAACCTCAAGGTTAGTAGTGTCTCTACTCTGCAGAAGAGAAACTGAGTTTTTTTTTTTTTAAAACACATTTATTTATTTATTTTTAAATATTTATTTGTACATACAGAACTGGAGTACAGGCCAGAGGCTTAGGGGCGGTGAGAGGCTTCACCAGAGACAGAGTGGGGAGCAGAACAGGCAGATCTATGAAGTACACTGCTGAGGGGAGCAGCGGGCAGGTCAGGAGAGGTCTGCCACGTCAGGTGGTCTCCTCCTGGGCAGGCGGGAATCGAACTCATGCGGAAGTGGCTTTAGCTTCTCAGTGCAATGCTTTAACCCGCTGCGCCACCAGGGAGGGCCGAGAAACTGAGTTTTAAGAATATTACCAAAAATCAAAGAGATGGTAACTTGATACAAATTCACAGCTGTTTGATTTTGAAATCCATAACACTGTCCTACACTCTTTTTTGTCAGCAACTTTTAGTTTCATGGTGGCATTAAGCATTACAAAACTATGGTATGAATTATATTCAGCTTTAAATATCAACAGCACTTGAGCTCAGACAGTTCAAGTGTGACTGGAAGCCAGGAGCAGAAGCAAGAAGCAGGTGACCAACCCTACTGCTCTCTGCACTTACTGGGGAACCAAATCAATCTTCAAAAGGGTTTCTTTGTGTGTGTGTGTGTGTGCATGTGTGAATACAAATTTCAGAAGTGTTCTACTGGCTCCCAGTACACAGGATTGACCTTCCCTGAGCAGGATGACCCACGGATCCTTTCTCAGAGAGGGCGCAAAGGAAGGTGTTTGGTGCTTGCTCCCGCTCAGCGTGGGTCTCTGGCGTACTGCACATTTATTTACTCAGAGAAAGTGACAGAGGCAGGAAGAGAAGCAGGTGTGTACTTCCTCCTTCGCCCACTACTCCGTAGTACAACTGTGCAAATCGCCTAGCAGGATTATAGGCCCCACTGTTTTAAGGACCTGGCTCCCTGGTCTGCGGACTTCTTCTGTTCCACCATCTTGACAGTCACAGGTGTGGCAGTACCAGATCCTGGCAAGAGGAGAAGCTGAGGTGTAAAGAACTGTAATTTTAGGCCAGGATGCCTCAAAGTCCTGTTCCTCTCAGGATGTTTGCCAAATGGGCCCACCCTTCAGGAAGCCTGGAGGCAGCCAGGAGTAGTCTGGGATAAATTAACCTTTACTTCTCCTCTGAGCACTAGCTGTCACTGAGAACACCTTTTCTGAAGGTGTTCAGCTGGGTCCTGGACAAGTGTATTTGGCCTGTGGCCCTGACACTGTCATCCTAGTCAATGAAAGAAATTAATCAAATCAAACGCCTTCATTTCATGGCAGGGAGCTTTCCAACACTCCTGTCTTAATGCTTGGTAGTTTGATTCTGATGTTCTCCACTTGCCTGATGTTCTTTCCCCCCAATGATTCTGTCTTCCTTCCTACCTAAGCGACTCTTACACATCTATATTGTAAGTCTTGTGATTTATTATCAATACTCGCCACTCCTTCACTATCTCAATTTCATATCCCCACCTCTGGTCTTTCCAGTTTGCTTCCTCTAAAGTTCAGTTTTAACAAACCTTTGACCTTATCAGGATATAATCCACTGGTTCTTTCCCTCTTTCCACTGCCTCACATTCCTTTCCCTTCCCCTCTCTCTTCATTTAAAATCTGTGACCACCTCTATTATCATTTCTGTATATGTAAGCTCAACTCCTTTGCTCCTCTCCTACGAACTTGGAAAAACACAATTAAACCTGATTAAGCCTAACTCTCCACCTACTCTATGCAGTATCTGCAGAACATGCTACCCTATAATTACCCCCACTTCAAATTCATGACTACAAACATCAAACAGACCTAACGCTGGTTCATTCACCATTCAATTTTCTTAAACAAATTTTTACCTTCTCTTCTCTCCTCAAACCTTTAATAAATTTTCTCCTCTAACCTTGCACTCAGGTGATCTTTCTTACCTCTTTAAAAACCAAAATTCTGGCCCTCCCTGGTGGCGCAGCGGGTTAAAGCACAGCACTGAGAATCTAAAGCCGCTTCCGCATGAGTTCGATACCCGCCTGCCCCGGAGGTGACCACATGGCGTGGCAGACCTCTTCTGACCCACCCGCTGCTCCCCTCAGCAGTGTACTTCATAGATCTGCCTGTTCTGCTCCCCACTCTTGTCTCTGGTGAAGCCTCTCGCTGCCCCTGAGCCTCTGACCTGTACCCCAGTTCTGTATGCACAAATAAATAAAATCTTAACAAAAAATCCCCAAAATTCTCAGAATATTTCTCTAGACCTTCTGCCCCTACATTTTTACCCCACAGCAGCATCTACACCCAAATATACTATCACCGGCCTCTTCCAAGAGAAAACCTGGCCACCACATCCCATTCTAAGGTCAATATCTCCAGCCCCCATCTCATTATTCAATCATGCCACTTAAATGAAATTCTTCCTGTGAATGTCTTCTTCTTCTATGGCATTACATCTTTCTTCCTCCTATTATTCCTGTAAGACACTCACTGTGATGTTATTTCTCCCATTAAAAATAAGTCCTTTGGTTCCAGTCCCTTCTGCAACGACGGCCTAGTGCAGTCAAATTTGTGCTCCCATAATGCCACTGGAACTGCTCTTATCAACTTCTCCAATGACGTTATCACTAAATTTAGGGGCCTACTTGGCACAGTTATCCTCATTCTCCTCCCTGTTACATGGGTCTACTAATCCTAAGCACCCTGTTTTGATCGTAATATTTTGTTACCTACAGCTCTGCATTCCTATAGAAGGCCAGAACTGCCTGGTCAATCAGCCATAGAAGCCAAATCTTACAAGGTGCCTTTCAAGAGTAGAAAGCTTGATCACCGTGTGAAGTGTATGCATCATGGGTGACTAAGAACACCTGGGGGGCCATTGACTGATGTATGGCAAGAAATCCCAGAGGCTGCTCCCTGGAATGCCTTGTTCATACAATTGAAACCCTGGCTGGAGATCTGGGGCTTGATCTCAATGACAATACTGAGTCTTCAAGATGATGAGAAGTATCTGGGGGGCAGACTCATACTCCCTGATACATAGATGACAGAGCATTTCCTTCCCCTTCCAACTATGCTGTATGATTATTCTGTCAATAGAAAGGCCAGGTGCTTGCTCTTCAGCAGCTTCCTGCATCAGCAGCTTGCTCCTCAGCTCCCCTCTGTCAGTGCAGTGATATCAACACAACACTGTTATACACTTAACTAGCAGGAATGACGTACACTTATTTCCTCTTCTGATTCCACCTCTCCCCCACACTCCCAGTTTCTTAACATTGGAAACTCCAAGGCTTGGCCTTTGTACCCCTTCTCTTTTCTTTCTATATTCACTGTCTTCATGATCACTTCTAGTCTCTGTAGGCTTGTTAAAGTGGGTCTCAATTGACATGTACAGAGGTTAGTTTTGTCCTGAAGGCGTGGATACTCTTTCCTGGTTCTGTTCTGACTCTGAATTCAGGTTTATTGGAACTTGATCATCTCCCAGCCAAGAGTAAGTCCTGTTAATTGTTTACATTACTCCCCAGTTATTAGAGTTGCCAGATGAAGTACAGTGGGACACACTGGTACTAAAAATCATTTATTTGAAATTCAAATTTAACTGATTCCTGTATTTCTATTTACTAAATTTGGCAACTCCATCACTCTATTTTTTTTGCCTTCTCCTCATGAATCTTACTTACATCTGTACAACTTAACATTCAGCCAGAAGTACAAAAGGACCCCAATGCACATTTAAGGAGATCTTTTTCTACGTAATTTTTCCTCTGCAGTATTCTTTTCTGCAAAACCTGACCTTGCTTTCCCGACAGTGCCCTCTTCCTCCAACTCTCTACGAAGACTGAACTTTACTCCGGCATCCTCACCCTTTGCCACAGTCCAGAAAAGGTGCTCAGGAAACCAGAGCAGTAGCAGGGCTCACTTAATTTTTTCCTGTCTTCCAGGGATTGCAGTTCTAGCCTGTTATGCAATGTCTGAAGACATTTATTTGGGGAGTGATAATTCAGTATCATGTACCATGAACAGAAGCAGAAATCCAGCTTTCATTTCTGAATTTTCTGATGCTCCTTCTTTCTTTGTCTAAATGTTCAAGAATTTTATTTAAAAGTTAAATTAGGCCTCCCTGGATGGTGCAGCGGGTTAAAGCACTGCACTGAGAAGCTAAAGCCACTTTGGCATGAGTTTGATTCCCTCCTGCCCCGGAGGTGGCCACATGGCGCGGCAGACCTCTCCTGACCCACCTGCTGCTCCCCTCAGCAGTGTACTTTATCGATCTGCCTGTTCTGCTTCCCACACTGTCTCTGGTGAAGCCTCTCACCGCCCCTGAGCCTCTGGTCTGTACCCCAGTTCTGTATGTACAAATAAATCTTAAAAAAAAAAAGTTAAGGCCCTCCCTGGTGGCGCAGCGGGTTAAAACACAGCACTGAGAATCTGAAGCCACTTCCGCATGAGTTCGATTCCCGCCTGCCCGGGAGGTGACCACATGGCGCGGCAGACCTCTCCTGACCCGCCCGCTGCTCCCCTCAGCAGTGTACTACGTCCATCTGCCTGTTCTGCTCCCCACTCTGTCTCTGGTGAAGCCTCTCACCGCCCCTGAGCCTCTGGCCTGTACCCCAGTTCTGTATGCACAAATAAATAAATCTTAAAAAAAAGTTAAATTAGCAAACTTCTTGGTTTCCTTTTCTGCAATGAAAGGCCTTACTAGTAAACAAATATTAAAACTGTATCCATTTTCTTTCAGTAATTGGTTTGCTCTTTTACAGTTAAATCTTTGCATTGTTTGGATTTATTTTGACATTAAGAAGTGAAGTAGGTTTATAGGTTTTGTTGTTGTTTTCGGCTAGTTAATGTAGAAGACTATAGCAATCATAAATTTCTATACAATATCCCCAATGAGAGATGTATTCTCTTCCCCCCTCTTTTTGAATCTGACCTGCCCTAGTGATTAATGGCCTTGACCAGATCAGTACAACACGGGTGATGGCTCATCATTTCTGTAAGTCTGAGCTCTTGGTACAGAGCTCTTGGTAGCAGAACTAACTCCACCTTGGTTTCTTGGAGTCCTAAATGCCATGTCAACTTCCTGTTGTATGAAGTTGTATGAAAAGACTCTGAGGTTGGGCCACTATGCAAGGGGCTAAGTAAGTCTCAGGACTCTGAAGCTACACCAGCCACTGCAGCATGAGAGCATGAGTTCGATCCCTGACTAGGGAGCTTGATGCACATGGCACAGCAGACCTCTTCTGCTTGCCCACTGCAGTGGGCAAATATAAAATATGAAAATATCATAAAATATAGCAGTGTATTTCAGTCGATCTGCCTCTTCTGCTCCCCATGCTGTCTCTGGTGACTCCTCTCAACATCTGTCCCCCTTGCCCCTCATGTCTGGTCTACACCCCCCAGGTCTTGTATGTGTAAATAAATAGTCTTAAAAAAAAAAAAAACTCTGAGGTTACCTGGAGAGAGGGGCCAAGAAGAGCCCAGTCTGTCTCCGCCAAAGTGCCAGACATGAAGTGAGATTCTCCTGAGCTCTTAACTAGCTCAGCTACTAGCTGAAAACGAGCAAATGAGTTACCACAATGTGGAGCAAAACAGTCACCAGTTAGGTCCTACGCAGACTCCTGACCCATAAAATCAAATGAATATAAAATGTTTTAGTCACTAGCGTAGATAGCTACAGACAGCAGTTGTTGATTTTCCCCAGGGAGGTTTTTTTTAATAATCCATTTTTTTCAACTCATTTGAATTGTTACCTAATCAAATATAACATTTTCTTTTGTAGGAGCATCTCTTAATTTTCTATCATGTTTTAATGATTTTCTCTTTGTTATTATATTAACTTCTCCAAAGTGTTTTGTTATAGTAGTTTTATGATATAATTACTCTCTGATAAGCCAATACACTTTCATTTTCTTATTTTTTAGAATGTCTCTGCCTCATCTTCAGATGAAGATTTATGTAATTTTGACTTGTTCAAAAGTTTTCATTAGTATTTTGGTTGAGACTAAATTATATTTCAATCTTACTTTATAAAAAACAGGAAAATTAGAGACATTTTTATTTATTCATCTTCATTGATGAATCTCATTATTTAAAATTTTCTTTATATATCCTGTGGCTCTCTCTAGAAAATTTTGTGCCAATATTTTCACTTGTATTATTATAAATAAATTAGCATTTCATAATTTGTCCAGTTTATTATTGTTTGAATATAATATATATTGAATATATTGATTTGTATATTATAAAATAATCAATTCAGAGGGTTCTTGCAATTTTGCATTTGAAATTTGTAGGTTTTCTATGTACAGTAATGTCATCTAGATATAACCATAAAATTGCCTTCCTTTACAAAACTTTCTTCTTATTATTTCTCTATTGTAATCTCCTTGAGGGCAGGCATCTCTCTCTCTTGTGCACTCCTCTAACCCTAGAGCCTACATGTAGCCTTGCCATACAGTGGATGTCCAATATGCATTAGCCAGTTAATCTAATGCACTAATTAAAAACCAAGCTCTGGAGTCAGATTGCTGCATTTGAATCCTGGCTTTCTGACATTTTGGATATGTTTTCACCTCTTTGATTTAATCTGCCTCAGCTCAGCTTCTTTCTTCCTGGGTAATTGAATAATACCTATCTCAAAGTTGTAAGAATAAAGGGGATAAATAATCCATAAAAAGAACCTAATGGAATACTTGACAGTTAGTAGGTACTAGGCAGAATTTATCTTTGCCATTATTTCTCTTGTTTAATTGCTCTTAGTTGTAGGACACAATAAAATAATAGTAAATGACAGTTAATTGCCCTTACATCTAATAGGAATTCACATAGTCTCACCATCAAGCTTAACAGCAGCAGTTGGTTTGAGATAGACTTTTTAGATATGCTAAGAAGATTCTATATATGAAATCCTATTACTAAGCTTATGATTTGTATATACATAGCAAGTTGATTACAATAAATATAATATCCATTTCCTCATATAGTGACATTTTTCTTGTGATGAGAACTTTTAAGATCTATTCTCTTTAAAACTTTCAAATATACAACACAATATTGCTTAGTGTAGTCACTATGCTGTATATTATACCCCCAAAACATATTTATCTTACACCTGGAAGTATGTAACTTTTGACCACATTCACATAAAATCTTTTCTCTTGGAAAGACTTTTTCTTTGTGGCGATTTTACTTGCTGTTTCACCTTCCAAGGCAAACCAGTCAAATTGCCAGTGCCAGCATACCTAGCTCATGAAAGCTCTAATAATAAAGAGATTAGCATTTATCATGTACAGAGCATGTTAAGATTTCTTATTTATTTGGGTTCTGGTTGCTTTGGCCTCTCATAGAAGTGTGAAGAACTATCTTTACCCCCAACTCCCAAACCTGAGTCTCTAAAGGGAGGCCCCCTCAAATTTGTGGATATATTTTTATAAAAAACTCCCAAAAAATGTAAACATCAAATCATGTTATTGTACTTTTAATAAATCACTTTTGCTTAAAAAAAGAAAATTACATGAAATTGGGACTCAGGAAAATTCTGAGCTTCTAATAAGTTTAAAATGCACTCTTTTCTACTCATTTCTGGTTTAATGTCCATGTACCTATTGTCCTCATAGTTTTCACTACATAAAGCTTTATTTATGTCATGAATATAAATATTTCCCAGTGCCCTTGGATTTAGAATTTCAAAGATCATTCCTTTTTCCCCATCACTTCTTTTATGGGGTTTTCCACCTGGTTGCAATGCATGCTATATCTCTGAATACTGGCTCTTTTTTTAAATGGACATTCCAGGATCTGAGGTTCTTGCCCCCCCATGTTGCTGAAACTGGAATCTGAAATCTGCTAGGTGTTGACCCTGAGGACCATATATTATTTCACCAGAGCTTCACTTCCTGAAACTATTACTGCTTAACTGCCAGGGGCATTATCTGAACCTGACAGTGTTTTCTCTGACTGGTGTCCCCAACCAATCTAAAACTACGCTCCAGAAAGTAGCAATAAAAGCTGGGTGGTTTATTGGTTTGTATATTTGCTTTGGAAGTGCTCTCCAGTGCCACATTTCTGAACCAGTAATTTTGAAACATTTATTTGTTAAGATTGTATAAAACACTCATCAAATATAATCTTACATGGTAGCCTAAAAGGTACGCTAGATAAAAAGGTTGTTGCTCTGGTAGCTGCAGGAGCAGGGTGTGGAGACCTGTCTGTTCAAGGCTCCTCATTCCCTGCTCTCTTACCATGAAGAGCACCCAAAGATGTTGGTTGATGGGCCAGTGTGGAGGTCTTAAAAGCGCAGATTAAATGGCAATTCTCAGATTAAACTGTTCATGTATTCCCTTAACCTACGCAGTGTTGTATGTTTGACCTGTATGTTTTTCTCTGGTTGCTTTATGTTCAACATAATCACAATGAACTCTTCTAGTTGCTTAACTTGGTACTTACTTTTAAGTATTATATGTTTAGGGCCTCCCTGGTGGTGCAGGTGTTAAAGTCTCAGTGCTATCAACTATCGCCAGCCACTGCAGCTCAAGTTCAATCCCTGGCCAGACAGCTGGCCCACATGGTGCAGCAGACCTCTCCTGTCTTGACTGCTGTTTCCCTCAGCAGTGTATTTCAGCTGATCCCCTATTCTGGTCCCCACTATCAAAAAGTTGGTGAATCCTCTCACCCCCACTCCTGTACCACTCTTCTTATATGCATAAATTAAAAAAAAAACTTAAAAGCAAATATTATGTTCATAAGACATCTACTAGCTTCCTACCACTACCATGGAAAGTAAAAATTAAACCCTCTTCCTTTTTCTCCTCAAATTGCCATCTCCTATCTTCACAGCATAATTATATCATAATTTTCTATTTAATCAGTATTTAAAGTTTTTCTTACTATGACAATATAAATATTGTTCACTTATGAGGCAAATAGCTTACTGGTTTTGGTACAAAAACTCTGAAGTTGGTTAACTGTTTATGTACTCGTTTACTTTTTTGAATTTTAATTTTGTTCTGCACATTCAAACATCTATTGCAGATTTGAAAATATAATTTTTCAAAAGCTCAAGCATACCAGAAAATAATTCCATTCCTATTTTACCCCCAAGTTCTCCCTCCTTCTGTTTCAGGCAGGACAGGCTGTTCTTCAGCTCTACTGCACAATGTTATGAGTTTATGCTCTTCTGTTTAGGATCCTTGTGTCCTTGATGCCACATTTTCCTATTCCTTAGTTTATTTCCTCTTTTTGCTAGAACATATGCTCTGATCAATCTCTTAAAAATCATTCATGGGACGTAAATACTAAATCTTTGCTGTCTGAAAATATCTCATTATATCCTGACACCAGATTAAACACAGAATTTTACTTAAAGTCATTTGCAATCAGAAATTCTAAGATCTTCTGTCTTATAACTCAATCTCTTCATAAGGATGTATTTGACATTCAGTTGGCCCTTTCAGTCTGGAAATATGAATTCCTTCAGTCCTGAGAAACTTTCTTATATTACAGGTTTGAGTGGCCTAGAGATTAACGTTCAGTGCTGTTGTTGGGGGAAAGATGCCCTGAACAAACTGCACACAGGTTTTGTGGACTCCACCCACTGCAGACCAAAGGCATCAAGACATGTGGAACTACAAATCCTGTCATCACTGAAGGGAGGTTTGCTGGGACCTGAGGGTAGAGGTAAGCAGTCAGATTGGGCATAAAACCAGATATGTGGGCCTTGGTGGTATCTTGGCCTCTTGGCTTTTTGCCAACTTTCAACATGCCATTGGGATTCCAGGTCAGCACAACTGGTAGGAAGCCGTTACCAACTTCGAGCACTCTTTTCCTCCCTGAAATATTCATATCTTATTTTCCCTTTGTTTTTGTAAGTAAATCCTTTTGTAAATAAAAGTGTTTGTAAATAAACCCTTTTGTGTGTGCCTGCCGTTGAGTATTATTATAAGTCACTTTAAGCACAGGGTGAGGACCCACAATCAGGTAACCCATTTCAGCAGTGTATTTCAGCTGATCCTCCTATTACCTCCAGGTAACCAACATGACCTGAGTTCAACCCCTGGACAGGGAAGCTAACACAAATATAGTACAGTAGACCTCTCCTTTCTTACTTGCTGTTCCCCTTAACAGTGTAGTTCAGTCAACCTACCTGCTCCGCAACCCCACTATCTCTGGTGAGTCCTTCTATCCCTGCACCTCTGGTCTACATCCCTGTTCTTCTATGCAAAAAAAAGTTATTAATTGACTGTCAGAGAAATATAAACATAACTGTTAATATATATTATGTTGATAGAGATACACATGCATATATGCAGGATGTGTATGTGTGTGTATACATATAAAGAGAGACACACACATAATTAAGGGCCATCTACACAAAGTTATGTGTGGTTTAAGGGATTTAAAGGCAATTTTTTGATAGTGCTTAATTTTCTCTTTCTCACCAACATTGTAATTCAATGACCATATAATTTGTAAAACTACAAATGATATTATTCTTAGCAACAACTGACAATAGAGGACCTCATATTTACCAGCATGTTCTTGCAGTTTAGTTGAGTGGGTTCTGTCAAAGCCAGAAGTGACCTTTCTCACTAATAACACAGGGGAACATCTGAAGTTCTTCTCACTGTGATGAATTCTCATAGGGTTCATTTTAATGGAGACATTCGCTTCAATGCACTTGCAATGGCAGTGACATATTTCTAAAATAATAGCTGAGTTCCTGCTATTAATCCAAACAGGGCTCAGACTTTCCAGCCTTTTTAAATCTCATGTTTGTTAAAAGGGTTTATGACCCCACTACCTTTTCATTTTGACAAGCTCTTCCTATAATGAATATACATATACACATACTTATTGTGCGTGTGTATAGATATATATGTGTGTCCTTGCAGATAAGTTACATGATCAAATCACAAAGTCACTTTTTTTCTTATACCCAAGAGATTCTTTTCATTCATTCATAGGACAGATATTGCATGCTTATAAGGTGTCAAGATCTATGCTAAATTATAGGAAATAGAAAAGATATTTATGGAAAGAGTGACACAGAAAATAATTGTAATATAGTATAGCATAATTTATATAAAGTTATGTGTAAATTACTTGGGGAGCTCAGTGGAGGGGCTGATTTTCTCTAAACAATGAATCCCAAAAAAGCAAATTGCTATATCGTCTTGAATTTAGCAATCTCAAAATTAACTTCTCATATCTATTAGATTTTCTCCAAGGGACAGCTGTGTAATGAGACCTTGACATGTTAAAGATATTTATACTAAATAGCATGATAAATATAGAGAAAACAGGAGCTATAGAAAGAACAGAACTGAGGTTGAGTACAGTCTTCTACCAAGTACGGTGATTAGTCTCCACAAGTATGACTTTGAAAATACCACAAAAGGGTAGAAATTAGGTATTTTTGGTAATGCCCAGAAAAAAATCTCATGTAGAAACAATTTCTTCCAGAACTCCAACTCTAATTCACAAATATGAGTAGCAGAGTTAGCTTCTGAGCTGTTCTATTTGAAATTCGTATATCATTTATTGAACAGTTACAATATACTACTTATGAAAGAATATACTAAATTTATGCAGTGGTAGAAAAATAAAATTCCTACAGGGAGAAGACTGATTACAAATAGGATTACAGATGGATCAAGCTGACTCTAGAGGGTGATGAACCATGAGAGCTGCAATGTGCATATTTAACTCAAGGAAGTCAAATTTAAATTTAAAAAAAGGCAAATCAAATTACATAATTTGTTAAGCCACTCTGACTCCTCAGGCATTATAATTATTTTGTAATTCTTGGATTCAGGGAATTCATTTTCTACTATGACCCCATACCTATCCATGACGTTCTTAGGTATGGAAGGAAATGGTACCCTAAGACTTTACACTAGTAGAGGGTATGTGAGTAGTGGTTCAGTGGTTCAGTAGGGCACAGTTCACCCCAAGTAAGACGGGCATTGATCTTGAAGTGGGCATCACACATAATCACTCAGTCAAGAATTCTACCTGCTGTCATGTAAATGGTCCCTTAATATTGTTATTGAAAGAAATGACATTCTGTCCTTTCATATTATCATTTGCATTTACTGAAAATCCTTTTCTCTAATAATGTCAAGCAAATTAATTTTGGATTTTCAACTTTACAAATAATTAATATATATGGGCTGTTTTGTGAACTCCCTTTTATCTTTTTTCAGTGTTTTTATTTCCTCTCGTCTGTTGGTTCATATATCTTGACTGGGAATTCCAAAGCAACAATGGCTTAAAATGTGATTGTGGCCATCTTGTTACTCCACCTTTAATAAGATTTCAAGTATTTTGCATGAAACTGGCTTTAAGATATACTAAAAACTACTTTGGAGGGTATATACTCAAATGAATTGAAAGCATGACTAAAATAGTTTGTATATAAATATTCATAGTAGCATTTGCACAGTAGTCAAAAGGTGGGGAAAAGCCAAATGTCCACTGATGAATGAGTGGGTTAAGAAAACGTATATATGGGTCCTCCCTGGTGGCGCAGCGGGTTAAAGCACTGCACTGAGAAGCTAAAGTCACTGCAGCATGAGTTCGATTCCCGCCTGCCCCAGAGGTGATCACATGGCGTGGCAGACCTCTCCTGACCATCTGCCTATTCTGCTCCCCACTCTGTCTCTGGTGAAGCCTCTCGTCACCCCAGTTCTGTATGTACAAATAAATAAATCTTTAAAAATAAATAAATGAAATTTTGATACAAGTTACAACCCTTCAAGACATGGCCAACCCTTCAAGACATGCTAAGTGAAATAAGCCCAAGCATAAAAATAAAAATATTGAACTGCCTAATTTATATGAATTACCTAGCACTGTCAAGTCCATAGAGACAAAGCAGAACAGTGTTTTCTAGGAACTAGGAGGAGGGGATAGTGGAAAGTGTTTATTTGATGGGTACAGAATTTCAGTTTGGGGAGATGAGTAAGTCTGGCAGTGGATGGTGGCGATCTCTACACAGCCTGAATATGCTTAATGCCACTAATCTGTATGCTTAAAAGTGATACATTTTATGTTATATTTTGCTACAGTACAAAAATGCTACTTTACGAGTATTTATAGCATTCCTTATGTTCAGGAACAGTTAAAATGAAGTGGGGATGAAAGTGATATGTGTTCCTTGCAGGTTAAAAGCAATTCACCTGTGAAACATTGAGGTTGATTGTCAATTCTTTTAAAGTCATGGTCTAATTGCTCTCTCGCTCTCTCGCTCTCTCGCTCTCTCGCTCTCTCGCTCTCTCGCTCTCTCGCTCTCTCGCTCTCTCGCTCTCTCGCTCTCTCGCTCTCTCGCTCTCTTTTTTTTTTTTGGTAACTCATCTTTTCTTACAAACCAATTCATTTCAACCAAGTTTTGTACTAGCCAAACCATTCAGTTGTAATTCTTTGAAGTGCATTAGTATATCTTGTTATTTTCTCATTATGTCTCAATACTATGTGTTTCCACAAATTTTCCAGGTCCTTAATAAAGCAAATAAAACTTGCTATATTGTTTTAATCTATATGCACAGCAAGGGCTGCTCCAGACCATTTTCATCTGTCCCACATAGTCCAACTAAGTTCTCAACAGCTATTAGAATGTATTTAGCTTTTTGATACCCCTGAAAATCTTCCAGAGACGTGCAGTCTTGCAAGGGTCTTTGAGCTCTTTTACCTAAACCCCATTCCATAGAGCAGGATTCAAGTCCCCCTTTGAGGGACTCCTTCCCAAGGCCCATCTTTCTTCATCTGCAGCCTGTAAACTGCTTTCTGGAGTTCACATTTGTGCCCACACTCAATTTAAAAGCAGCTGTTGCTAATCAAAGTAGGATTTTCAGGATTCCTAGAAGAGTAATATAATAAAAGCTTCTAAATATTAGACAGAACTACTAATTGTGAAATTATTCAACTGGAGTAGTGTGGAATTATTCAACTGGTAAAACAAGCAGTAAAATTAATGTTTAATAACTTTTTCATCTATACTCAGGCTTTAAAGGAGGGAAGCCACGGGGACTGCTGGAAAAGAGATTTAGAACCTCACGCTTTGCCTGGAGTAAGAGGTCAGGGCAAGAGAATCCACAACTCCTGAAAAATTCCCTATCTCAAAAGATTTGGAGGAGTATAAAAAATTAAATACATGTATTCTAGTTAACAAGATTCAACTAGACTTGATGGAACTGGAAAAATGGCCCAGCACATTTAATACAATTAATAAAATAATTGTAGCACTTGAAAAAAGAAGAGATGTTAAAAAGCAGATGATAATGGGAAATAGGAAAATGGACAAGCTGCTTGCTTTACTAGTTTTACTGTAGACACTAGACAGCCAAATTATGTGCTGGGCACCATAGAGAGGTTCTTTGCATTAAGGAAAAATGCCAAAACAGTGTTTTAATGGTATGGAATTTGCAGTTATTTATATTTAACATTAGCATCATATTAGCATTCTCAACATCAAAAAAGGAGCAAGGTGATTGTGTTCTTCATGAGAAAATTCCAGGTTTTATTTTAAAAAACAAAGTCTTCTTAGTTTAAAAGTGTGGATAAGCATCCCCTTGTTTAAGGCCTGAGCAAGTAGCCTTCAGATTGAAGGTGCAACCTTCATAGAGAATGGACACCTTTTCCTTGGGGAGCTTCTTCTTTGTGAGAACTCTTGTTTGATTGACCTTGAAAATAATGTTGAGCTGGGAGAGCCTGTTTTTTCATTCATGCGAGGACTTGTTTTAACCAGGCTTCTCTTATTAGGCAGATCAGTGGCCTGCGGGTGGCTTGGTTGAAGAGTAAATAAAACCCTGTGGAGCTTGATACTACCACAGGCTGGCTGCCTGCTGGGTAATGAGAAAGTATTGGGAATGGGAGAGAAAAATATTTGGGCGGTAGGAAATGTGGCGCTAGGTCCCTAACGAATTGAGGTAAAGAGCCTTCCTATCTACAGATTGGATTGGGCCAACGGGTTGGATCAATGCTAGCTCTGTGCTTCAGAGATGGTGTGCACTTGTGGGGTGCGTTTCTAGGAGGCACTGAGTCTGAGGAGGCATCTTTGTTGTGGCTCCATGTCTCCACTCCATAGAGCAACTCAACTTTTGGTATCTCACCAATTCAGCCTGCTTTCTGGCTCCCCTTTCCATTCTCCCATCTAATTTCTGCTAGTGGATTTGGTTATTTAATTTAAAAGCTCTTAAAAAAATCTATTTCTGGCCCTCCCTGGTGGCAGCGGGTTAAAGCGCAGCACTAAGAATCGAAAGCCACTTCCTCATGAGTTCGATTCCCGCCTGCCCCGGAGGTGACCACATGGCGTAGCAGACCTCTACTGACCCGCCCATTGCTCCCCTCAGCAGTGTACTTCATTTACCTGCCTGTTCTGAACCTCACTCTGTCTCTGGTGAATCCTCCCACTGCCCCTGCAACTCTGGCTTGTATCCCAGTTCTGTATGTATAAATAAATAAATCTTTAAAAAAAAATCCATTTCTTTAATACCCCAAATTCCTTCATGGCAACCTCTCTCCCCAGTGCAAAGGATCTTTCTCCTTCTTATCAAACCCAGCTCCCAGAAGATCTGATAAGCCTGCTTGCCCAAGGAAGCCCAATGCTCTTACCCACCCACACAGTATTTGCATTTTAGGAGGCAACAGTTTCATGTCAAGCAAGAGTCTCCAATTTTGCTATTTTTGACCTCAGTACACAGAGAGATTCTCTTTGGAAGAGTATTCCCAGAGAGATTCTGTGTTTTAGAATTTTAATTTAATAAATCATTTCCTTATTCTAGAAATTGCAGATTATAATATCTCTGTGATACAAATTTTGAGGTTTAAAGTGAGACAGTGCACAGGTGGGAAGGAGAGCAGGGGAGGGTAGTTGAGAACTGTGGAAAGCAATGGTGACAGCAATTGAGGGGAGAAACCTTATGTCGTGAAAAGACAAACAAGGATTTTTTTTTAAGTAACTACATAAAAGTCTATTTTTTAAAAAGTGAGGTAACGTACCAACCTACCTCTGTGCCATGTACAGTAGTTTCATAGTGGCTGCAATAATTCAGCCTCGGCTCTGATGTTGATTTGATGAGTATGGTCCTCGGGTTACCTCTGAGAAAAATTTCTGCGCTGTTCTTTGAGTGGTACATAGGTAAGGTGTCACCGTAAGGTGTCACCGAAAGGAGCCCACACAAGCTGTCTTAGGGAAGAGAGGTTTAGTGTGGCCACTTGCATTGGGATTCCAAGAGGAAGGACCAAGCCAAGAGAGTGTAGGGAGAGATTTTATACCCAAGAGTACTTGGGGGAGGGAGGGTCTTGGCTTAGAACAGCTGAGGTATAGCATACAGATGAGGAGGTCAAGACCCCAAGACCCTCAATCTGCATAAACAGGAATGCAGTGACCTGTGGTCTTGATCTGCCTCCTCCTGAATGCTCTCAGTGGGCCAAGGTCAAGGAGCCCTCCTGGCCCCCACGGAGCTGCGTGGGCTGGCTAACACGGTAGATGGCGAATTTACCCAGTATTCAAAGGCGTTTGCACAGACACAGGCAGCTGAAGCTTCCATTTGAAGAGGATAAGTTTATTAGAGAAAGAGAGAGGCACCTGCATAGTCACAGAAATGCAAGGAAGCTGCTGTTGCTGCTGCTTCAGGAAGAAGTTTTTTAAAAAGAAACACCTGGTAGTCACAGGCTGCAGGAGGGCTGTGTTTTGCCAGAGCAAGTGGTGTTCTTTTATAGGGTTATTGTGGAATTTATTGCCTTCTGTTCAAGTTGGGTTGATTTTCTATGAGTGATAATCCTTTTTGCCTCGGCCTCTGACTGATGATCTTTTCTGACCCCACCTCAGATTTCTGGAAGCTTCCATAACTGGGTTTAGTTTAAGTTTCCTCAATCATCCCTATCCCCACCCCTGGTGTTTGTCCTTGTGAGACCTTCCATCCTAATTTTTTCTATACTCAGTTTCCATCACCTCTGCACCCAGCACTGGACTAAGCAATGGGAGAGACCAGTGGCTATAATAACAACAAAGCATTTCTCCAGCAGCTCCACCTGAAAAGAAATCATTTGCATTTGGAAAGTTTCCTTCACTCTCTTCGAAAATTTTCTCTTATACTACCACACTCAACTCTTTTTTTGGCCAGGTATGTGTAATTTTCTTAGTCTCTATGAGACTAAGAGATTCCAATTGACTTGCCCCAGGTCCACACCCAGCTTAGAACAAGTGGTTTTTAAGTGAACATGACTCAAAGCTAGATATCCCACAGCAAAATATACTCAAGACAAATAACAGTCACCAAATTACTGAGCTCAGAGGAGTACTAATGAAACCAAGAGAAAATTTCTCAAACTTGTTTCCTCAAGTTTACTCATTTGAATTTGGGTTCAGAAAAATATGATCATTATAAATGTTATAAATAATAGGATGTCATCAAAAAGTCTTCTTCAAACTAACCTTTTATTCATATAGGACTCTCTCTCTTTCACTCTCTCTGAATGGGATGAGGGTGGTAGAAGGATGCTCAACACAAGTATATAGCTAGTAAAATAAGCTTGATGTTGCGATATATCCTCTATGAATGTAAGTGCATAATTCAAGAACACATCTGTCATTTTAATTGTGATTCTGTCAATAAATTTTACTGCCTATGAGAGGAGCTGAAGTGGAATTACATTTCACCTTCTCTGGCACAACAGCAAAGAAGGACACAATCTGTAGTCACTGGCTAGCCCCTCTGCCTGCACATGATACCCGGATGTCAGAAGACAGATTTTGAGTTCTCCTATATATTTCAGTTTGCTATTGTGTATGAGATCAATTTTCCTATTGAACATTTAACTGGTTATTGCTAACATGCACCACGACATTTCCAGGACTCGTTTTAACAACCCTAGTTTGATTTTTGCTTAGTTAAAGATGGCTCTATTATTTGAGGATTGGAATGGTGACCAGGAAGATGAGAGAGGAGAAAGCTGCTGGAATGAAAGTAGTTTCCTAGCAAATAAGAGGCGGAGGCCTCTGACCCTTCAGCCTGGCAGTAAACGAGATGTGGCCGTCCAGCCCCTGACTCCACTGAGACTGGGGAGCATGAGCTGTGAGCCTTCACCCTAGAACACCCCTCGACCCTGTCCACTCACACAGATAGGATGGCTGGATGTTGTATCTGGTTTGGATCTCTGCTGACCTCCACAGAGCAGAAAGGTTTCACTGTGACTCAAGTCAAATACATATAACCATAATATGGATTGATTGGGAGTAGTCCACATTACAACAATATAGGCATGCAATGTAACTGGCAGAAAAAGGGGGGTGGTTATAAACCTTTTGGCAAGGCTTGGGGTACTGCCCATGCAGAGTGGATGGGCCTGCTCCAGAGAATTCCTGGCAACCATTCTTGTACAGGGAGGAAAAGACTGCATCTCAGAGCAGCTCTTGCAAAATCTGGAGAAGGCTTCAGGACATGGAGTCCTTAAGTGTCTTAAAGTGCCTTAATTTGGTGTCTATATTTTTAATGCTTTTCAGAGGCATGTCACCAAGGTTATCTCTTAATTGTAGCAGGCAGGGCACAGCTAGATTTTTATCTTTGTCTTTTGCATGTCTGTTTACCAGTGTCCTTGTAAATAATTGGTTGCTTTTTAATGAATAACTTACGTCAGTGCTATCTCAATTTTCCCCATCTCTCTATCAGCCAGGATCCTTACACTGCTAATATATACATGATCTTAATCACTGGGGATGACAATATACATACAGAGGACACCAGGCATTTCTGGTCACATGACTTCAGGCCCTGGTTCTTCTGCCCTCCCATAAATTCTATGAACTAACCAACATCTTTTAACATCTCCCTTCTTTTTTCAAACAATCTAGTCCCTTTCCTGGTCTTCATGAATAGATCTGTTGCAGTTCAAAAGAATTGGGTAGGTTATACACACTGACATGAAACACCCCAAATCTTGTTAAGTGATCAAAACCAAAATGTAGCATCTCAGAACAAAATCTCAACTATGTGTATATGTGCAAATGTGCAGAGAACTTCCAAGAGACTATGAACTCAAATAGCAGCAGCAGTAGCCACTGGAGAAAGGGTTGGGAATAGGGGTGGAGTAGAAAGTGCCCTTCATACACCTATTCTTGATTTTTTACAAGGAGAATGTTTTCAAGTATTAACTTATAGACTCAACACAGCAATACAAAACCAACAAAAGCCAGTGGGCCATCATGTGACAGCTAGTCCTTAGCTCATTATCAGCTTGATTCCAGTGACCCAAGAGCAAAAGGATAGTACCATGTACAGCAAGGTACAACATAGAAGATATATGTGGGAGGCCCCCTCTACCTTTGGAAAATAGGACAGGCTGACGCACGAACAGGTAAATACCAGATAACGCTGCAAATAGAAGGCTGCACTATAAAGGGGTTTTATGGGGAGCCCTAGGAAGAGTCTTGCCAACCTACCCAAGTAAGCATAAAAGGGAAACAACAAAAATTTATTTGTGAGAGTGACACAATTCTCCCCATCTTGAAGAGTAAGATCAAAGAGGAGAGATTCATAAAGTGAGTGAAATGTTGCACCAAGTGTCAGAGCATTCTAACTCCCTTCCAACTCATCCTCCACTGGCATCCTCTCAAGCCACTTTTTTCTTTAAGATTTATTTATGCATACAGAACTGGAATACAGGTCAAGGTGCAGGGGCAGTGAGAGGATTCACCAGAGACAGAGCTGGGAGCAGAACAGGCAGATCAACAGAGTACACTGCTGAGGGGAGTAGCCCGCGGGTCAGGAGAGGTCTGCCGCCATGTGGATCACCCCCGGGGCAGGCGGGAATCAAACTCATGCTGAAGTGGCTTTAGCTTCTTGAGTGCTTTGACCCACTACACCAAGCCACTTTTTTTTTTT
>NW_004567105.1:31496671-31514796 GCF_000260355.1 Condylura cristata
GGTGAGAGGATTCACCTGCACAAGTCTGATCCCCAGCCAGGGAGATGACCCACATGGCGCAGCAGACCTCCATCTGTTTTGCTTTGCTCCCCACTCTGTCTCTGATTTATTGCTTTCTTTTCCATGGGATGGGTAAAATCAGTTCGGTGTGGACCACAGCCTCTTCCCTCCGCCAGCCCGCCGCAGCAGAGGGAACTCTCGACAGAGAGGCACAATGGGTGTGTTCAATCTGAGCTCAGCCAGCCTCAGGGCAGCGCAGGCAGGTCAGGGACAGCTGTCTCCAGTCTCCATCACTGGGAGTAATGCAGAAACTCAAGGCTTTCTGGGAGCAGCATGTCATCACTACCAGTAGTGGTAGTGATGCCCCACTTTTCAAGGCAGCGTGGGGCACTGACTGAGGGTTTATTATATTGCTAACTACTGGAGCCTCTGTGCAAAGATCAGAGTCAGGTTGCACAAGCGCTGGTGGGTGAGTCAGCCAGTGTTTGTCTTTCCTGCCCTGCGCCATAACCTGTGCCCTCATCCTACCTTGCTGTTACTGTAATTCCATAGGCCTTTCCTTCCTGTTCCTATTTGGTGGCTTCACTTTGCCTCTCGGTAACTAGGACCCTGAAACCCTGGCTCGCATCGATTGCCCAGCTTCTCAAATATCCAGACCTCCCCTTTATTCAGAAGCTAGTCTTCAGCACCACTCACCTGATTTGTCTCCATCTTGTTAAATCTTGGAGTCAATTCTTTAAGTCATCCTAACAATATGATGAAGGAGGACGATAGATTGATGTCTCCCTCTAGGTAAGAGATTCATATTTTAACTATACAGGGAGAACAATCAATCTCTTGCCCCCCAAAAGGCCATACATGGGAAACTGAATCACAGCAAACTCTTCCCCTGACATCTTCTTCAGAACCAATCACCTGGGCAGAGCTACTGTGGTTCTAGGTCATTCTCTCGTCCAGTCCAGTCAGCTGCCTGTCTCAACCAGCACTTAGCTTGTGGCTGGAGAAGCAGCGCTCAGTGAAAGTCGGCTTATGCACGCACACTCATCCAAAAATTGCCACTGGATTCCAACGATGAGTCCTGGAGGCAAAAAGGGGACCTTCTGGCATCCCTGCTCAGAGGGGTCTACTATGTAAAAATGATTCCGCTCCCTGCTTTTGAAGGGTTTATTTCCAGGGGGAGAGAAGAGAAGATCCAGACATAAATGGACCCACCACAAGCCTGACATTTAAAACACAGTGCCACTCAGATCAAAGTGCCCTTTGAGCTGAGTGAAATGTAGTCAGGGTCCAGATCACTGGTATTCGAAGGAGAACAGTATATTGGAACAGAAAATATTTTCCCCTCCTTTTCTATTTTATTATGAAGCATTTGAACAGTAGAAAATATTGTCTAGATTCAGTGATTCTTAATATTTGACTTAACCATTTCCTTTTTTTTTTTAAAGAAGGAAATAAAAACTACAGATACAGCGGTAAGCCCTTTTAAACCTCCCCTTAATTCTATTCCCTGCCTCTTTCCTAGAGACCATTGCTCTACTAAAGCTGCTGTGGCTCCTCCCCATTTTTTTTTTTAATTCTCTTGTTCTACTTATGTGCTCCATAAATATGTATAGTACAGTGATGTGTTTTTAGACTGTACATGAATACATTCATGCTGTGGGTATTTTTTTTCCAAAATATTTTTTTTTTAGTCAACATTCTAACTGCTTTATGGCATTACTGTTGGATAAATTTCAACTTGTCTATCCATTTATTGATAAACATTGGCTTAATTTTGATTTATTAAATGTCTCCTAGAAATAGAACTACTGGCTCCTAGGATACAGACATTTTCAATTAAAAAGTTTGATGAATGATATTTGTCTTACAGTGTGCTATTCCTCATAAATATTTATATACTTGTTCTTCTTATTACTATTATTATTTTTTAAAAAGATTCCACAAAGACATTATGCATCATCTGTGTAAAACAAATTGTATCACACTTTCAAGTATTACATCAAAATATTTTCCTTGTCAAAAGACATTAGCCAGTCTGATTATCTGGAATCTATCAACAGCTTCAAGAGGGCCTTGTGCATTTCAGCCTGAAATTGTATATTGGAAAGAGTCCCAGGGATCTGGCTGGTAATAAATATGAAGGATCTCTAGGCAAGGATTATCTGGAGGTATCATGAAGAGTCTCTCAAATTAGCTAAAATATACCTACTACATATGTTAATATAAATTTTAATATTCCGAAATCATATATCTTAGAGTGGAGGCTATACCACTACCCCAAAATGCTACCATTACCCAAAACAGTTCTTCAAAATCAACATATTTTTGCAATATCAAATGACTACTTCATAGTCATATATAAAATAAAAATCAATAAGTACTCTTTAGTAGTTAAGTGTTATTTTAGGCTCTTTCAATTTATCAAATCTTTTCATCTTTACTATAAGCTTTAAAAATAGATATCATTTCCATCTTTTCTACAGGTGAGAATATGGTCGCTGGACTGAGGTCAGTAACCTGCCAGAGATGACATAGCCGTGAATGCAGAGGCAGAACTTCAAGTTTCAGGGGCTCCAAAGCTCATGTGCTCCATGAAGAAAGGGGTCCCTGATTTACCTTCAAAAAAAGAGATAAAACTCATTCCTGCCTAAAGTGATGACTCAAGTCTAATCAAGATCAGGCAAACCAAATTGAGAGACATCCTTCAAGACAAATGAAATAAATGAAATGCACTCTTGAAAAATATCAAGGTTGTGAAAGACAGGAATATACCAGGAAAAAGGGGACTAAAGAGACATGACAATTAATTACAGTGTGTTGTACAGAATGGGAGAAAGGAATTCTATAAAAATTCCTGGTGAAAAAGTCAGATATAATTTTAGATAGTGGTGTTCAATCAACATTAAGTTTCCTGAATGGTCCTATTGATTATGGAAGAAAATACCCTTGTTTTTAGGAAGAACATTCATTTTTAATAATATTGATTACTTCTAATATACTGGCCTTGTGTGCTTAAATTCAAACTGGTAAGATTTATTAAAAATTATTAGGTTGTATATACCAGAGACATTTTGTGGGGGTGGAGTGGGGAATGGGATCAAAAATGGGGGGGTGGGGAGGGATGTGCACGGGATTATGGTGATGGCACACGGGTGACTTGGTGATGGGAAACCCACGGGGATTACAATCGAGATGGAAAAAAAAAGTACAAAATGATGTAAAAATAAACTGTTATAAAATAAAATAAAATAAAAAATTAAGACTACAAAAAAAATTATTAGGTTGTTTTTACTTTAAAGTCTACGGCCTCCAGTTCATTTAGGGGTACAAGGAAGACACCACTGTTACAAAATCTCAAACAAAATTGTGGACTTGTAAATGCAACTTTTTTGAGACTCAGTCTGATGAGGACTCCTCTGTGAGTCCCTCCCCAGATGTTCAGCTCTGGCTGGGCCACATTCTTGGTTGTCTGGTAGCACTTCTTTGGCACTTGCTTATGTGATTATCTTGTCAGAGGCCATTTAGTGTCTGTCTATCCCACGAACTGTATCTCAAGCAAAGATACTGGGACTTTTTTCCTTTGACCTCCAGTATTTAGCCTAGTGTTGGCATGCAGAAGGAGGTACATAATATTGAATGCATTAATGTCATTTTTTTAAAGTACATGTCCAGATGTGCTCATGTGTGCCTCTATGTTTGCCTCTAAAGCCAGGCACCCCAGGCCCCAGCCGTCATCTTGCTTACCTCTTTATTTTAGACAGAATTCAAATCTGCTACTCTAGCTTCCTACCTACAGTAAGAATAAAAAATGGGAGGAAAAGAGAAAAGGAGAGAGAGAGAAGGAATGTAGTCTACTTCTAGAAGAATTCATAGCAGCAATAAGTGAAAGCTTAACAGAGAAGAGGAAAAGAAGATTAGAAAAAATAGTTTGAAGATATTTACCGTTATTGACATCTGGGATAATGCTGATTCACCAAAAGACAGATAGTGCTGCATATACTCTGGTTCAGAAGGAGAAGAAGTAAATAACGTTTTTAAAAGTCAAAGGAAAAATTTATAGCACATGAACCTTTTTTTTTTTTTTTTTGCGTGTCATCCCTGTCTAAGATATAATAGATGGAGCACTAACTGCCCTGTGCTTCTTATTAACTATGACTGCTATTCAACACTCATATGGTCCGGCTTTGCTTTTTTCCTTTTTAAAAATATTTATTCATGCATATAGAACTGGGGTACAGGCCAGAGGTGCAGGGGCAGTGAGAGGATTCACCAGAGACAGAGTGGGGTGCAGAACACGCAGATCTATGAAGTTCACTGCTCGGGGGAGCAGCCGGTGAGGACAGGAGAGGTCTGCCGCACCATGTGGATGACCTCCAGGGACTGGGATGGAACTCGCACTGAAGCGGCTGCAGCCAGCTTGCAGTGCTGCACTCTAACACTGCGCCATCAGGGAGGGCCCCCGGCTTTTCATTTTAAAGCAGATGAAATAGAACACTTTGTATATCTCCCTTCCAAAAAGACCCCATCAAAAGTGAATTACTTTTGTGGCCCGGGACCAAGTTTTGTCAGAACTAAAATCTGACTTTCCTCAGGCACCTTCTTCCTCCAACAGACAAGCCCTGTGTGTAAACACTGAAGCCAGCAGGGAGGCCTGTCCGAAACCGGCTTTCTGGCGCTAGGCCAGAAAGCGCGTCCTCCTCCCACACAGTGGCCCCTGGCCACCCCACTCTTGGAAGGTGCCATTCTGGGACAAAGAAGTCGTTGTCAGTGTCTACTTTTAAAGGAAAGTAACGCCTGGGACTCGCAGGGGTCAAGGACCAGAAGCCACAACACCTGGTGGGGAGAGGCCATCCCAGTACCTTCACAGAGGCCCGGTGGACGCCTGCCGGCGCTTCCAGTGCTGTACAGCATGAAGGCCTGCCTGGCCATGACTAAATTTTCAGAACACAAACAGCTGTTCTGACCACCCAGTTCCTAATTCCTTTGGCCAGAGGCCTTCTACAGGACTCCCTGCCTCTGGCGTCCAAAGCTTCTGGACTGTCAGTGAGGGATCTGGCCCAGTCAGCCCTGCGAGGTCAGTTACTGCCTCTCCCCTCAACTCTCAGAGCCCCACTAGAGAAACTGAGGAGGCCCAGGCGCTGACAAGCTCCTGGGTTCCACCCAGTGTCTCAGGGCTTGGCCTCTCTCTGAGGAATCCCGCCTCATCTTTCCCAGCAAATCCACTCTCCTTTGCCAGAAGCCTGTGTGCTGTCACTGAGGGAACGTGGGACTGTGGCTCAGGTCGGGACCAGACAGCAGCCATGAAGACTGAGTGGAGCAGAGGAGAAGAGGTCCTCTCCTGCCCCTAAGGAGAGGTCCCCAAAGTCCAAAGCCCTTCACCACTAGGAACATAGCAGTGGCCTGTCCATTAACCTTTTTGGATATTTATGAGAAGTAAGAATTAGTGTAACTAGCTATGTTTCCAGCTTTGCCCTTTGATAACTACTATTGAAATAAGCAACTGTGGTGATGGCACATGGGTGATCTGGTGATGGGAAACCCAAGGGGATTGCAACTGAGATGGAAAAATGCACAAAACTATGTAAAAATAAACTAATATGATAAAAAAATAAAAAACAAACAAACTTAAATCTGAGGCAGAGGAAGAGGAGGGAGAGGGATCAAGCTAGGGGAGGAGTGAGCACAGGGGACTATGGTGATGGCCATGGGTGTGATGGTGGTGGGAGAATTATAGGATTGCATCTGGGGGCAGAAATCAAATATTGCACAAAAATGAACACCAGTGTAAGAAAATAAATAAACTTAAAATAAAAAAAAAAAAAAAAAAACCTTAGAGGTCAAGATGTGAAGAGCTCCTGGTAGAAGAACACTTGGAGGTGCCTGCACTCTGCAGGCTTTCCCAGCCTTTCGCCCTGTTCATCTTTCCCATCTGGCTGCTCCGGAATCATATCTTTTTATAATAAACTGATAATCTAGTAAATAAAAAAAAAAAGAAAAGAAATAAGCCACTGACATGACTTACCCACTTCACAAGTCTTACATATTTTTAGAAACCTAAGGTATTTAAACAAAAACCTAAGGTATTCAATTCATATTGTTTAACTCAATGAAGAAAGCAGGTCAGAGGGTAGATCTTTGGCAAATATGTCCACCAGATGTCTGCTTAATTGGAAAGGAATTGGTAGGAAAAGCAGAATGACACCCAAGTGAAATGAGAAAAGGGAAGAAATGGGCAGAAATGTGATATGATCTATGATGCTGATGCTGAAATCTGAATTGGCAAAAAAGCCCAATGTCTAGAGATTTTGCACTTGTTTCCCATTCAGTGTTACTAACTGGAGCCCTTCCCCAAATCAGTCAGTCATGAAGCAGGCCTGGTCTCAATGCTGTGTGGGTGGGTGGGGACGAGGGCCTGATTAGGTTAATTTGGGGAATAGTAGATTATGCCAACCAAGAGTCTTAGAGGCATGATGATGCCCAGCTTCCCTCCACCTCCCCAC
The DNA here is from genome assembly GCF_000260355.1 of Condylura cristata. Taxonomy (NCBI): domain Eukaryota; kingdom Metazoa; phylum Chordata; class Mammalia; order Eulipotyphla; family Talpidae; genus Condylura; species Condylura cristata. The sequence continues at coordinate 31,503,172 of NW_004567105.1, forward strand.
CCCCAAAGAAATGGGGAGTAGGACAGAAGGTTTGCTCTCTAGAGAGCCAGGACACTGGGATTAACATTGCAGATGAACCAGAGAGACTAAGGCTGCCCCAGTCCAGGGATAGAGTTATCCAGGAAGGCAGGGATGTCCCTGGGGAGGCTTCGGCTTGAGATTCTCAGAGAATCTCAGAGAAATGAGTGCTTTTGAGTATGACAGCACAGGATAAATGGAAAGACAAAAATCAGGGGTTACCGGAGAACATTGCAGTCACCACCTGAAGAATGCATGACTGACCCTCCCTGGTGGTGCGATGGGTTAGGATGCGGCGCTGCAAGCTGGCTGCAGCCCCTTCAGGGCGAGTTCGATCCCCACCCCTGAGGTGACCCACATGGCATGGCAGACCTCTCCTGACCCGCCCGCTCCCCTCAGCAGTGTACTTCATCAATTTGTCTGTTCAGCTCCCCACTCTGTCTCTGGTGAATCCTTTCACCACTCTTGTACCTCTGGCTTGTACCCCAGTTCTGTATGAATAAATAAATAAATCTTATTTTAAAAAAATGCTAGAGATCACAACGTAGAATGTACAAGTGGAAAAATGATTAAAGGCTCTTGTTTCCATGATATGATTTGTATTATAAATAATAATGCCAACTAATTACATCTACTACAAGCATGATATCCCTCTCAAAGATTTTGTTATTAATTCTCTTCACTGTCCCAGAAGATTTATGATAAAGGTGCCATTATTATTATCCCTCTTTTGTTGATGAGAAACAGCAAGACAGAGAGAGGTTAAATCACTAGCCAATGCCAGGAAATGGAAAGTCTGGGGTTCAAGCTCCAGGTAATCTGGTTCTGCAACTTTACCTACTATGCCCACAATCACTCTTTAAAAAGAAAGAAATGTTCTGATCTTGACGGGTGTTTTGGACATCCTGCTTATAAAAGCTATTATAAATGTGTTTCCTTTGATCTACTGCATTGTCTCTCAATGAGTGATTCCCTCGGAAAACTTGACCACATATGAAAATGAGAACCCAATCAGCAACAGCCTACTGATTCCCTTGTGCATTAAGATGGAAAACCATAAACTGTCTCATGCAGTTACTTAAAAATCATGTAAGAACATAGCTTGTCAAACTTGTCAAGAAATAAAACAAAATATGAACAGAATCTACATTTGGATCAACATTTTAGCTATAATAGGAAAAGAAATCTGAAGAAGGAAATAGAAGATAATGCAAAAAGAGAAAGGGGCCAGAACAGATGAAAAGATACATAGAGAATAAGCCTGAAGGCAGAGAAGGGGAGACATTTAAAAAAGGGAGGGGAGGGCCCTCCCTGGTGGCGCAGCGGGTTAAAGCACTGCACTAAGAAGCTTAAGCCACTTCCACATGAGTTCGATCCCCGCCTGCCGCAGAGGAGATCCACACGGCGTGGCAGACCTCTCCTGACCCGCCCGCTGCTCCCCTCAGCAGTGTACTTCGTCGATCTGCCTGTTCTGCTCCCCACTCTGTCTCTGGTGAATCCTCTCACCCTCCACATCTCTGGCCTGTACCACAGTTCTGTATGAATAAATAAATAAATCTTTAAAAAAAAAAAAGGGAGGGGAAAGAATACACACCTATAGACTAGATTCTCTGACCAAAAGAGAAAGTCAGGGTGGGGGGACACACAAAATAAAATAGCACCCACAGAAATACAGGTAGGGGGTCAGCTCCTTGAGGACAATTACCACATTGGCTTTGTTAGCTGCTCTTCCCTCAGGGCCAGACATGGTGCCCAGCACAGCATACCTGCTGCAGAAATGAGTGTTGGCCAGATAAATGAAAAAAAAAAAAAAGAGAGACAAAGCAATGCATAGAAGGCATCGGACAGCAAGGAGGCTAGGTGGTCATCAAGCCTGTGGACAGAGACAGTGGCATCTGCTGGGCCCTGGCTCCGATCTTTGCCATTGTAGCTTCAGATTTGTGAGATTTGGGTTAAAGTCCCCACTCCTTGTAATATTTTTGTGTCTCATGTTTCTTCATCTATAAAACTCAGCTGATGTTTTGAAATGCAACTGGTTTTCTCTTATCTCCACACCACCCTTCCCTTCCCTGCTTGGGTTGTGGTGGCTCCAGCTCTCAGGCCACATTTGCCTTTGCCAGCTGGCTTGCTGGCACTGCCAGCCGGGGGCACTGGGCGCAGCCTGGACGGTTGAGAGAGCAGGGGCCTGTCCCGCCCCTTGCTTCCTGTTCCTCCCAGCATCATTTCTGCCAAAGCTTCTGCCCTGAGCAACAGCAGTTCTTTTCTACAGCAGCAGCCTCGTGTATAAAGTGTGGTTTCCTCAACAGCACAGCCAGCTCTTCAGGGCCCCCTGTGGACTCCAGCATCAGCAGAGGCCCGAGTCCCCATCTGGATCCCCTCTTGCCACACTCCTGTTTTAATCATTTTGGTTACTTCCCTTTGTTCCCCAGCCCAAGGGGTAGTAGCTGCTGCCTGCAGTTCCTCCCTGATCCTGTCCTTCTCTTTTTACCCTTCTCACTTACTAGTTATCACTTCAATACCCAACGATTCTTTCTATTCCATTTTCTCTGCATAAATAACTATAGGGTTCCTAGCTCCTCCCTGGAAATGATAGTAATACCTACTTCACTGAGTTGTGAGACTAAGTTACTTCTAACTGAAGTAAGAACACCATGGTGTGAGCTAAATAATATGTAAAGATAAGAACAGAACATTTCAGCAGTGATACTGGAGATGAAACAGATGGGCTCTAGTGGGGTAATCCCTTGACCTTATCACCTTTGAAGACTTTGACAAGTGTGCCCTGTCTTTACAGCTATTGCACAGATTAAAGTATTCAAGTCAGGTATCATGTGTCATTGAATTTAAGACCCCATTGATTGTTACATACACCATTAAATCTGTGTGTCACTAAGAAAATTAAAATCACTACCAGTTAAACGATGGTGCATTATAGATTGTGAGGCTAATCCTGACATTAGACATATTAAAATGTGGGGGGAAAGTATACTCTAGAATTGATGTAGTCCAGTATTGACATAGAAGCATGGCAAAGTTTAGGTAACCCTTGAGTGGATCTATAGTTATCCCTTATCCCTCCTCTTATCGTACCTTCCTCTATAATATATGCCATAGCACCTCTTCCTCTATGGTATCTCTTCCCTGTAATAGTTTAATGGTTTATTAAAAACACACACAAATGGGCCCTCCCTGGTGGTGCAGTGGGTTAAAGCACAGCACTGAGAAGCTAAAGCCATTTTGGCACAAGTTCAATCCCTGGCCAGGGAACTGACCCACACGGCATGGCAGACCTCTCCTGACCCACCTGCTGCTCCCCTCAGTTGGCCTGTTCTACTCCCCGCTCTGTCCCTGGTCAATCCTCTCACTGCCCCTACACCTCGGGCCTGTACCCCAGTTCTGTATGCATAAATAAATAAATCTTTAAAACACACATACAAACAAACAATAGTAGGGGAGAAGTAATGAAATAATGAAGAAGGAAACTATTTCCCAGCCCTGTGTAATCTTTATTCAAAGGTCACTGAGGAAACCAACAATTAAAAATTTTCCCCATAAATAAGTCTTTCATTTGATTTAATGTGCTCATTTTAACTAACAGCTCACCTCTTCCTTACTCAGCAAAGCCTTCAAGTTTTCTGAGCAAAATAACCTAGCACACAAGCCACAGGCCAGTGAGAAGTTTACTTTCCATTGAAACTGAGAAGTAACGGGAACCTGAAGTGGAAAGTGTCCTTGTTTGTTAGGATGACTGGTGGTCTGAACTAAAATTATCCTGTGTTCAGAACACTCTGTGGGTTTTCATGCGTCATGCTTAAGCTTCAATCCAAGTATGTTTCTGGAGTATGATTAAAATCAGAAAAACAAGGAATATAAAAATAACACCTTATGACTCAACATATTTCCTGTCCCAAATAAATTCGAACTATAGCAGATCCTGCCAGCCACGATCATCCTGGGAAACTGGCCTGAAACTGACTCCACATCAAACATATTCAAGACCACCTGTCTCTACATCGGCATGAACCACAGAGAATGCTGAACTGATTGGACAGGAGTGAGGGAGGAAGAGAGGGGAGTGGACTGGTGCTTGATTTGTAGAATAAGAAAAACTAAATGAACACTCTTTGCATGGCACTAGACAAATAAAAGAGAGCTAGCTTCTAGGAACTCACAGACTGTCCAATGAAGAAACAAACAACCCCATAAGTCCCCAAAGTAAAAGCAGAGTAGAAGCCTTCGGGGCCACAGGAATTGCAGAGGAAGGAGTGAATTAAGAAGCAGCCACCCCAAGATCTTTGCACTAACTCTGTCCCCTGCTGGAAGCTTTCCCTTGAGATAGCTTCATGGCCCACTCCCTCAGTCATGCTCACAAACGGACCAGAGTCAGGGAATCGAGAGTAAGATGGATGAAACCACGGGGCTGGCGGCATGCCCGAGATCCTCCAAGGGCTAAAGGCAGTAAGTCTCTTACATGACTTAGCAGTCTTTGCTCCAAGCCTTTTCGCCACATGCATGTCAGATTTCTCCTAAGTGATGAGCATTGCTGAAGACGCCTATTCTAGGATAAGGCCCTCAGAAATCGAGCGCCCATGGTGGTGACTCTGTAGCCCATTGTGGTCTCCTTCACAGTACAGATGTGGCCCTAAAGGCTCCGGCTGCAGAACAGAGGTGAAGCTGAGGGTCTCAGTGAAGGTCAAAAGCAGAAGTCTGCTGGAGCTGGCAGAGATGACTCAGGAGAACCAATGGTTAAAGGCTTAAGAATGTTGCCCGACAGTTGACGAACTGTTGGGGGCTTGAATTCAGTCTTATTACGAGTATTCAGATGCACATTAAGGGTTTCCCTCTGTAAAAGCTGTCTTCTTAAGCACTTACCGGCACACCATTGCCAAGAATGATCCTTTGGGTTGCTGAGGGCAGCTTTGACCAAATGGTTCCTTCAGCAAAGCAAACCAAAGTGTGGAGAAATGACAGAACACAGTGCCTTCCCGATCCTGAGCAAGGATGAAAGTCCTCACATGCTCCTTGTAATCAACACCCTAAGGCAGGGTCATCCAAGGTCTCTAGAGGACCAGTTAGTATTTTCAGCTCTGCAGGCCCTCTAGTCGCTGTTACTACCATGCCTTTGTATTTGTGCATGAAAACAACAGTAAATGACATGTAAATATTGGGCAGGGTTGTGTGCCGAAGGGGTTTTATTAATAAGAATTTGAATTTTATCATATTCAGGTCACAAAATATTATGCTTCCTTTGATCTTCTTTGACGCATTTATACAATGTCAAATCCATTCTTAGCTCATGAGCCACACAATAGCAGGCAGAGGGGTGGATTTAGTCTATGAGCCATCGTTTGCCAAATGCTGCCTTGAAGTATAACCCATTGAGTAGTGTCAAAGATGGGAAAGACATCCGCACGTCTCAATACTAACAATGATTCCCATTATTGTGTAGCTTTTAACAGGATGGTCCCCAGGAAAAGGGAGGTTCCAGGTTCCCTGCCTTGCCCTGCCCAAGGTGTGATGGAGCTGAGCAGGGGGGAGGGAAAAAGCTGGAGAGGAAACTGAGGGATAAAAGAAGCAGGATGGGGTGCCCTCCCTGGTGGCGAAAGCCACTTCAGTACGAGTTCGATCCCCATCTGCCCTGGAGGTGACCCACATGGCACAGTAGACCTCTCCTGTCTCGCCTGCTGTTCCCCTCAGCAGGATATTTCAGTCATTCTGCCTGTTCTGCTCCCCACTGTGTCTCTGGTGAATCCTCTCACCACCCCCTGCACCTCTGGCCTGTACCCCAGTTCTGTATGAATAAATAAATAAATCTTTACAAAAAGAAGCAGGCTGGAGAGCAGAGGGAAACCTGCGGGAGGCATAGGTAGCAGAGAGAGGTGAAGAAGCGGCTCTTGCTCTTTACTCCTGGACTGGCTGAAAAGACACAGGTGAGAGACCCATGGGCAGGTTCACAATGGCAGCTTTTATCTTGATTTTGATTTGCTCTTTTCCTCCCAGATTTGTCTGTCCATTTCTGTGGGTCCCCACCAGAAGATGTTTTAAACTGGTGGCAGGTTTTTGGGCCTTGCTTTGGGCCAGACCCATTTGGCTGGACATTTACCCACAAGGGGTAAGTTAAGGTGCTTGATTTGGAAACTTTATTCTTTGCCTTTTCTGTATTGCACACTAATTGTGCAGTGGAAAGTTCCTTTCCATGAATGGTCTTCTACTTTGTCTTGATGCAGAGGATGGCAGAACCCATTTAGAGCAGGCAGGTTTGAGGGTTCAGGGCTACCTGTCTCCCTGCCCTGTAATAGTTTATGAACCAAGGGCTGTGCAAAGAACTTTATGTACATTTGCTTATTTGATCAGAAGTTGGCAATCTTGGAGTCTAGGGGCCGTGGGGATAGAAAAAATAAATGATCCGTTATTGAGGCTTAAAGAAGAAAACTAATGTGGTTGAAGTTACGCAGTGCAGAGCACAGCAGACATAGCTGTACTTTTTTTTTTTGAACTCCTTTCTGTCGAATCTGAAAGTTTGTACCCTAAGCCTGTCCTACCTCAATTTGTAATCCTGGGTTTTATGTGTTTAATCTTGAGCATTTTCCTTCAAACCACATATTTTCTTTCATTTCACTGAGGTAACGTAAACCATTTTATTGAAGTAGCAATAAAAATAACACTTAATTGAAGCAACTACTGTGTAAGTTTTAGAACAGCTTCACACCTCTTCAAGGGTATGGCAAACCATCAGCAAATTTCTTCTTTTTCTTTTTTAATTTTGTACTCTTCCTGTAACCACCTCTGCCAAATAGTTCTTCAATCAGAAAGTTTCTTGGCCAGACCGAACATACTGTTTAATTTTCTTCCTATTCTAAGATTATGAGAAAGGAGCTATTTTTTCTTTATTAATCATTTTAATTTTCTTACGTCATTGTTCACTTTTGGACAGTACTTGATTTCTGCCCTCAGTTGTAGCTCCCATAAGTCTCCCACCACCACATCACCCATGAGCCATCACCACAGACCCTTGTGATCTTCCCTCCCTTACTTTGACCCCTCTCCCAGCTCCTCACCTACTATAGGCCTCAGATCTGCTGTTTGATGCAAATTTTGTCTCTGATACTTTGTTCATAACAATCCTCACTCATAACAATTACTCATAACAATTCTCACAGCCTTTCAATGTACTCCCTCTATTCACTCCTGTTAGTATGCAAAACTGTGGGGTACCTGAGGACCCCCCAAACTTGCATGCCCTAACTGTGTTCTACCATCTTCCATATCTAGGTAAAGCATTCTCTTAGTGTGAGAGAAATTTAATAGTCTAGAATGCATAAAGAGAAGAAAGTAAATAGTTTCCCAATAAAATACCCAAAGTTACCCATCCACTTGTAGGCAAATGCCTAAGCAAACAGGGTTGGCTTAAAGCAAGCCTGCTGAACTTGAAAACCTTTTTTTTTTTTAAGATTTATTTATTTATGCATACAGAACTGGGGTACAGGGTAGAGGTGCAGGGGTGGTGAGAGGATTCACCAGGTACAGAATGGGGAGCAGAACAGGCAGAATGACTGAAATATCCTGCTGAGGGGAGCAGCGGGTGAGACAGGAGAGGTCTACTGTACCTCCTTGGCCGGGGATTGAACTTGTGCCGAAGTGGCTGCAGCTATCATCATAATGCTACGCTTTAACCTGTTGTACCACCAGGAAGGGCCCTGAACCTGAAAACGTACCAGAAATCTAAGGCACCAGAGGAAAGGGACAGAAGGGGCCAGACAAGTCTAGGATGAAAGGAGCAAAATCAAAATATAAGTCAAGACCAACACTGCCAACTCCAGCTTTTGGGTCTCTCGCTCATGCCCCTTCCAAGCGTCCCTAGATGTTTCTTCTCCAAGGTCCCTAGTGCAAGTTCAAAACTGAGAAGCAAGCACATCTATGTCTCTACTCCATGTGTCTCTTCTATGCCTTCTTGAACATCTTGCTTCCTCTCACAGCTCAACTACACCCTTTAGTAGATGAGGCAAGGAACAAGAATCTGCCCCTTTTATGGAAATGACAGTCTTTAACACTCTCACCCTCCTCTCTCTTTCTTCTATTGTAACCCACATTTTGGTTGCCAGAGCCGAAGAGTTGTGTAAGATTTTTCTCTGGCAGCTTGTATTTCTTTATATTCCACATGAGTGAAGCATTCATGTATTTGTCTTCCTTTCTGGCTTGTTTTCCTTAGCTTCTTTACTTTAAGTTCCATCCATGTTGCAACAAATGATAAAATTTCACCTTTTAAACAAAGCAGAGTATGGGGCCCTCCCTGGTGGTGCAAAGGGTAAGGACGCAGTGCTGCAAGCTAGCTGCAGCCGCCTCACTGCAAGTTCAATCCCCAGCCCTGGAGGTGACCCATATGGCACAGCAGCCCTCTCCTGACCTGTCCGCTGCTCCCCTTAGCAGTGTACTTCATCGATCTGCCTGTTCTGCTCCCCACTCTGTGTCTAGTGAATCCTCTCACTGCCCCTGAACCTCTGGCTTATATCCCATATCTGTATGCATAAATAAATAAATCTTTTTTAAAAATTAAAAAGTGGAGTAGTATTTCACTGTGTATATCACATCTTCTTTATCATCTCATCCCTCAATGGACATGAAGGTTGTTTGCATGTCTTGGTTACCAGATCATATGTTTATCATCCTTCAACCATTGCTGACAGCTAACCCTTTCACCCCAACTCTCCTTATTCATGGGATCTAGAAGCCAACAGCAAACTGATCCCAGAAGAATAAGGTGGACAAAATCACATTGACAACATTATCTTCTTTAAGCTCCATAAAATATGGAAGTAGGTTAAGTAACACATGCTAGTTATTTATATATTTTTAAAGATTTATTTATTTATTTAAACAGAACTGGGGTACAAGCCAGAGGTGCAGGGGTGGTGAGAGGATTCACCAGAGACAGAGTGGGAAGCAGAACAGGCAGATTGATGAAGTACACTGCTGAGGGGAGCAGCGGGCGGGTCAGGAGAGGTCTGCCACACTATGTGGGTCACCTCCGGGACCTGGGATCGAAATGGCACTAAAGGGGCTGCAGCCAGGTTACAATGCTGTGTTCTAACCTGTTGCACTACCAGGGAGGGCCGTGCTGTTTATATTCAAAAAACTAGGCTAAACATGAGGATCAAGGTGAAATCCCTGAGCTGGACTTTGCCCTGGACTGACAAAATAAGCCTCTTTGTTTCCTGTCAGGATAAAGCTGTGCTCTCTGCCTTGTAATATGAAAAATAAAAATAAGGCCCAGGAAGTAAACTCTTGAGAGGACAAATGACTCCTGAAAGGAAAAAAAAAAAATATAAGGAATGTGTCTATGTAATTATGGAAGTAATATTTAGAATATTCAGAAATTTAAAAAATAATTATAAGTTGAAGTATTCCCAGATGAAATGTCATAATTTCTAGAAAAAGTTGGTAAAGGAAACACAAAATGCTAATATTGTTAGAGTGAGAGATTTCACTATTAAGAACAACAAAAATATTGAAGTGCCTAAAACAAATAGTATGACTTAACAAAAGAGATTTTAAAGAACATAAATAACTTTAGTTAGCTTGCACTCTAAGATAAAGCAGAGGGGTGGCGACCTAAGTGCAATCAAAAGGTGTCTGACAGGGGTTTTCCAGCTTAGGTTAGCCTTGATGCTTTACTAGGCCATTCATTCCGCTCCAATTTGAAATAAGTTCCATCTAACTTTGAAGTAAAACAGCAATCCAGGCACACATTGCAGGAAAGTTTCATCCAACACTGAATACCAGAATAAACATTCACTAGCTTATGGAGAAAGCTGATTTGTCTTCTTGGGAAGCTAGCTCCTTAAATAACACAATGACATGTCTGCTTAACCTTGAAAAAGGTCAAGCTACTGGTGATGGAGTCCAGACTGCAAGAGAAGAACCAGATGTCAGAATGGAAACCTTCAACAAGACTGATACCCAGTGCTGGTGAGGGCACAGGGAGCTTGGCACACGCATCCATTTTGGTGGGTGTGTGGGTGTGTGTCCTGATGCAAACTTCCTCGAGAGAAAATTCTGCAGCGTGTAGAAAAATCTGTTTAAAAAAGTTGTATTCTTAGAAGTGTCACCCTGAGAAATTTACTCTGTGTAAGTCTAAATACTTAGAATGATGTGTTTAGATTAATGAATAGAATGTTACTGATAAATTTGAAACAGCCTGAATATTTGTCAATAGGAATTTGGGTATATTACTGTGGCATATCTCCACAGTGATACCCATGGGATTGTTAACGAGAATGATATAAATAGATATTTATAGACATAGATAGATGTTTATATATTGCTAGGTGGAAAAAAATGTTGCCTCTTCTGAGACTATAGGGGTGTGTGTATATATGCGTGCACACAGAGCAATATCTGAACAGCACAATTTTCACAACAATTCTTTATCTTTTTAAAAAGATTTATTTATTCATATGAGAGTTGAGTGTAGACCCGAGGTAGAGGGTGGTGAGAGGATTCAGAAGAGACAGAATGGGAGCAGAATAGGCAGATGATGGAAATATTCTACAGAAGGGGACCAGTAGGTGATACAGGAGAGATCTGCCTGTGGGCCAGCTCCCTGGCTGGGATCGAACTTGTGTTTCAGTGGCTGCCAATAGCTTCATAGTGCTGAGACTTAATCCAGCAATTATTTCTAATTCACATCAACTTCATTTTAATATTTATATTACTCTGTATTTTGTGATTTTTCAGGTGATGTCCAAACCATCACTTATTTTCTTTATCAGACATAAATTTACTTAGAAAATTCTCCAAGAATTAGTGGGTTTTTGGAAAAGTCATGATACCTTCTTTTTTTAGGTTTTCAAAGAAAAAATATGTTGTGAGTTTTTTGACAACCCAACAGTTAGTGCTTCAGGTTTAATCCTAGTCAATTCTAATACTGTTTGTCTTTTTTTTTTTTTTTCTCCATGAGTGTTTCTAGTTGGTTTCCTACTTCAAGTTCTCAGAGGTTGAGCTATTCAGGTCATTCCCAATTTTTTGAGGTTCTTAACAATTATATTTTTAAAAATGTGAGGAAAGAGGGCTACAAAATGTGAGGTTTATTATATTTACATTTAACAAATTAATGCTTTCACTGTTAAGAAGACACCTATATAATTCTGTATAAGGAGGATTCATAGGGAAAATTTTATTTGCAGCACACTATATCCATGTAGTCCTTAATGGGGCACAAACTTAAAGTAGTATGGTGTTCTCCCTCTCTCAACCCTGTGAGACTATGTCTATGCTTGTTGCAAAATCCTCTGGTGACAATATCAGCAACCAAAAATATTCAAACTCAAAAATTGAGTTCTTCTGGGAATGTGTGCCTGGAGGGGGTATAATAAGCTCTGCCTGGGTCCTGGCTGGATGAGTTAGCATAATGTGCACACCGTTAGAACAGTGCATGGGCCCTCCCAGGTGAGGAATGGGTTAGGACGCAACACTGCAAGCTAGCAGCAGCCACCTCAGTGCGAGTTTGATCCTCGACCCTGGAGGTGACCCACATGGCATGGCACACCTCTCCTGACCCGCCCAATGCTCCCCTCAGCCGTGTACTTAGTCAATATGCCTCTTTTGCTC
>NW_004567105.1:31515635-31539885 GCF_000260355.1 Condylura cristata
CTAAATGTTCCTACACACACACACACACACCAACCCCCTTTACAGAAATTTGTCAGCTGTGGAAGGCAGACCATAAGTATTATAAACAGTTGTAACTGGTCCTAAACAGATAACACAGAGTGTCTGGCTTTCCTCTGGGCACCATGAACCATTATGACAAATAGACATGGATTTCACAAACCTTGTTTAATACCAGAGGTAATTTAAATTAGGAGACAGTCACTTTCTTACTTTCCCTTGAAGAAACAGGAAAATTCCACTATAGTGTTTCATGATTTCTAAAAGACTTGATTTCTAAGGAATCAAAAATTAAACAGAATCTAAGTTGCTGGGATTCAGAGTAGTCACTGGAATTTATTTAGACAAAATAACCCCAAGGCATGAAGAAGCTCAAGTACTCCAGAGAGAGGATAAATCATTTAAAATAGACATATGGGAGTTTAAACATTCTTCCCCACCCAACTCCCCCGCCCCTTTCTCTCTGTGCAATTTATTTTCCAAGGAAGATTTCTCTCAGATGGAGTAATCTCTTTCCTGAGAGAGTCCAGGAATTCTCTTGGGATCTCTTGAGGAACTGGTTGAAGGTACAGCGATTAAGTAAATCAGTCCAAATGAAGAGCCAAAAATTTTCTATCTGCTTTTCCCAGGCTCCCTGTGTTTTCTTTCTAGCCCCCAGCTCTTAGAGTTTTTAACCCTGTGATCTCCAGTGAGTGTTCTAACCATAGGTAGACAGGGTTTATTTCACAAGGTAGTCTAAATATCTTGGGCTCTCTGCCAGATGCAAAGAAGACTTCTGACTGTGTGGAAACAAAAAAGAAACAGAAACCCTCAGATATGATATGGAGTGATTGCTGGCCAGATGGGTGGAAACTTCACCCATACTCCCCAAAAGGGCTATGGGCTGAAACTCTAACAAAGACGGATGCTAAAGGGAAATTATTTCTCTCTCTCTCTAACCAAATGGGAGAAAAGATGGAGGAAATAATGGAGATGATTTCAACAGAGAGCAGTTCATGTTAATGAGCTACTACTGGGCAGGACTTGAGAGAAATGTATGTTGAGTTATAAAAGTAAATCTAAGGTGAAATAAATCTGAAAGATAAATATAGCATCTGTTTTTCAGGATGGTTGTAAAAATGAAGGAGCTTGTGTTTTTCCATGAAGACAGGTATATTTAATTTAGGGATCATCATACAACGTAACCTGTTAAGTGAAGCCTTTCCATCTCTGGTTCGGACACTGTTCTCCTGAACTAGAGTTCAGCAATGAAAGGTACCTGTGTGTGTGTGAGCATGTGTGTTGAATCACTAGCTAGATAAATGTGCACTACATGTCATATTGATTTCCTGGTAATTTAACACTAATTCCTGGCAAAGCATCCTGGGAAATTCCAGACTTATGAATGCCTTTGTGGAAGGTCATGACGAAGAGGTCCATTATGAATAATTCCTGGATTCCTTTAAAATCAGGAGGCCAAGCCCACATTGCTTTTTGTCCACATCAAGCAAGTGTTGTTTATTAAGTTGTTAGTATTTTCAGGAAAGTGTCTTAATCCTCAAAGTGTCTTCCCTCAGCAGGAAAGGTGACAAGTGCATTAATTCTCCAGTCAAGAGAATGTGCAACACAGGTCAGTGGTGGAGGGAACATAAACACCAGGTTCCATGGCTCAGGAAGCCCATTACTCATGGTTACCTCCTTGCTTCTAGAAATCAAAGATAAATGGGGCTTCACTTTGTTTTAAAACCTAAGTTTTCTTTTACAAAAATAAAAAGAAGCGATCATATTAGACCCTTTTCCACCTAACACTAAATCATTTAGAAGTTTCAATCAAAAAAGAGGTAATTCAATCTAGCAGGCACTAAATAAGTAAAAATAACCTCATTTTGGGACAGCAGTTCCTCCACCTGAATATTCTTTCTCTTCCCCGGCATAATTTCTCTGATCCTATGAAATAATTTCTGTTCATTGAAGCTAATTCTAATGGGCATTGGTGCTAACAACACTACTACTAAAAAGTAGACATCATGTGTCCATCCCGACTCTGAGCCTATAGAAATGGGTATTATGATCATCCCCGTGTTACAGATGAGGAAACAGGCTCAGAGAGGGCTCAGGAAATCGCCCATTGCCATAGCACAAGTAAAAGTGGGTGAGCAATCCAACCCAGGACCTTGCAAATTTCAAATCTTTATGGTAGGCAGGAAAGCTGACCATCTGCTAACTCTCCTATCATTAAATTGTTGGTTATCGCGGTGCCCCTCCCATGCTTATCTGCACTCCAATGGGGCTGGCAGAATGGGAATTCCAGCTGGGCAGGGGCTTGGTCTGTTGTGATCATAAGTGCATCCCTGCAGCTTACTGCAGTCTAGCAGGTAGCAGATGCTCCCAGATCAGGACCCCCACACGTAAGGACGCCACACCTGGGGTAATACTCTGTAGCTGCCTTCTTGAAATTCTTGATGGTTTTCTCTGTCAATTGTACTTTATCAGTGAAGCCTGATGAGACGTGGCGCAGAGAGGGCACCTGGAGACTTCACCCTGTGTGGCCCCACCTCTGTGTCGCTTCCTCTTTCTCAGCTCTTGGTTGCTCACTACACTGGTGCCCTGGGTGGCAAGGGGAGGTGGGGACTGTGCCTCTAGCCAGGGTCTGGGTGTGTAGTCCAGAAGCAGCCTCCAGCCCTGAATTGTATTCAGTGGTGACTGAGAGGGGCCAGCTCTCTCACACACACTCTCTCCAGGTGTGAGGCACCTCCTGGTGAGAGGATTCCATGTCCTGGACCTCACTTGTCCCCAGCCAGGACCCCACACTTCACAGGAGTTCTGGAGTGGGCCACTTAGCAATCCCTAGGATCTGCACTCCCCCAGAAGCACCCCTGGACCCCAGAGAGCATGACATCAAGTAGCTACATTTAATTAAACAAAATTAAATTAAAAATACGTGACGATCAAGAGAGAGACGTTTCATGTTTTAGTACATCTAATAGCACCTTTTTTCTGATGCTTTTTAAATGGGGGAACACATTTCAGTTTCACAAAGGGCCCCACATATTATGTAGCTGATTCTGTCGATACTTATGTGTTAAGTTGATAATGTGGACTCTTAGCGATCAAAACGTTCAGCTGTCAAAGGAATAAAATTCTGACATCCAAAAATATCTTGGAATAGAAGGTTTTTTAAGATGACATTTTTAGGCCCTCCCTGGTGGCGCAACAATTTAGGATGCAGCACTGCAAGCTGGCTGCAGCCGCTTCAGTGCAAGTTCGATCTCAGCCTCAGAGGTGACCCACATGACCTGGCAGACCTCTCCTGACCCGCCCGCTGCTCCCCTCAGCAATGTACTTCGTCAGTCGGCCTGTTCTGCTCCCCACTGTGTCTCTGGTGAATCCTCTCACCACCCCTGCACCTAAGGCCAATACCCCGGTTCTGTATGACTAAATAAATAAATCTTTTAAAAAATGATGATGATGTCTCCAAGGGATGAGAAAATCGTATTAATTTGTCAGCCACTTATTTATCTATGTAACTTTGGGGGTACATTTTCATGCTTCTATATATGCATACGGTTTTCAACTCTTCACCAAAATTCCCATGCCAACATCCTATCCCTTCCTTCCCCTACTCACGCCTCTCTTCTCTCTCCCCCCGCCTTCCTCCTCCTTCTTCCTATTCCCTCTGGTAACCACTATATTTTTCACAGAGTCTAGGGACTATTTTTGCTTTGCTTTGCCAGCATGCATTCCTTGGTTATTTATATTCCCCAAATAAATGAAACCATCAGGATCTGTCTTTTACCTTCTGACTTCACTTAGCATAATCACCTCAAGATCCAGATATGGTTCCCAAGGGCACTATTTCATATGTTTTATAGTTGAGTCGTATGCCATCGAGTGTATGTTCTACAATTAGTCCCGTCATCTGCCATTGGGTGAGGTTGGTTCCATCACTTGACAGTTGTGGACAGTGTTGCCACGAAGATATTAGTGCATACATCTTTTCATAATAGAGTTTTCATACCTCCTAGGGGTATTGCTGGATCTGGTGGAATTTCATTGTTGAAAGATATCTCCATAACATTTTCCATAGAGGCTGTACCAAATTACATTCCCACCAACAGTGGATGAATGTTTATTTTTTTCTCCATATCCTTGTCAACATTAATTGTTTCCATTCTTTTTCATGTGGGCCATTCTCACAGGAGTGAGGCAATATGATAACTCATTCTCCTTTTGATTTTCATTTCCCTTTATAATAAAGATATTGAACACTTCATGAGCCTGTTGACCATCTGAATGTCTTCTTTGGAGAAGACTCTATTTAGTTATTTTGCCCATTTCTTGATTAGTTCATGTGTTTTCTTGTTGCTAAGTTATACTTAGCAAGTTGTACTTCAAATATTTTGGAAATTAACCCCTTGTCAGGCATATGATGTGCACATATCTTCTCCAAATTATAGGTTCCCTTTTTGTTTATGTAGTGGCTTCTTTTAAGATGAAAAGTTTTTTGTTTTGATGCAGTTCCACTTGCTTATTTTTGCTGTTGTTTCCCTTACCATTAGGATTACATCCTCAAATGAATCTATGTAGTTGATGTCCCATAGTGTATCACCTATGTTTGTTTTTAAGTATTTCATGGTTTTCAGTTTTATATCCAAGCCTTTAATCTATTTGGAATTAATTTTTATGTATGGAGTTAAGTCTAGATCTAGTTTCATTTCTTTGCATGTGGCTGTCTGTGTTTCCCAGCACCATTTGTTAAAATAATTTCCCTTCTCTGTTGTATTGTCAGGACTCCTTCGTCAAAGATTAATTGTCCCTGTTTGTGTGGTTTATTTCTGGGCTCTCTGTTCTATTCCATTTGTCTGAGCTTATTTTTATTGTTCCAATACCATGATGCTTTAATTACGGTTGTATTATAGTATCATTTGAAAGATGACAAAAGATCATACAACTAAAAACTTCTTGAAAATCAGAGCTTGAATGGACCTAGCCAGGTGAAAACTCACTTTTGAGTGCTAAGGCACCAATTGATAAATTACTTGCTGACATATATTATTAAGAAAATACAGTTTTTAAGAGTCGGTTTGATTGTTTTCTGTCTGTGCCATTTGTTTGTACAAACTTCCCATCATTCTCTATTATCTCACATTTCCTGCATGTTACATAACCTCATACATAACTATGGAAAGCCAGGCCCTGAATCACTGGTATGTTTCATTCCTGTTTTGAGCATGACAAGGGGGAAGATCTACCACAATCCTTTTTAGAATTATAAGTCTGTAAATCTGTTACCAAGAGAAGTTTATAAATCCCATTATGTCTCTGAGAGGAAAAAAATGGTTGTGATATTTTTACATCTCCCCCCACTCCCTTACCACAGACCATAAACTCTTATTTTAGGATGCATATATTAGTTATGATAGTCTAACTGCTGCAAGCTTCAAGTAAGCCTTAACTTTCAGCTAAGCACACTAAAGGATTCTTTCTCTCTCCGGGGATATTCCTGTTATAGTCCAATGGGAGTTATTTGAGCATCACTTATTCCACACAGTCATTCAAGATCCCAGGTTCTTCCTTTCTGTGATTTCCTCATCCCCTGAAGCCTCAGGATCTTTCACTAGTTCATCAGTATGTGATTGGCAAATGAGGAAAAGGCAGTTCTGAGCGGTTGTGAGAGAGGTTTTTGGGAGTCAGGCCTGGAGAATATCATTTCCACCCATAATCTACTGTCCTGGACTCAGTTACACAGCCCTGCCCAACTGCGAGGGAATTTGCTAGTTCTCCTGAACTTTAACTTCCAGTGAACTTCTTCTTGAAATTCAGAGGCAAGTGATTGAAACATAGGCTAATGGTCTGTGCTTGAGTCACCCACTTAACAATTAAACTCTGCTCTACTATAAATTTAAAACCTATCCTGCAATCATATTAGCTACATGGTCTCAGCAACTTTTTTAACCTTCTCTTCACTGTGTATCTGGGCACAAATCTAGCTGTGTACCTAGAAAGAAGAGGAAAAAGTCTTTGTTTCTACTCTGGGATTATATTTTTTATTACAGTTAAAACCATGAAGCTTATTCTTTTTACATATGATAGCTGGAAACATAAAAATATTCAATAAATATTTTTCAAATGAATAAAATAAATGAGGTGGGCTAATTTTCTAACTATAGCAAAAGGAAATTTCTGATCTCTGTAGATTTAAATTGAAAAGAGAAGTGATGCTTAGAGAAAGTGAGAATTCAAAGAATTGACTCAAATTGTTGATTTCTATCTGTTGTCTGATCCAATGACTAAGTGGAAATATGTATACAAAGTCAATCCTCTCTATCCCATTTACTTTTCTTCTTTTAATGAATTCTTTCTTTCTGTTTCTATGCTTCTATTCTCCAAAGAATCTGCCAATTTTTTTTCCAAAATCTGATCCTGTGTTCCCTGCTGTATCATCAATTGCCTTTAAAAACACTCTCCCCTGCAAGACATTAGCAGCTCAGGAGTGCATAATAAACCTTAGCTTGGCTTTAGGACAAAATAAATGCCACACAGGCATACACTTAAGTGACACAACTTCCATAAAACATGCAGCCCCCTCGGCAGGGAGAATACAAATGATTATAGTAGTAGATATTCATCTCCATCCACAAACTCGAGCATGCCAGAATTATTCCCTTTACATTTTCTCATTTCCTTTAAATCGACTTCATTTTTTTCCTCTAAGCTCCCAGATTACCTATCTGGGGCAAAGTTACATTTTAGTCATTAATGGAGATTGAATTTGCTCCTGAGATAAGACCAGAAAGTAGGTGAATTCTTAGGACCCTAAACCAGGAGAAGATCCTTCAGTCTCTAGTTTGCCCCAGTTCCTCCTGAGTTCCTCACTGACCAAACCAAAGTGCAAATGCTCTTGGCTTCCCTGACATGGCTATGCTGAGGGCACTTTGGCCAGGCCTCAGTGCCTTAGTGGCCCAGTGTCCTAAAGTCTCTATTTCACCATCCCATCTAAGTCTTGCCTACATGGAAGTGGTCAGTGAGTCAAGGTTGGGGTGAAGAATACAATCATTGACTATCAGTAGGACATGGTGCCAATGCCTCAATTAGCATTAAGACACCACTAGCTTTACCTGGATGCTTTGTGACATCAATGCAAATGTCACAATGACCAGAGAGCAAACCTTAGTAAATAAATCTTACTAAGGGGTACTTTAAAGAGATAAATTGCACAGCACCTAAGAGAGTAAGTTCACAACATTTAAGATGAATCTATGAGTTATCTGATGTTAAAGCAGGCAAACCCCATACTGACTAGGATAGCTTAAACTCAAACCTAATACCCTTCCACCCAACACCCAAATTTGGATTCTTCCAGTTTAATACTCCCATTTGCTTTTCTGCTCTACTTCACTCATTTGTCATAAGAATTATAATTATGTAGTTATATTACACTATTGTTTCCTAATCTAATTATAGGTTATTAGCTCTAAGCATGAAAGTAGCAAGAACAAGCTTCCTACATTCATACATTACTTTCTTTACCCACAAAATAAATGTGGCCATTTCATAAGGAATTAAACATGGGTTTCTTAAGGATATTGAATTTTAATCATTACCACAGGTTGTTGTGTAAACGTCTCACTAAGAAATGAGAGATTTCATAATCGGAATCTTTGGTAATAGTAATATTAACAACAGCAACAGTACCTTATATGTGTAGCAAAATAACTACATATCAGCCAGCTGATCATCATAAAAGCGAGCTGTAATAGAGATGGTGGTTTATGATTAATCCCATTTGTGGAAGAGGACAATGAGAAATTACATGTATTGCTGTGGTCATTCATTTCTTTATCAAATGGCAGAAATGGGATCATAACCCAAGCTATTCTTGAAAAGTCATTAATCCTTTCTGCAAAATGTTTATATGCATCTTGAATGCATTAGATTATATTGTTTTCATTTTCTCGATAACTCTTAGTAGAACATCTGGACTTAATATTCTTTCCACAAACTCTTCAAAGTCTGTTCATTTGAATGAAAGGTGTTGGTTCACAGTTAACTCTTTGGATTCCCTCTCAGGAAAGCTATGACAGGATAGCACAGATTTGGAAGGGGTGCTTTTTCATAGCCAGGGAATAGAAATTACCTCTTATTTCTGCAGAATGAATAATTTGTAGGCAAAACAGATCATAGGAGCAGTCTCCACCTGCCATTTCCAGATCTCTGAAAGAAGGAATTAGCTACTGAGATTGTATGTTCATATCATAATCCTTATCAGGTGGTAACACAATGGAGAAGGCTTAGGAAATTTGGGGTCCCCACATATTTGCAGAGCCAGGCAAAAAGCTAGAGCCTAAACAGAAGATGGTGCTTAAAGAAATAGCCTCAGTCCTCCCTGGTTGTGCAACAGGTTAAAGCACAGCACTGCAAATGAGCAGCAGCCACTTCTGTGAGAGTTCGATCCCCAACCCTGGAGGTGACCCAGATGGTGTGGCAGACCTCTCCTGACCCGCCCACTGCTCCCCTCAGCAGTGTACTTCGTCAATCTGCCTGTTCTGCTCCCCACTCTGTCTCTGGTGAATCCTCTCACCTCTCCTGTACCTCTGGCCTGTATCCCAGCTCTGTATTCATAAATAAATCTTAAAAAAAAAAAATCTGTCCTAAAAAAAAAAAAAAGAAAGAAACAGCCTCAAGCTTCTGATGGAGAGGCAATTCAGAGAGGCAATGTCTACATTCAAAGGCAGGTCTACAAGAATGCCCTGTGTGCCAGGAGGGACAGCCAGAGAGGTGACACACCAGGAAAAGGGCTTGAGCCAGATCTCTGTCTTGAGTCCCTTCTGTTGTATTGGGGAAGATCTGACACAGCTAGTAGATATGAGAGCCAGGAGAATAAGCCAGGCAGTCTAGTTGCAGAGTCTCCAGGCAATTAATGACCCAAGTTGTACTTGATCAGGACACTAAGTGCCAGCTAATTACTTCATGGGAGTAGAGGGAAGCAGACATCATTTTACCTGGAGGGAATAAGGAAAGCTTAAAAGGATAAGGAAGACATTATAGAGAGGTGTATTTGAACCAAGTGTGGAGATTAGGAACAGCTTTGATAGATGGAGAATAGAAAGTGAATAACAGATGTCTAAAATGATTTAGACAAAATGAAATTGTTTTGGTTTCTATGTCAGGAAAATCTTGGGATGTTTGCTTGGATTTCATCTTGACCAGGGTTCCCTAATGCAATGTAGAGGTGCACAGAAAGATTTCCCCTCTTCCCTGTAAGGTTCTTCAGCAAGGGCCCTACAAATTAGACTAATAGGTTAACAAAAGAAATGCTCATATACATATGAGAAACTGGGTGATGAGTAACTTAAAGGAGTGGTTAGAACTTGAGACTTATAGGTCATCTTAGCAAAGAACAATAAATTTGCAGAGAGGTGGCAAGGCAAATGAAAACTCTTTGGGTTTCTAAGTAAGGACAGCAAACTACAAGATGGTAATTAGATGGGAAGACTAATGGAAAAGCTTTGTTTATGCAGGCCCATTTCAGGGCCAGCTTTTCATTATTGGCCATAAAACTTCCCCTGGAGAGGGTTTTAGGGCAGTCCTCATTTCTCAGAAGTTTCTGCTTTTAGCCAAATAAAAGGAGCTCCAAAAAAGCTTCTTTCTACATCTGTTGAAGCTCACTTAATTCCAATATGCCAAAGTGGCATATTTTGATCCCTTGCAGTATTTTCAGGACCTGCTTTCTCTTTCTTGACTCTACCTTTGACCCTGTGGGCCCCACTCTCAGGAGCTCACTCCCTCTTGGTACAAGATGGCCCCGAGTCCAATGTCTGTGCAGACTCTCCAGGACTGCGCTCACCACGCTCACCACCACTGCACCGGACTCCCCACTGTGTGAGGATATTTAGCCTGCATCCTGAAAAGGGATGTTTTTGTGTGGAATAATAAAGTTCTCCCCATATTATAGTATCTGGATTCAGAAATGTGATTGTACCCTCATATTGACTCCAGCCTCAAGTTACTGTGTCCTAATGAGTGAGGGTATGTGGGGACTGAACCTATATGAGCAGACATCAGTCTACAAGTGGCTCACCAATCCAAAATGGCTCCAGAATCCCAGTCCCCAAAAGGAAACTCACCTAGAGCCATTCAAAGTTGTTGATTCTAGACTGACAAGATGTGGATTTGACTCCAAACCCCACCATTGAGCAGCTCTATCAATGTGTGCAGTGCCTTACCTCTCTGAACCTCAGTGTGTCCAGATATAAGCTGGAGATTACAATAATGCCTACTTATGGGGTATTGTGTGAAGGGAATGAAATAACATGAAGGAGATAAGAATATGTCACCTGCGGGTATTGCTTACAAGGCTCCTCTCAACTTAGATAGAAGATGCTTGATCAGCCTAGGGCAATACTGATATGTACTGCCCCCAGGGATTGATCAGTGAAACACCTTGCTAATAACCCATGGGTGGCAGTCAGGTGTATACTCACCCCCCAGAAAGTCCAAATTCAGTGTTTGGTTTGACCCAACCTTCTCTGTCAATAAAAAGGTTAGGATCCTGCTTCCGGCAGCATCTTGTATCCTACAACCTGCTCCACGACTCTTGCTTCTCTTTATCACTACGACGATGCTGGCACATTGTCACCCAAATCTGTGGCTATAGCATAAATATTATTTCCAGCTAAAGATAACTGAGGAAAAATAAGCACTGAATAAAACTCTTACCTTGCTCTAATGTGCCTAAAAGTATCTCAAAAATGTCCTCCTGCCCCGCTCTGTTTCTTGTCTGTAGGTAGAACATCTCCTAATCACTGGAACAACTCTAGACTTATGTCAGCTCAGAGATGGCCTGACAATTATCTGCAAAAAACAAACAAACAAACAAACAAAAGCCCAAACAAAACAACCCCTACTTCCCACCTGTTTACCCCTAATACTTATCCTTTATTCCTGTCACATCGTCACACTTAGCCCTTTTTGTTAAAATAGTATATAAGCCTCCAGGTCGAACGACTTACTTAGAAATTTCACTTGTTTCTGCAAAGCTGCCCATATACATATAAAATCAACCTTTTCCTTCTGTTAACCATTTATCAGTTTGTTTTTCAGGGATGTGGTCATAGCCTAAAAGGGAAAAGCTTCCCCCCAACAAATATCACATGTTTAAACATGTTGCTTATATCCTAGCATCATGCATGGTCAATCAATATTTGTGATTTTTTTTTTTTGGATGCACAAGAAATCCAAAACAGGGGAATGTACAAAGATTATCCTAGACTTATTCCTGGCTACTGCTACTTTTTCCTAAAGGTGGCCTGTAGTTATCTTCAGCAGCTTTTGAAGCAAATTACTATTATCTTTATTATAACATAACATTTATTGGTAGTTTAGTATGTACCACATTACCAGTGTGAGCAAAACACTATTACTATCCATTTACAGATGAGGAAACAAGACTCAGATGGAAACTTTCAAGGTTACGTGGCCTGCAGAGTTAATCACTAGGTTACGCTGCCTACGTGGCCTGCAGAGTTAATCACTAGGTTACGCTGCCTCCCTGGTGGTAGAGATAGAGATGAAGAGCAGAAGAAAAGAAAGAAAACAAGGTGGTGGGGGGGGAGAAATCATAGAAATTGTCTCTTTTGGCCTGCCTCCCATTTGGCAGTTACCTAAATATTTGCTAAATGAATGACTGACATGAAAATAGAGTTTTAAATGAATAGTCAACGAGGTCAATCCTGCTCCTGGCCTTGACCTATCTCAATATTACCAGAAAGTACTGATGGTTCATTTCACCCAGAACTCTGCAATTATTGATTTCCCATCCATTTACCTCAAGGCATCTTCTAGCAGGTAGTCACATGAAACTGTTCTGTGTGCCATTTTATATTTTTCTCTTCTCCCCCCACCACCGAATAATCTAGATGATAGCCCAGCTGGCTGAGTAGATTCAAATCCATTTCTGCTTCACTCTTAATGCAGTGCTGAGGCTGTGTTCCATGAGCAAGACTGGATGGAGTATTAGTGAAATAGCAGTGAATTCTTTGGGAACAAAATGTGATCACTTTTGCAACCATTCTGCCCCAAAGCACATTTATAAGCAAGTAAGTTCCACTTCGTTCTTTTGAATTCTCGTTTCCATAAGCCAAGAACACAGCTCTGGAAGCTTGGATTATTTTAAAACTATTTGAATGTCATTTACTGATATTACGAACTAATTTCCCTAGGCCTAATGGTTCAGGTTCATTCAGACGAAGGACTCCATTGCCTGTTAAGCAAAGTCTTCTCTGTCCTTGACCTGTAATAAAGACAGATGAGATTGTGACTTTAAACTACATTTAGGGCACATAGGTCAGAATTCAGTCTGACTGTCTGAATCACCTGTATAAATATTAATTGAGAACCCCAAAATATCTCTAAGTTTTCTATAGAACAATTTCAAGTAAGCTATGACTTTATTTGTGGTTCACAGACTTGGTTCCTATCGCCCTGAGACCACAATTTGGCAAATTAAATTCTATTAGAAATAATTATAGGGAGCTTGGATAGGTCAACCCAAAAAGCAAATATAGTGTCTCAGAGTGGGGAAAGGGTCTCAGAGGGACAATATCACCTTTACAACTTCATGTCCCCTGTCCTGGGCCCCACTCTGGCCTTCCCCTGGATGAAACTTCTCCTTACAGTGGGGAGTCCATAAAGGCAAGGGTATATGTCTAGCCTCAGGCCAACCCCTCCCCTCAGGCCACTTTCAACAAATGGCCGCAGTTCACAGCAGGTCCTGTTTGTGTCTCCTCCGGGGCTCTGACTTCCCAAAGGTGCCATTGCCATGGGCAGACGCCCAGGCTTGAGAGCGGATCTAAGAGTAGTTACGGAGCAGGCAGGGACTGGTACAGACATGGGACTGGGTGACTGGGACATACTCACAGCTGCTGCCAGGGCCGCCATAGAAAGGTTAGAACTTTTGGTGGGGAAAAGCCCTCCCTGGTGGTACAATGGGCTTTAGCACAACTCTATGAAGCTGTCTACAACCACTGCAACATGAGCTTGATCCCCGGCCAGGGAAAGCCTCCACACCAAAGTCCGATTGCATCAGACATGTTCCTGGCAAATATGGAGTATGAGAAGGAAGAGTTAAGAGCAAGGACCTGCTCAACTTGGTATCCTCAGGTACCTATTACCGTTGGAAGTTATACCAAACTGCTCACCAGGCGAGCTTCTTGCTGGTTTCTCCTAAGAACAACGTTAAGTACATACTGACAATTTTTTGACCTTTGGATCCTCTGCATACCACCTCCACTTGACTTTTGAATCACAAGCTCTATCTTTATTCCCATGATTAGTCAAACATCTTTTTACCTTTTTTACAAGACTGAATTGTACTTTTAGTCTTTGTTCTTGCTTAGATTTCATGCCAAGGAACATGACAGTTTCAGAAAGAAAATTTCAGTGAATCCTGTATTGGACTAAATATCAGTAAAATGTTTGCACTGTTCAGTGGCTTATGATCTAAAGTAACTCGCATTGGTTATTGTAAATGATGTTTTTCTCTATCCTCGCTTTCAAACCAAAAATGTAACAGAAATGGTTTTCAAGCTTCCCACCATCCCTCCCCTGCCAATTCCCCCATTATTCCCTTTCCTGCCCCTCCTCTTACAAAGAAACAGAAGAAGAGGCATCTTGGAGTGGTCTCCATCCTCACAGACAGAAATAAAGTTTGACAAAGTAAAGTTTGAGCCCTTGATGTACATGCCTTCCTATCTCACACTTTAAATCATCTTCTGATATGTGTAGTCAAGGCTTTAAAAGAATCAGAGGAGACTGAATGAAAATTCAGAGATCAGTGTGTGCATATATGGGCATGCCTGCCCTCGCTCGACTCCTTTCCTGTGTTACTCCTGGGATGTGTGCAAGAGTATGCATGCCCATGTGTGGTTGCACAAAATTGGGCTCCCTTTGTGCTTGGTATGCTGGGGATCTGAGCTAGAAGCTCAGTGTCACTGTAGGCAGATGCTGTCTTTTCTCAACTAAGGAGAAAAGGAGGAAAGAAGAGGAGGCTACAGACCAGAAGTACTGATGGTTAAAAATGGGGTGAACAATTCCGTGTTTTGTGAGTCAAATAATGTTTCTAAATGAAATCAATTTTAGGCTAGCTAAATGTGCACAGCATATTTAGGAAAAGAATAACTGCACTGTGATTCTGAAGTTGTCCTCACTGTCCACATCTACACTGTGATAGATTTTATAACACCTAGCATCCAAACATGTCAGAAAACTCAAGACAATTTTGTGCTCAAGATAGTCTCTTACTGTTATTTATGTTGTTCTCTCTTGCCATCTCTACATCTTTTGGTGGGACCTCACATTTTACTGTTCACTGAGATAAGGCAGGAGATAGAGAAAAGTAAATGTGCTTCTATCAACCAGAAGGCCTGGCTCTGGTCACGAGCCTAGCAGAGTAAAAGAACATAGTCACTGGACAGGGTCCCAACATCTACAGAAAACCAAACCCAGAAAGTAACAACAGCAACAGACATGTACAGAAATATAATCACATGACATTGGCATTCAGAGTCATGAAAACAAATAGGAATTGTTACAAAACTTCAATATTGTAGGTTGAGGTGGAAGGGCAAAGACTAAAACTCTCACTACTTTGATGCATAAAATTCATAAATAACGATGGAGTAAACATATTGTTGAGAAACATTAAACCAATTCCAGAATAATGAGCTAAAAGAGTAAAATGAGTAACAGTGGAATGAGTGTGTCTGAGACAGCAGTAGCTGCTGTGATAAGCTTACTTGTCCTCTTCAACACATGGAACCACCAGCAAGTTTTACTCTGCTGAAACATGTTGAAGTTGGCCCAATTCCCTAAGTCAGTGCACTGGAAGACAGCTTTGCTAACTTGCTACATCCCTGTATGGCAGCACATGCTCCAGTTTGGAGCTTTCTTCCTGTCCAGCCCCTGATGCACCTCCCGCCCCCCCCCCCAACAAAAACGGGAAAATAAAAACCCCCGGCCAAAAGGAACAAGAAAAATTTTTTTTTAAAACACATTTGGGTTTTCTTTGCTCATTGGTTTCACACACAGGAGATATTATTGGTGGTGGTATTGCTGGAGGAAAAATTATTTGCAGTGAGACAAACATTTGCAATAAGGAATTTAGTAACTAAGGAAATTGTCCGTTCAATTGCCACAGTGACCAGAAACTTGTGTTCTTAATGAAGAGGAAAATAAAGCAGTGAAATGTTAAGCAGCTCTTGGTTTATAAAGGTGGGTAATGCCTCTTGGGAGTTTATAAAATTCCTCTCTTGAATTCATTTGTTGTTTATTTGCTTTGTTGTTCATACCTGGCTTCACATAAGTAATAAAATATTTTTATTTCTCTCTATGCTTATCCCATAGTTATACCCCAGATGCCTTACCTGAAACTTGAACAAAAGGGAGAGGCTGCTTCAGACATAAGCACCAACGTGCAGAGCCAGAGCGTTCTCTGGAGACAAATATTTTCAAATTCAGTAGGAAAAGAGAATTGCTTCATGGGTAGGACGGTCAGCCCTGTCCCCAGCATACAGTAACCAGATTTCTTTCTGTCTTTGGTGTGAGAAAGGCCAAGAGCACTAACTTCAGCCGGGCAAGGCCAACTGACGCTGATGCTAAAACCAACCTCAGGGCAAGGTTGGGGACATATGGCAGGAGAGAGCAAGCACCAGTCTTTAAGGGCACACTCAGCACCCCTATAATGAGTCCTGCAGCATCTGGGGGCTCAGCTCAGGACTCTGCCTTTTAGTCCTTGCTCCGGGGCTCCACCCTGCCAAGGAGACAAAGATGGAAAGGAGGTAACATCTAGTGACTGCTGCCCATGGAACTGTGTGAGATGTCAGAGAACTGTCCGCCCCAGTGGGAGTGTGTGCTCACCATTCATAATGAACAGAAATCAGGCACAGCTGAGATCAAATCCTCCCCACCTTGTATCAGTCTGGTCACTCACTAGCAAATGTCCACTACAGAGCAAGTTCATAGATTCCGGCCTCTTCATTGATAAGCCAGTCACAAAGCATTAGCCATAGGGGGAAGCAGAAAAGGAGAGAGGGAAACAGCAGAAGCATGGGAAGGGTGGAACTGTATTTCTCATATGTAGATCAAGCCCTGACTCCCCAGTCAGGACTTCAATCTTATCAATCAGGCGTTCCACTGGTCAGCCTCTGGGGTCCTTCGTTATATATCAGTCAACGGCCCCGGGAGTTCCCGGTCTTACCGTCATGCACATCCTTCCCATAGTGATCTAGTTTTATGCTCTTAATTGATGTCACAGGCACCTTGTAGGTTTGGGCTCCTGTGACTGGGCAGTTCTGACCTTGCTTTAGGAATACAGAACTGTAGGAAGCAAAAGGGAAGCTGGATAAGCCACTAAAGGTTAACAGACCCACAGTTCATCATTGATGATTAGTGAATGCTGAGATCATCTGAGCTGAGTCGGCTTGTGGACTCTATACTTAAATAAGCTGACGTTGGTAGCAACGATGCTCACTGGTATTTATTGGTCACTTACTATGTGGTGGGTGCTACTATTCATTCATTAATATTTTAGTTGTCATAGATCCCATATTACCTTCTTTTTAACATACAGGAAACTCAAAGTACAGAGAAGTTAAGGCCAAAGTTACTCATTTGGGAAGAAGGAAAACCAGGATTCAAAACTCCAAAGCCCATGTGCTTATCCAATTTACTTCTGTCCACTTTCTGCCTTATACTATTATTTTTCTTTTTTGTTCATAGTTATTATCAATGAGAGGATGTTTAGTCTCTTATTCCAGTTTCATATATATCTGTGTTACTTCTCATAGATTGGTCACTGTATGTATCTGTCAATACCTGAGCCTCCAAACATCACTGGATTTATAATTCTAATACAAGAAACCAGGAATTGTATAGCTACCTGTGGCTAGGATAAAGTGAAGATGCACAATGAGCTTGGTAGGTGACAGAATCATCATCAAAACGCACTAACCAACTTAGAAGGGCACATCTAAGAAGAAATGGGGGGGGGGGAAGAACACACACAGCAGTCCTGCTGAACTAGCTCTCTGGAAACAAAGCCTTGATCTGTAATCACCCAGAGCAACATCATAGACCGTGAACTGGTGTGTGCGGAGGATAGCAGTCGTGTGGGAGGACAAGCACAGGACTTGGATTCAGATGACAGAGTGAGGGTCTCCAGGGCTGAACAACTCTATGCCAGTCTATTTACCCCCCTCCACGTGCCCCCCACCCCCACCCCTGATCTGCTTCCTCCCCTGTCAAACAGGCAAGTGTGAAATATCTCACAGACAGCATGGGGAGTGAATGGGGTAACATAAGAAAAATCTGACAAATTAAAGTTTTGCTACTCACAAATACCAAAGTTGTGCATCCCCAGGCCAGCAGCCTCAACCATCACCCAGAAATTTGCTAGAAAAGCAAATTCTCAGGCTCACTCCAGACCTACTGGATCAGAATCTACATTTCAGTAGGATCCCCAGGTTAGCTTTATGCACAACTAGTGGCCCAAGACCCTAAGAAATGCTCACTGTTGTCACTTGGGGCTCCTCTCCTACACAGCCTGCCCAACAAATGGAAAGGAATGGGCCTTTTTAAAGTTTCCACATCTTCCTTCCCTGAGTCCTGATGAGTTAAGTGTGGGGGGGGGGGACAGTCACTACCCATGAGAATAACCAGGTTACTCCTAAGAATAGTTTCCCCTTGTTCAGGAAGGATCCCTTGAAAGAGGTATTGCCTTATAAAATTTGAGGCTGTTGTTGAGGTAAGAGAACCAATAAAATGCAAACCCATGTATATAAAACTGTCTCTGCCCTGGGGAAGATTGTTAAATATAAACTGAATGTAAGTAGCCACTGAAGTGGACTTAAGGTGGATTTTAATCTTTCCTGCTGGAGGCCTTGAGACCAAAAACTAAAGGAAGCAACCCAGAGTGGAAAGGCTTCTTGTCATAAATATGCCTTTTATTGGACCCCTGTTAGCTGAGAGGGACACATAACAGGTGATTCACGAATGCTTGTTAAACTGGGTTGAATTTTCATCAGCTTCCTAACTTAAAAGATTTTCAATTCAGTTTGGAATCTGATAGGACACAAGGAGTTGAATATAGAATGTAAGGACCCTGACCTTTTTCTGGAGAGGGATTTCAGGACACACTTCCTTAATATGTGGCTCCTTATCACAGAGAATATTTTAAGCTGAAATAATTTGAGAAGACAGCAAAAAAGATCTCTTCCTTCCCATTCCATGGCCTGTTTCCTCTAAAATTGGTCATAATAGCCCACATGAGAGTTATCCCTCCTGTACTAGAAAGAAAGGAGTGTCCTTTTCTCTTAAGACAAAGGCACACTACTGAGGGGAAGCTCAACAAACAGATCTTATTAGATGTCCTCAAGTTGACTGTACTTACCTCACACTTCTTCATATTCTTATTGTATTTCTCCCAGGTTGTCCACTCCAGCAAACCTAGCATAAAAAACCACTCTGCGGGCCCTCCCTGGTGGCGTAGTGGGGTAGAGCATAGCACTAAGAAGCTTAAGCCACTTCAGCATGAGTTCAATCCCCACCTGCCCCGGAGGTGATCCACCCGGCGCCGCAGACCTCTCCTGACCCGCCCGCTGCTCCCCTCAGCAGTGTACTTTGTCAGTCTGTCTGTTCTGCTCCCTGCTCTGTCTCTGGTGAAGCCTCTCATTGCCTCTGCACCTCTGGCCTGCACCCCAGTTTTGTATGCACAAATAAATAAATCTTTTAAAAAAAACAAAAACCACTCTGCTGTAACTATGTCTTCAGGTCTTCATTCCCTTATAAAGACTCCCCTATCATAAAAAAAAGTTACTAAATAGATTTGTAGGTTCTTCTCCTGTTAATCTTTGTTACTTTAATTGTCAGTCAGGGACCCTAAGAAGAAAACTTTTCCTCCCTTATGGTAGCTTAACTCCATTTTATGTGCACACACACACACACACACACACACAACTGTAATTTTTTTTGACCACTGTTATACTTTTCTCCACCTTCCATTCCTCTGGTCAAAAAGTAGCCATGTGATCACATATATTTTAATAACTTGTCAAAATGTCATCATGGAAATAGAATGATTCCACTTGGAAATCACTATTTACCAAAAAAAAAAATCTTTGCATTTTAAAAGTGCTCTATATAGATGTCTTTTAAATAAAATGTTTTGTTATTCAGCCTGTTTCAGCATGACAGACATGAATGAAACATTAGAAAACATTTATGAAGTATTAGCTTACAGACTTAAGCAATGGTGACTTGTTCTAAGCCACCAAACATTGGAGTTTTAAAACTCGGAGTTCTGTGCTATGTAGAAGAGAGTCAGAGAGAGATAAGACTCCCAGTTAAAGAATGTCTCAGAATTAACTCAGTTGAAATGCGTAGCTCATGATTAGGATTAGTCTAAGGTTTTTGCTTGTTTTTTGCTCTTCCCACAAAATACATAAATGAGCATACTGGAAGGGCTAATATACCCTCCTCCTTGAGAATTCTGCTGCTGAACACAAACTACCTGATTTAAGACACAGAGAATTTGCCTGGGAGGGTTTGGTCATCAAGATCTTCCCAGGTGCCAGCAGCTGAGTTGTGTGTTTCCTAGGAGACATTTGCATTTACAACAGGTTGTCACTCTACCTCAGGGAAGGCCAGCATAAGGCACTGTCCTGAACCATGGAAAGTCTGCCAGAAGCAGGTATTGGTTTACATTTAGTTCTAAAGTCCACATTTGCTAAGACTCGAGCGTGTCTGCCATGGGGTGATTCCCCAGGGTCTTTAAAATGAGAAGGCAATGGAAGTAGTCTGGGGCAAACGAAGTCCACAAGGTTGGTTCTAGCACCAAAAGAGCTTCCTGGGAGATGTTTTTAATAAAGTCCTTCATTTACATCATCCATGATTCAAGTGGCTTGGTTTCAATTAAAGCTAACTCCTTGGGAGAGGAGGCTGCGAGGAAAGAGCTGATTGGCTTGATTTGGGTCATATGTTTACCATTAAATCAACCACCGTTACCATGGGATGCAATATTTTCCTTCCTCCGGCTGGGTAATTCTCCAGAATGAGGGAGTGGTATCGCGCTCACCTGATTCATAGAGATTGAGAACTAGGGCAAGAGACCTTGCCAAAGAAAATCAGGGGACGCTGTTACCTAAAGAAGGGAGTGGACACTCTGGGAGGACTTTGAAGAGATATCCCAGCGCTTCCACCATGTGCACCTGAGATGTAAAGATGAGAAGTAACATATCTTTAGAAAGAAAATCCTCTGTCTTTTAAAATGGGCAGAGTTACCGGAAGACCTGTGAACATACACTAGAAATCTGGCCCTCGTCCACTGCACAAATACTGAGCAAGACCCCGCCACAGAGGAGCACTACCTGCCTCTGGGCAGTCACAGGCCCGAGGCTCCACGCCCCACCCACTCTTGCTGCCAGTTCCTGAGTCACACCCGGCACCACCCATATGTTTTAGTTTTCCCACAGTTTCTTTTAGTCTCCTGAGAAGACGGTTGGCGCTTGGAGCTGAGGGGAAGAAGAGGTGTCTTTCAGAAACAGGAGTGCCTCTTTTATAAGCAAAGCTAGCAAAAGAGCTGGCTCAGGTGGGTGGGGGTGGTAATTACTCACTTTGCAGTTCTTGCTGTACTTCATGTCAATTCCTTCTTCCATAAAAAGGAAGGATTCATAAGCAACTTTTACTTTCTTCCACTTCTCTGTTTAAATAAAACCCACGAAATGAAAAACCTGATCATCTTTCTAGATGCAGATAACTCTAATGTCTTTTCTGCCAGAGGCCTCTCCTTTTCCCCTCCTCCGTCTGCTTTCTCATTTATCCAACACAGGATTTACCCCTCTTCCCCACTCTCACAGAACTGCGTCATGCCAAAGTTATGACACTTTTCATATTGTCTGGTGGCTGTGTGGGTAATCCACCAGATGGTGGATGTCTTCAAAAGGTCAGAAATGATGCTATGTTCTCTTGTCTGGCAGATAGCATCAGGCCCCTGGAAAGTTCTCCACAAATGTTTGAATGAAGGAGTATGAACTCTTAACAGACCAGGTTGAATAGAGGTAAAGGGCCCTCCAGGAAGAAATGAAGAGCCTTTTTCTTCTTAACATCATCTTGAGTAACTTTCCTACTATCAATAATTCCAGAGACCCAAGAATGTCCACACTTCAAGGAAACGTTTTCCAATTACTGTCCATAATGACAGGCCTGAGATCTTACAATTCACTTCAGGAGAAACACGACAGCAGTTCAATTACTGTCACAATACATTCGGTGTTTGGGTACGATATGAAATGTTCATTAAATGTTTTACAATTAATCTGCCACTAATTTAGATACTTCTGCAGTTGTGCTGTACAGAATGAATGCCAGCAGCATACTTATAAATGATGAATAATAAATCATGATGACTTTTAAAGCCTGGAATCCTCCAAAGGACAATAGGCCATTTGATTTCCCAGTTTCTGTAGGAAGTCATTTAGCAGTGTCTTAAATATGCTTGGAGAAAATAATATTCTCCTATTATTCCAAATAGGAACAATACACAAATCATGGCAAAAGACTGAGAGCAATTCAAGTCTGATACTGTGCCAACTTACCAAACTCTCTGATACGTAAGAGGAAATGTTTCTAACTTACTCTCTTTTCACTGAATGAGTAATGACTGGGCATGGGTATGTGTTAGGTTACACGTTCTTTTTTTTTTTTTTTAAAGATTTATTTACCTATTCATACAAAGTCAGAGTGGGGAGCAGAACAGGCAGATCAACGAAGCAAACTGCTGAGGGGAGCAGTGGGCGGGCCAGGAGAGGTCTGCCACACCATGTGGATCTCCGCTGGGGCAGGTGGGGATCAAACCCATGCAGAAACAGCCCAAGCTTCCCTGTGCTGTGCTTCAACCTGCTGCGCCACCAGGGAGGGCCCAGGTTACACGTTCTTAAGGAGAAGAAGATGGGGGACAGAGTATAATGGGCTGAAACTCATGAAAAAGGAGTAGTCATTTCCAACTTCTCACTTGAGAAGTCTTCCCAGGGACCATTTTTAATAACTTTGTATTCTTGTGGGACTTTCACTTCACAGAGATTTCATGTAAACACCTTTTTTTTAAAAAAAAAGATTTATTTGTGCATACAGAACTGGGGTACAGGCCAGAGGTGCGGGGACAGTGAAAGGATTCACCAGAGACAGAACAAAGAGCAGAACAGGCAGATCGATGAAGTACACTGCTGAAGGGAGCAGTGGGCAGGTCAGAAGAGGTCTGCCATGTCATGTGGGTCACCTCTGGGGAGGACTGGGATTGAACTCATGCTGAAGTGCTTTAGCTTCTCAGTGCTGTGCTTTAACCTGCTGTGTCACCAGGGAGGGCCCTCATGTAAACATCTTAGTTAATGTCCACATGAACCCTTCAAGGTGGGCAGGCCTAACGGAGGTCCACTTTTGCAACTGGGAAAAAGCAGCCCCAGACATTTCCATGAAGTACCCAAGGCTGTACCAGTGGCGAATTATTGAGCCTGGTTTCTTGGCTCTGAGTTTAGTTCTCTTCCCAGTTATTCTTCATTTTAACAGGAGGTCAGCTAAAAATGGTTTGAGAACTCAATTCTCATGAGGATTTTATCAAAATCTTTCTAAACTGTGCTTTCATTTTATAATTGTGTGGAGCCGTTAAAAAACAAAACAAAACACAAAGCCTTGAAGGTATAGTCTTTGACACCTGTATTTTCCTCTAATTATATGTCTTTAAGAACTGACTGAGATTTTCCCATTCACAGAACCCAACCAAGAGGAGTTTATGCTGAGCACTGCTGGTAAAGTGGAGGTCTCTGAAGCTGTGCTTCTATAAGCATTAAACAACCTCTCATCAAAAATGCACTACATTCTAAATCCTTGGATGCTTCTGAAGTGTTCAACTGGCTTTTTAGAATCGGACACAAAAATCAATGACACATGTCCTTGAAGAAATGAAAGCCAAACCACTTTTAACGTTGCCAAATGAAGATTTTTTTGAGTGGCCCTTGGAGTGAGGTTGGGATTTTGCATTCTTAAGTGAGCTGCAGATCAGTGCAATAGAAATGGAAGCAACATAGAGGTCAGAGACAGGGGATTCCACTCCTCTCTGCTCCTGGCCTCTCTCCATTCTGTATTCTGACTAAATGGTTTTTAATGCATCCGATCAAAATTCAAGATCTGGTAAGTATAAATGTCATTTACTGGAGCTGTTAATGTGTTATCCCTTTTTGGTGAATGTCTGAGTTGGTGGCCTCTCGCAAATTCAAAAAGTCGTGAAGGAAGAACAAGGTTGCAAGCAACGAGTGAAGTCATGCTGTGGACTGAAGTGAATTCACATGTAGAAGCCCCATCCCCAATGTGATGGTGTTTGGAAATGGGGCTTTCGGAAGGAATTGGTTTAGAAATTATAGGGACAAGGTCCTGGGTCTCTCTCCTCCTTCTCTCTCATCCTACCTGCCTGCACTGAGGAAAGGTCAGGTGAGGACACAGTGAGAAAGTGGCAACTCAGTAATGGAGACTTACCACACACAGAGCTTGCAAGGTTGCAGTTTCCAGAACCGTGAGAAAAAATTCCTGCCTATGCCATCCAGTCTTCAATAAGACAGCAGTCTTTGATGAGTAAGATATGTAATATAAGGAAAGGGATGAAATTTAGCACCAGAAAAGGTGGCTTGCCTGTTATCCTTGTTAAACTTCTCCGTGTTTCAGTTTCCTCATCTGAATATGGGCAAATGTGAATAACTCTCGTCAGTCCCGGCAGCATAAAGATATTATAAGAACCAGTAAGAGGTTTATGAAAGTGATTTGTAAGCTGCCCAGAATGGGTGGGTCTTTTTGTTTTGTTTTGCTTTTAACTTGAAGAGTTCTAGTTTCGTGGCTTAATAATGTGCTCTTAGGAATAGGCCACTAAAGTCAAAAATCCAAAAGTTGTATAGAAAGTTAGAAAAAGAGTTATATTAAAAAGGCTACAAATTGTTTTTCCTATTTAAAATGCTAGAGGTTGGCCCTCCCTGGTGGCACAACAGGTTAGGATGCAGCACTGCAAGCTAGCTGAAGCCACAGCAGCCTCAGTGCGAGTTTGATCCCCAGCCCCAGAGGTGATCCACATGGTGCAGCAGACCTCTCCGACTCATCCACTGCTCCCCTCCGCAGTGGATTTCACTTGATCTGCCTGTTCTGTTCCCCCACTCTGTCTCTG
>NW_004567105.1:31541235-31652100 GCF_000260355.1 Condylura cristata
GGGGATGGAACTCATGCTGAAGTGCTTTAGCTTCTTAGTACTGTGCTTTAACCCACTGCACCACTAGGGAGGGCATGAAATTAGGAGATTTTGAATCACCTGAGGCTCTAAATGACACCTGTATTTCAGATTTGAACTTAGCCTATGTTATCAAATACGGCAGCTGGTGGCAGCAGGTGACATTTCAGTCCAACTCTTGTGTTTCCATTTGTTTTTCTGATTTTTTAAAAAAATATTCAGAGTATATTTAGAATTATAGAAAGATCATGAAGCTAATACAGAGTTCTCAAAAACTCCTTATCTAGTTCCCCCTATTATTAACATCTTAACATAAGTGCCACAATAAATGAACTAACACTGATACATTATTACTAACTAATGTTCACACTTTACTGAGTCTTTTCTAGTTTTCATATACTATCTTTTTTTGGTTCCAAGGTCCCATCCACGAAACCACATGATATTTAATCATCACTGTCTTTACATTCATTACTCAGCTTTTGGCTATGACTATTTCTCAGATTTCCATGTTTTTCCTAACTTTGTCATTTTGATGGGTACTGTGAACTATTTTAACAAATACCTTCAGTTGGAATTTACCACATTTTTCTCAGGATTACACTGGAGTTATGGGTTTTGGGGAGGAAGAGTTTTATAGACATTTTAATTCCTTGAATTTGGGAATATTTGGATATTTCTCTGGCATAAAGAAAAATCTTTTTGCCTCCCGGGTGATGCAATGGGTTAAAGCACAGCACTATGAAGCTGGCTGCAGTTTGATCCTTGGCCAGGCAGGTGACCCACATAGGGAAGCAGACATCTATTGTCTCGCCCGCTGTTCCCCTCAGCAGTGTCAGTCTGCCTGTTCTGCTCCCCACTCTGTATCTGATGAATTGTCTCACACCCCTGCACCTTTGGCCTGTACCTCAGTTCTACATGCAAGAAAAAAATAAATCTTTTTTAAAAAAAAAAAGAAGAAAGAAAAATCTTTTGGTCTAAAATAACATGATTCATTGTGGACATCTCACAACTGGAAAACCATTACAATACTACAAGAATCTTCTACCAAAGTGTATTTCTTCTACAAATTTAACTAATTCTACAGATCACCACAGGTCCACTCTCTTAAATCTTTTTATCTGGAGGTTTTCAACACAATCACCTATAGTTACGTTTTACTTCTACCATTTTTTTTTAAGATTATTTATGCTACAGAACTGGGGTACAGGCCAGAGGTGCAGGGGCAGTGAGAGGATTCACCAGAGACAGAGCAAAGAGCAGAGCAGGCAGATCCACGAAGTATACTGCTGAGGGGAGCAGCGGGCGGGTCAGGAGAGGTCTGCTGCGCCATGTGGGTCATCTCCAGGGCAGGGATGGAACTCATGCTGAAGTGGCTTTAGCTTCTTAGTGTTAACCCACTGCGCCACCAGGGAGGGCCCTACTTCTACATTTTAAATGGTGTTTAATAGGAAACCAGAATTTCTTTTACAGAAATATCATGAGACAACATTACTAAACTACTATATATTTAAAATCTCCATATTGTCCTGAACATAAGTATCTGAATAAGAACATGGGATTTATGTGCCAAAAAGGACTCTTGTAATTCTGCTGCTGACAAGCATTTCTTTACCAGTGGAAGAATGAAATTAATGGAGTCCCTCCCACACCAAGCATGTGGGATGCTATTTTAAAATGAGTACCAACTATCGGATAAAGACCTAGGGCATGCCAGGCCAGATGGATGCTACAACTCAGGAAAACCAAGTTGAGTTTGAGACTAAGAAATTGAAAGAATCCCGAAATACTACTCCCGAGAATTAACTATCTTGTTTAATTCTTCAATGAATGTTATGCATTTAGTAAAAGGGAAAACAGTTGTCCAAGTACAGTACAGAAAAAACACAAACATTTTGTAATATACATGCATGTATTCTATCTTCAGTGTTTTGACAGTTGATGAAAACACTTTGATGTAGGTAAGTGTTCAGTTACTCAATCCTTTTATAATCTTTATAATCATTCTATCCTGTGTGGTATAACAATAATAGCTTATATTTATTTAAAGTCCATCTGTGCTTGACATACTTTATCTCATTTAATCCTATCTCTTGTAGATACTCACAGTCCTCTACAGATGAGGAAATTGAGGCTTACAGAAGTGAGGTGCCTTGCCTAAAGATACACAGAAAAGATCAGGAGTTGAATTCAAGGCATAAGAAAAGTTTGGTTCTACAGTCACAGTTTCCAATAGGTTAAATAACATTTGTGCTAATATTGTATTTCAAAATGTTTTCTGTGACAGTAAAGATCATGTCTTAACAGTTGGTTTCTCAAACTTCCATCCACATGGCACGTGCTTAATAATATTTGAAAATAAGGAAGAGAAAGGTACATTATTACTACTGACTACCACTAGGTAAAAAATAAAATCCAACTGATTCACAGGCTAACAGGGATTTTAGGGACCCCGATTCTCATAATGGGGTGAGGGAAATCTTCGCCCCATACCATCAAGCAACAGCCAGGTGTCCTACAACTCAAAGCAATTTTGAGACTATCTAACTGGAGATAGCATGAGATTCCATGACTTGAACACTCAGCCTTCCAATGTAAATAAAGCAAAAAAGTAAAATGAACACGAGTAACAAGGAAACAGAGCTAGCTGGTTCCAGGCCTCTGGAGTCACCCAGACATTTTGGTCCAAGCGCAGACCACAGCACAGTTAAGAAAATGAAACCACTGGCTAGGATTGAAACATGAAGCCTCACAGCTTGATACACTTTCCACTAATTAGAAGTGTACTGACTGCAAGCCACATTTGCACAAAGCACACATGGCCACACCACTGTTACCTCCATAAGCATGATCCTCCAAGAGCTCCTTGGGCATGTAGCTCAAGTGCTCAGTACGTCCATTTTTCTTGGGCTGCAAAGCATGAGCTGTAGCACTATTTCTAGGACACGAGACATGGGAGTGATAAGCCAGTTGCTATCACTCACTAAGAATTTGATATTGCAATTGAGAACACACACACTTCAAATGCCCATAGTTATCACTTAGGCTTCTGAGATATTTACTTATTAGATTGCCAGCTTATTATAACAGTGGATAGACCAGGAGCAGCCAAAGAGATGCATAAAGCAAGGTGTGAAGAAAGGGTGCTGAGTTCCCATGCTTTTTTTGAGGACCGCCCACTCTCGCCAGCTCTCCATGTGTTTACTAACCTGGAAGCAATCCAAACCCAGGCCTTTGGATCTTTATGGAGGTTTCATTAGCATTAGCATTGTTGATTAAATCTCTGACCACTGGTGGTTGAACTCAACCTGCAGCTCTTCTTCTGTTCTCAGAGGTCTGGGGATTGGGACTAGAAGTACCTATCTCTCTAATCACATGGTTCTTTAGTGGCAAATAGCCACTACCCTTTTTTTTTTTTTTTTTTGTATGTAACCACACCACACCCTACCACCAAGGCATCCTAACTTCACCACATAGTCCACTGGGTACCTCCCACTTTGTGATCTCTTTCCCCATCCCCATCTAGAAGCCTCAATTGTATAGTCAGATCTCTAGAAAATAAAAAGTCCTGGTAACCTCGAGAAGAGGAAACTCCAGATTGAGTCTGCTGAAACCAAAGTTGCTCCTGAAGCCTGTGTGAACTGGACATCGATGGTTCGCTCTGATCTGTATGGAGTACTCCAGCAAGGCCAGCAACAACAAAAATTGCTACTTGATTATTCTGTCCTGTGGTTTTATGCAAAAATAGGAAAATGGTTAAAAGGTCCTCAAAAGGTAGCTTGCATTTGTAAAGTATCACGTGGGTCAAGAGTAAGACAAGCAAAGGCCAGCCATTCAATAATCCTGTTACTTACAACTAGAGTGACTTGAATCTCCATACTCTACAATCTAGTATATTAACAGAAAATTTGGGGTATAAAATGACCAACAAATCAGGTGATGATCACCACTGCAAAGACAGTTTTGTCCAGTACACTCATTCACTGCTGGTGGGAATGTAGATTGGTTTAGCCTCTGTGGAAAACCAGTAGGTTCCTCAAAATATTAAAAATAGATCTATGCAGTGTTAAAAGAGAGAGAGAACAAAGATGTAAAATATATATTAATTTAAAAAAGAGAGATCTTGGAAATGATCCAGCAATGCCACTCCTAGATATCAACCCAGAGAAAGCCAAAACACGAATTTGAAGGGATATATGCACTCCTATGTTCGCTGCATCACCAAGAAGGGGTATGTTGTGCTGTGGGGGACACACTGGGAAATATTAGGGTGGACTAGGAGGTAGAGGGGAAGGGACAGTGGGCAAGAGTCTTTGTTGTGGCTTCTGTAGGGAGGAACAAGCAAGCCAGAGTAAGTAGGTAGGCAAGTTTGGGATTACTCTAAATAAATTCAGCTACTCAGTTGGCTCACAGGTGTTAGGGAAGGTAGATAATGGCCAGGAAAGTGAGGACATGTTAAAGGAGGCTGTTGGGTTTGGGTTCTGTATTGATTGGTTTGTCTTTTAAAAGCACTCA
Organism: Condylura cristata; assembly: GCF_000260355.1. Lineage (NCBI taxonomy): Eukaryota > Metazoa > Chordata > Mammalia > Eulipotyphla > Talpidae > Condylura > Condylura cristata. The sequence continues at coordinate 31,545,769 of NW_004567105.1, forward strand.
CAGGTAAATTGCTTACTATCTTTAGGAACCGCCAAACCTTGGGAGGTACAGTTCTTCCAGGGTCAGCAAAACCACAAGTTGTCAAAACATTGGAATACAGAGACTAAAAGACATGCTCGATACATTCCAGCTGGAGGCTTTCTGGCCACTCTAATTTGGGAATGGCATATAAACCAGCCAGGTAGAAGCATCCAAAACTTAATCAGCAGTAAACAGTAGAGACAATGTTTATTTAATGTCCTGTAAGAGAATGCCCCTCACGTCTAGAGGAAAAATAAAAATACAAAACAAAACAAACAAACACAATACAAAGTCAGTAACAACTGGCAAACCAATGCAAATCTCTGGGTCTAAATTACCTGGGCCACCTTGGAAGATTTATCACAAGTTAGTGCTTCGCAGGATCCCAACAACAGGGCTTAGTGTCCATCAAAATAAGGTTGTGGGCCCTCCCTCGTGGTGCAGGCGGCTAAAGAACAGCACTGAGAAGCTAAAGCCACTTCAGCATGAGTTCGATCCCAACCTGCCCTGAGGTGACCTACATGGTGTGCAGACCTCTCCTGACCCGCCCGCTGCTCCCCTCAGCACTTCGTCAAGTCATCCTGTTCTGCTCCCCACTCTGTCTCTGGTGACACCTCTCACCAGCCCAGAACCTCTGGCCTGTACCCCAGTTCTGTATGCACAAATAAATAAATCTTTAAAAAAATAAATAAAGTTGGTATTTCTCTTAATAAGCTGTATTTTGTACTGAAGGGGAAAAAAAGTGACTCCATCTTATATCAACGCCCTCTTGATCGGTAATTACCATCCCTGGAAAGACAGCCAGTTTCCGGTTTTCCCATTGTTTCTTTCACATGTTTTCACTTGTACCCATGATCCACACTTATCTCTCTGTTGATTTGTAGAATAAAGACGCACGCGGCTTGTCCTCCTGGATATCTGGTGCCATTAGCCTTATCTACGAATGATCAGACATACTAAGCCTAGGACAAGATGACCCCTACCAGCAGGGTAGCAGGGTTGGACCCTGCTCCACCCAACCTGGAAGTCTATCAGCTTTAGCACTGAGGACTTCCATATGTGAATTGCTCTTACTAAACTAAAAACTGTAATTAATGAACATGCCTGTTTTTTGGACTCCTATTACCTTCTCACTCTAAAGAAACCAACTTGTTCCTGCAGCTACAACTGTCCTCAAGTGTCTGTGGGACCTAACGCACAGTAATAGACTGTCTACATGTGAATTCAGCATCAGACACAAATCTCCATGCCCATATCATACATTCTTAAGAGTCTACATTTAGTAGGTCCAAATTCATGTGACTGTAGTGGGGCTTATTAAAAAAAAAAAAAGTTTTATTTATGCACATAAGAACTGCAGTGTAGGCCAGAGGTACAGGTGGGGAGGCAATTCACCAGAGACAGAGAGGGGATTTGAACAGGTGGATCTATTGAAATCCACTGCTGAGGGGAGCAGCAGACAAGACAGGAGAGCTCTGTTGTATCCTGTGTGTGTCAGCTTCCTGGCCTGGGATGGAACTCAGGCTGTAGTATAGCAAGTATAGCAATAGCTTGATAGTGCTGAGACTTCAACCCCTGCACCACCATGGAGCCCCCCCCCTTTTTTTTTTAAAGCTTTGAAATACAGGCCCTCCCTGTTTATGCAGCATGTTAAAGTGCACTGGCTGCAGTTACTTTGGTGTGAATTCAATTCCCACCCTGGAGGTGACCCACATGGCACAGCTGACCTCTCCCAACCCACCTGCTGCTTCCCTCAACAGTGTATTTCATCAATCTGCCTGATCTGCTCCCCTGTCTGACTATGGTGAATCCTCTCATCAGCCCTGGCCTGTACCCCAGTTCTGTATGCATAAATAAATAAATCTTTTTTTAAAAAAAAAAGCTTTGAAATACAGTAAGATAAATAAAAATTAAACCTGCCTATTTTTATTTTCCTTTATATTAGAATCAGTATTTTCAAATCCTGTGGTGCTGTTAGTTCAAGGAAATATCTTCTTCATTGTCATGGCAAAATCAAACACCACATTACCTCAAGTTTCAGCACATACTTTATTCTCCTCACTAATGCCTTAAAACTCTTGGAAGTTAAATCCTCAAAAACTCCTTTGGCAAAAATGTAAATGTTGTACAGAAGAAGACAGAAGTTGCAAGAAGTAATACATTCCTGTTAACTATATTTCTGAGTACTTTTCTTGGGTAAAGTCCTCAACCAAATGTGAATAAATTAGGTGCAGCGTCGGTAGAAGTAAAAGAAATAATCCGTAAAGAATATCCCGGCAAAATAAGGGTCGGTTGAACAGTCAGCTAAATCCTGTCAGAACAGGAGAAGAAAAGAAAACAATGTAAGAATGTAGCTAAGTGTTTTTCCTATTTAATCACCCATTTCTTTGTCACTAAAAGTAAAAATAAATTGAAAAAAAATTTAAAGAAAATTTACCGGTGCAGCTACACGGAAATGATATGCACTATCGAAGAATGGGGCGACAGCCAGGCTCCAAATGTGCTGGTACCCCTAAATAATGGATGAAAGAGAGAACCTTTTCATGACCACATTTGACACTCACATAGAGAGAACAGAGGCTGAGATAGCATTTCCTTGACTGCTGTGGGAGACAGACCGGTGACAGCTTTGAATAGGGGTCTCTAGAATAGTCTGCAGCTTCTGAAGGACACACAAAAGATGCCAAGCAGAGCCCTGTGCCCATAGCCAGCCAGCAAGGCCTTCTCGCCAGTTCTCTCTTACTAAGCACAGAGGCTGCACCACAATTCCAGATACAGTTCTTTAGGATGGGGTGAGGAGCCAGAAAACGTTACCTGCGTCATCTCCTGGGACACTTCTTCATGGCTCTGCATCACTCTGGCCCCCCTTTTATTATGGAAACATATATTTCCGAGGCTGAATTTGCACTGGAAGACTATCAATGGCTCTGTTGTGCTTCAAGAGATAGAGAGAGAAAATGGAAAAGCAGTTGCAATCTCCTTGACTATCTATCTACCTTAATAAGGAGAGCACTAATGGGAATGTGACTGGAAAATTCAAACTTCTAAATAGGAATTTATTATCCAAAGATACCAATATGTTAGCTTGCACTCATCATCACAGAAAGAATCTCAGTCTCAGATGACTATTGTTATGAACTAAATTTCAAATTCTACAACTCCTGGCCTGGATAAATAGTGTTTGAAGCAGCAAGGCAAACAGGTAGGGATTTGGGAGGGAGCCCAATTAGCAATTACAGCCTACAAAGCTACCAAAATGGAAGGTCCAGTCAGAAAGAATGGTTTGTCTCTGGAGGCTGACTCATTAATCATCAGGAGGATGAGTTCCATCTGTCTTTAGAAGCTATGTTTTGCACAAATAGGACAACCTACAATCTCAGTTGAGTATACATGTTATTTTTAAATTACCAATATTAAAAAGTGGCTCTTAAAAGGACTGATCTAGCGACTCAAGATGCAGTTCTACCACTTCAGGGGATAGGCCATTTAAGCTTATTCCTGTCCATCAACAGCAGAAATAAATGATGCTATTCCAGTGACTGCTGGAGAGTAGTATATTTAGCATGCAGAATAGAACACTTAGCCTTTGCACTGCCTTGGAATATGGTGGGTTCTGAATTGTAAAACAGTAGCTGCTTGAGAAGAAAAAAAAAAAAAACCTTCCTAAGGCAACAATAAGGCTGAGTGTCATTAACTCATTGGAGAGGCAAAGTTGATGAGATAAGAAATAGGAAGTTTCACTGAAGGAGGGAGAGAGAGATCAGAGGGAAAATGATGGAGGAGGAGTAACAGAGCTGGGGGCAGAAAGGGAGGATAGACAAAGGGAAAGAAAGGGAGAAAGGAGAGTAAAAGCAAGAGATGTGAAATAAAATCCACCTCTCTTCAGGGTGAGTCACTCATTACATAATTTTTGAGTGAAGTGGATTACAGCTCTTAAAATACCATAATTACTTAAAATATTAGACAAAAGTGGTCCCTCCCTGGTGGCGCAGCAGGTTAAAGCACAGCACTAAGAAGCTAAAGCCATGTCGGCATGAGTTCGATCCCTGCTCCAGAGGTGACCCACATGGCACCACAAACCTCTCCTGACCCGCCCACTGCTCCCTTCAGCAGTGTACTTCATCAATCTGCCTGTTCTGCTCCTCACTCTGTCTCTGGTGAATCCTCTCACTGCCCCTGCACCTCTGGCTATACCCCAGTTCTGTATACATAAATAATAAATCTTTTAAGAAAATATTTGACAAAAGTAAATTAGGTCCCTGTGATTATGGAGGAAGGCCCTGTGTTATGCATGATCATAACAGTGACCACTACATGCCAGGCAGGGTCCATGTTCCATCTCTCATCTCTCTATCACGTGACGGCTGAGTGAATGGGCTGCCAGCTCTACCACTTGCTAGCCGTGATTTTGGGGACAGGTTTTTTGACCTCTCTAAACTTGGATGTTCCCATCTGAAAAAGACTGCAAAATATACCAACTTTGGGGGGCCGTTATGGGGGCTGTATGACCCAGTGTTGACATGTACAGTGTCTGAATATAGGCTGTGCTCAGCAGCCAGTAGTTCTTAGTTTCACCATTAGTAACAGTGAATACCACCACAGATTTACATGTTTTGATATCATAAACTTTTTTTTTAAGATTTATTCATTTGTGCTTACAGAATTGGGGCTACAGACCCAGAGGTGCGGTGGGTAAGAGGACTTGGTGGGTGAGAGGATTCACCAGAGACAGAGTGGGGAGCAAAACAGGCAGACTGACTAAGTACACTGCTGAGGGGAGCAGCGGGCGGGTCAGGAGAAGTCTGCTGCACCATGTAGGTCAGCTCCCTGGCCGGGGATAGAACTTGTGCCGCCGTGGCTTCAGAGAGCTTCATAATGTGGTACCTTAACCTGCTGCACCACCAGGGAGAGCCCTCATAAATGTATTTTACAGAAAAATAAATAAAAGCTCAGAGAAGATAACTGGTTTTTCCAAGATCGCAGAATAAGTGACAAAGACAAAATGGGAACCCTGTTCTGCCCAGTTCTAAGTTCTGACCCCCTTTTCCCCTGCCTCTGGGGACTGGAGGTAGTATCTGTATTAGCATTGCCTCCCAGAGCTCACAAACATGTGCAGCCTGCCCAGTCAGGAGCCAAGCTATTTCATTTCTGCCCCTCCCTCACAAAGGGACATAGCCAAGAGTGCTGGGTGCTAGCAAGAAGCCAAAGTCAATGCCCCTGTGCAGGGCAGGCAGCTCTCCATCCTGGTGGAGGGAGCCGGGACCACCACTGAAGACCCCCCTCCCTCGCTGACCCACCTCTCAAGCCATCATCAGTTCACACCGGCAGGACACTTTCTACCTCCTAACTTACTGATTAATTTGAGAAGTAAATTTAGACTTACTATTCAAATAATGATAATAATGAGTTTTTACAGCTATACACTTACTTGATTTCCAGAGAGAATTTGACATTGGTGGGTGTATGCTTATTGACAGGAATATTGTAATTGTAATTTCCAGACCTAGTTATGCAGAAAAAACAAAATCACAAATCAAAGCATGCAAGAATTTTTGCTATCATTATATACTCTGTAAAGTGAAATATTCTACAATAAATAATTAATACAAAAAGCCAAGTTTAACAGAGTGTAGATTTAAGTATATCAAAGACCTACCTGGCAAATTTCAGAATGATGTCTTTAAGGTGAAACTATGCCACAACAATTACAGTGTTTTCGAACATGGAGATGAAATGGTAGAAAGTCAAATCCCACACCAAGTACACACCACCAAATATATGGAAGATAACTATAGTTCCCCTTAAGAGATATATATTTTAGAGGACAAATTGGTGACAAATTGGGTGAAGTCATCAAACTAACAATCCCTCTGGAAAGGACTGGAAATAATAAGCACCAGCTTTTCTATTATAAATCATTCCCTTTTAATCAACATTAGCAGTAAAATATGCATTTTCAGGAGCTTGCATTAATTGAAGTTATTTCAATCCTAATTATCATTTAGCAATGGAGAGAACTGTCAGACAGAAATGTTTATACACAGATGCTTTCTCCATCACTTTTTTAATGAGACTTACTTTGGGAAAACCAAGTGTTCCTTTGATTCCTATTGTAATGAAAAACTCCAACAAAAGGTATGTTGCATCCCTTACAAGCTCTCCTAATGACCTGGCTGTCTCTTGATGAAAGAGCCAAAATCCAGACAAATGGGGAAAAGAAGCAGTCATTTTAGGTTCTCTTTAATAAATACTGTTTCAACAAAGTTGTTAAAATAGTGAAAGCAAAATGAAGGAAATGGCTCTGATCTGGGTTGGGGAGAGTTCTGCTGGACTGGAGGAAGCCTGAACACATGGAGTGTATCTGTTACTACATGCTCCCAAACGGCGTGCTTCAAGCAACCCAGCCCAGGAGGCTATATTCATCATGCGATGAATACACAGGGAGGAGAAAGATGTTGTCAAAGTTCTGGAATTTGAACCTGAATCACTTTATTCTTCATTGTGTCACTCTGCCACTTGAACTGATGTCTATCTCTGACTTTTTCAAGCTCACTGAATCTCAGGTTTCTTAATGACAACATGGGAACAAATATAACAGCCTCATAGAGATTTTGTAACAGTGCAATGAGATAATGAGTATACAGATCTTAAACAAATTATAAAGCACCATGAAGGACCATCAACTTGAAATCTAAGTTATATCAGGTAAAAAAAGATAAAAGAATCCATAAAATGAAGAGCACCACTTCAAAATAGACAGGTACCTAGCAGGTACCTGTAAATAGTTATCAAATAAATAAGAATAACTGCCCAGCCGCAGTGCCTGCAGCTTGCATGCTGTGCTTGCAGAAGCTCCTTCGTGCTGCGCTTCGGGATGCATCATTACCATCATGTGGGAACTACAGCATACACTAGAGAAGGGTGTTAGTAACATTTGCAATACCTGAATTTTCCCCTTCCTAAGTGAAAAAGCTAAGATCAGCTAGATTTTTGCAGTAATGAAAATGATGACATCCCTTGTTACTAAAATATACAAATGTCAGCTCGTGAGTAACTTGGAACCATCAGTAAGAATGTCTTGTCTATATAATTAACCAGCAGCTAGGTGGGAATGCAAACGAGTACAACCACTATGGAAACCTGTTTGGAGGCTCCTCAAACTGCTAAACATGGACCTTCCCTATGACCCAGCAATCCCACTCCTAGGTATCTACTCAAAAGACACAAAAACACTGATTCAAAAAGATACCTGCACCCCCATGTTTACTGCTGCCTTATTTACAGTTGGAAAGACATGGAAACAGCCCAAATGCCCAAAAGTGGAAGACTGGATTAAAAAGATGTGGTACATATACACAAGGGAATATTACTCAGCAACAAAAAAAGAAGAAAGAAACACATGTCTTTTGCAGCAACATGGATGGAGCTGGAAAAGATCATGATTAGTGAGATAAACCAGAAAGAGAAAGAAAAATACCGGATGGTTTCACTCATAACAGGAGTATAATGGACCAGGTGAGAAAATAGTAATTAATAATGAACAGCCATATACCAGAGACATCTGATGGGAGTGGAGTAGGGAATGGGATCAAACACAGTGCAGGGAAGAAATTGCACAGGACTATGGTGATGGCACATGGGTGATTTGGTGATGGGAAGCCCACGGGGATTACAACTGAGATGAAAACATGCGCAAAATGATGTAAGAATAATTATTATGTTATTTAAAAAAAATTAACCAGCAGCTCTGTGCCCATAACACGTGTCCTCAGGAGTAAGCCTCTGAGCTGCCCCCTAAGCTTTTTGCTTTGGACCATCCATTAAGCCGGGAGACAGGAACGGTGCCAGCCGTGGTTTATTGATATTTGTTAATACCAACAGTTTCATGATTTTCTTGTCCACCACATAACTAATGTGTTTTTTCACTTAAGGAGCAATGTAAGAACACATTGCTTTTACCAAGCAGCTCTCTAGCTTTCATCCCAAGTTTAAAAAATCCCGCAATCTGGGTATATTCTGAGGGAGGCTTACCTACCCGCACTGGAGGCTTCTACTGCAATACCGATGATCTATGACTTGCTGGATTTCCATAATCCGAATCGAACTAATGCTTGTATCAATCCCTGAATTGAGGAGAAATAGAAATAAAAAAGTAAACTCTTCTGAGGAGGGAAGAATATTGTGCTCCAGGAGAGTCTTCTAAATTACAGAGTGTGAAATAAGAACATTCTAGATAAATGGGTTCAATTTGCATTCAAATGGAAAAAGGAGGAGACCCTTTTCTCGTTACAGTAAATTTTAAGAAAGTGAATAAAAGCCCAGACACCAATACAAGAACCCCATAATATCCAAAAGAATTTCTGAAGCATGGAAGTCCTACTAAATTGGAGAATGCAAAGCAACATGCAATCTGGCTAATAAAAAAAGACTTTTAAAAGCCAGAAAAAAAAAAAAAAAAGAAATACAGTCAGAATAGAAGAGGACACAGAAAGCTACATAAATTATTAAAACCCATGGAGATCAATCACAAATAGCCGAGTAGTGAGCTGCCATTCCCAGTGCCTCCCTCGTAGTGAAGGTACTCCATCATCAGTATCAAACATGAGATCCTCTGGGTATTTCTGACAGGGTGTAGCTTTGGTTCTCATTCCTCACTCCAGATAATGCTTTTCTAGGCTGCTGTTACTCTGCCAAGCCCCACTAAGTCAAAGAGGGTCAATGAAATATCAACTTACAGGACCCTCCTTGGTGGTGCAGTGGGTTAAAGCACAGCACTAAGAAGCTAAAGCCACTTCAGCATGAGTTCAATCCCTGCCCCCCCCGGAGGTGACCCACATGGCACGGCAGACCTCTCCTGACCCGCCCACTGCTCCCCTCAGCAGTGTACTTCATCAGTCGGCCTATTCTGCTCCCCACTCTGTTTCTGGTGAATCCTCTCACCGCCCCTGTACCTCTGGCCTATACCCCAGTTCTGTATGAATAAATAAAATCTTAAAAAAAAAAAAAAGAAATATCAACTAATATCAACTTACAGTCACTCGCCCAGTCAGGACTGCTTAGCACATCTCTTGCCAGGAACGATGTGTTTCTATCTCCTGAAGGGGGAAAATGTGTGTCAGTCTTACTGGGTGGAACAGCATGAAAAGAAACCCAGTGGGAGCCTGAGTTTATCTCTGTCTACTGAATGTTTCCCCAACACCTGACCCACTCAACCCCTATCCTGTTTTTGTCAGATCAAGTTTATTCTCACTCTTTTCCAAGATACCTGTTTAGGTCTGAGTTTTATAAACCCCCAAATTCTTACAAAGAAGCCCTTACCCATCAGGATGTAACCATCTGAGTATAGGACTGTTAAAATAGCATATTAAAATGAGGCTGTTAGGGTGCTCCCTAATCCAATCTGACTGGTCTCCTTATGCAAAGGAGACATTGGAACACAGGGAGAGACACTAGGGGCATGAGTCAAGGGAGAAAGATCTGGCAAGGACACAGTAAGAAAGTAGACATCTGGAATATAAACTGGCCCCGTTACTATGGAAAGCCGTGTGGAGGTCCCTCAAAACACTAAACATGGGGCCCTCCCTGGTGGTGCAACGGGTTAAAGCACAGCACAGTGAAGCTATCCGCAGTCACTGCGGCATAAGTTCGATTCCCGACCAGGGAGCTGAACCACATGGCCTGGCAGACTTCTCCTGACCAATCCATGCTCCCCTCAGTGTGTCTCAGTCAGTCTGTCTGTTCTGCTCCTCACTCTGTCTCTGGTGAATCCTCTCACCCCTCACTCCCATGACTGGCCTGTACCCAGGTTCTTGTATGCGTAAATAAATACATCTTTTTTTTTAAGTAGGTTATTAGGTTTCTAAACAAACCTTAAAAAGAAGTTTTCAAATGTTGCAGTCATGTTTATATTCATTTTGCAGACTTAGATTTATGTTCAAGTTTCTGTGTGGGATTTCAGGATATAAAACAAAAGCCCAGTGCACTTTACTTGGGGCAATCACTCCGCACTTCACTTGGGGCAATCACTCCTAGGTATCTCTGTCCTGTTTCCCACACCCTACGGAAGGACCACTGATTTGCCCATGCACCTGCCTGTGAGAACCTGCATCAGGTTCATAGTTGTTATCTTCATGGTCATATGGCCAGGTAACACTCACTGTGAGTGTTCCATAAAGATTTGTGGAAAGATGGAAGGAATAGAGGCAGAAAAATAAGAGGAAAGACAGCTTCTAGAGAAGTATTTCCTCTTATACACTCAAGGGGAAGCTTCCCAGGAGATGGGTGCAGGGAATGCTGGGAATGGATGTGGAAGCTAGTTTCCTTCATCCTATGCACAAACAGGAGTGACACAGAACATGAAACTGAAGTAATTCTTCTGAGCATCCCGCCTAAAACAATGGAAGAAGTGGATCTTGAGCTATGAAATTGTCTAAAAATTTAATAGCTTCCTTTACCTATAAATATATGTGCTCTCTAAAAGGCCCCCAGATGTCTTGGGTTCTAGCTATTCCAATAATAGTTTTCAAGCACATGTCTCCTGCACAACTTTTGCTTACAACTGCTTTCACAGAAGGCTGGGAATTTACAAGGCAAATGAGACATGAAGAGAAGAAGAAACCAGACTTTTTATCTTGTCTGTTTTCTTCCCATAACTTTTATTCTACTATATTGTCGAATATGTAAGAAAAGCTCATTATAAATTCTGCAGAACTATAGATCTGTGTCCCTTCCACAGAAGCAGCATTCAGATTCCTGGAGACAAAGACCCCTGAGACAGGATTTAGCTACTGATGGGGATGGGATGTCAGGGATTTAAAAAAAAAAAAAGTAATAATAAAATATTCCAATTTGTCATTTTCTGAAGCAAAACTATTCAATTCTGAAAGGCTGGTGATTGGAAAATCATAAATTCTCTTGTAGTCATACAGAGGTGACTCTCATTTTATGAATAGCTTCCCACAATATTCACTAGAAACTAACCCACATTTCCAGTTGTCTTCATTGTAAAGCTGTCTCCAGCTTTACTGGGTGAGATCTCCCAGTAAACCAAATGAGAAACTTCTGGGGAGGAGAGATTTAATATGATGTCCAGCCAGACCCTATCTCATTAGAGCAGAACATGTGTATTGAGTTGCGTGTAACTGTAATGGTGGTTGGTGACTGAGTTCAAGGACAGCCTTTTGGACACTTTTTTCTTTCCTGACAACCAAGAAAAAAGCTATGGTGCGTAGTCAATGACTGAGTCCTCTCATACTTGGGAGCCATTTTCTTCTGGTCATTTGTCCTCCCAGAGTTCTGGTCTCCAAACAAAATAAGCATGAATTCCAGATCCATTTTTGCTTTGTGAGATTTAAAATATTCTTTACCAAATCACTTAAAAATCCATAAAATTCCATCAGCTTTCCCCCATAGTCTCTTTTTAATATCTAACTTGGCTGTCCGAGTAAATCTTTATTGGTTCCACAGATTAAAATCTAATCCTTGACATTCAGCTCACTCCTCAGAGGGGAAGCTCAATATTCCTAAATATTTACCTTCCACTTGCTGCTCAGTACTACACAACCTTTTTGTTAAGTGTGTGTGGGAGGTTGGGGGTGGGGAGAGTGGGAGATGTTTTAACCTTTCTGAAAGACATTTTAGACAATCAAATTAGGCTCAAAAGAATAACAGCCAAGCTCAGAGTGTCATAAAAACGCTGATTTACCTTCACCTACTTTACTAGTAATTTACTTCATTTATTTTACTAGTCTTACTCCTCAGGAAGAAGGCTCATAAATGTGCTCCTGGGCTTGGTAAATCATTAGCTATTCCCTTTATCCCACTGAGAGTTTTTCCCAGTTTTTTTAACCCCTGAGTTTCTCTTGTATTCCATAAGATTTAATTGGCATTTGATGCCTTCAGAACGACTGGTTGAAAGATTATTTACCTGACTTCCTCCCTTTTTGAAGCTGAGGAATCCCCTAGGTGTCCTAGACAGATAAGAAAAAGAGACTAGCAGTCTGCAATCCCTGGTGGCGCAGCAGATTAAAGCACGACACTAAGAAGCTAAAGCTACTTCCACATGAGTTTGATCCCCGCCTGCCCCGGAGGTGACCCACATGGTGGCAAACCTCTCCTGACCCACCCGATGCTCCCCTCAGCAGTGTACTTCATCAGTCTGCCAGTTCTGCTCCCCACTCTGTCTCTGTGAATCCACTAACCACTCCTTCACCTCTGGCCTATTCCCCGTTTCTGTATGCATAAATAAATAAATTTTTAACCAAAAAAAAAAAAAAGAGACTAGCAGGAAAAGAGAATTCCCTTTCCTCAGACCATAAAAAATGCCCTACACTGGGGACATCTCAATGGACAGAGGCAAACTTGAGAAAGGGGCGCAGAAAGGATTTTCTAGAACAATAGGTTAGCAAGCATCTTCTGGAGTTGATCCTGTGTACATTACACACTGTGCCCAAATAAATGGCAGCAAATGGTACAAGGGAAGGAGCTCAGGAAGACAGGGGACACAGATTCCAGCTCTACTATTCTAGTAACTCACTGCAGAACCTGAAGGAAGGTTCTGGGCCCTCTCTCATAAACTGTAAAATAGGTGAGCTGACAGAAATCAAAAGCTCTCTTGTCCTGAGACACTGAGCCCCAAATGATTGCATAAAAGAGGCTATGGTATTGGCTGTGCACCTGATATTTCTTCCCTAAATTTGTGCTATTTGTTTAAGTGTTGCTGTGGATTATCAAAAACATCAATTAAAAAGCTAACTGACTTTATAGTTATATTCTCCCCTTCTCTATATATTTTTAGTCAAATAAGTAAGAGAGTAGAATGTAGAAAAGGAGATCTGTGAAGCAGAATTAGCAGTTTTTATGAAAACATCAAACAATGTTAATGATGTAACAACTCTTCTTCTTAAAGACATCCTGTGTGACTAATATTTTTAAAGCTTATTATTTACCCCCTTTAATTTTAACAAAAAGATCTATAAAATTTTATCATATTTTTTCAATGAGGAAACCAAATGTTCAAAAAATTTTCAATGTGGCCAGGGTCACACTGTAGCTACTGAATAGCAAATCAGAAGTTCACACTAGTTTCCAACCAAAGTGCTTAGCCCAGTATAGCTACCACATAGCTGTACTGTTTGAACATAAGTGGTAAAACATCCCTGATGAGACCAACAACACCTAGCTGGGGTTTTAAAGATATCATGCATAGATAAGGGAAAGGTAAGGACATCACAGATAGGACAAGGCTTTGATGAAAGGGTGGAAGTTTGTTAAGAGGGGAGAAAGCAAAAAAAAAAAAATAAATAAGATAGTATAATGAAGTAATAACAGATTCCCAGGGTCAAAACGTCAAAGTGTCAATGAGGTAGCTGTTCCATGATATTCTGACTCTCAATCCTAAACCTTTTCAAATGTCCTGAAGGTGAAAATAAACAGAACACTGAAGTCCTTTCCCTGTCTCTCCAGTTGAAGGAGAGAGGAGGAGACAATATTCTCAGTGTTTCAGGGAGCCTGGTAGCACAGAGCTTAAATTTTCCTTTTAGCCAGAGAAGCTGAGAGTTGTGTCTCAGAGGACACACCTAGGCACCACAGAGCTGACCTCCTTTCCTTAGGAATCATTTCAGACTCCAAGAACTATGGAAACAAGCTGCATAGATACTCACTGTCCCTGAGAAGAGAGAACAAACTTCATCTAGTTTGATAGGGATTGTTCTTCCTGATAGTCCCTTGATGTGAAAAGCTGCTCAAATGTCAAGCTTTCTGAAAATGAAGACTAAACCAGCCCATACTGAATCTTACTGTACCGGATCTATTGTTATCAATACATGTCTCATAGGTAAGAAGATTTCTTCTCAGAAAAGGACACTCCCAAAATGAAGGAAGGGTTTACCAGCTATCAGATTCTATGAGATTTCACAAGACATGAAGGTTATGGGTATAGGGGGAGGAGGTTATTCCAGTGATGACTTTAACAATTCTTTTCTTTTCTTCAAATGGTTCTTTCTCCTCCCAGCACTGTGATATCTCTGTTCCCAAATTTAATCAAATTGCTTTATTAGAAAAGCAGTGTAGCCATTGCCTCCTGTAGCTCCTATGTAGTAGGCTCGATACTTCGCTTTCTTCATTCCAAAAAGAGAGATCACAGGACCTTTTAGACTAGTAAGAATTCAATGATTTATTCACGCTGCTTTGTATAACGTGATACCTCATTACATGATGAGGATGGTTGCCTATCACGTTATTTATTTGAGACTAAGACATAGAATAATATCAAAAGCAACAAGAAATGACCATCTATCCACAACATCAATCACTGGCCATATTCTGGGTGTGACTTGTGAGAGCTGTTCAGTGAGATCCTGGTTCATCTTTTTCAGGCACATGTTAGGGCTCAACTTCATCTAGAGTTTTTAAATTAGCATGACCACTGCCCCTTGCTTAGGTAAATAAATTGTAAGCAGAGCAACATGTGTTTGTTACTCCTATGTGAAAGATTTTCAGTCTGTTTTAGCCTCATTTTCGCACCTTTGAGATACAAAGAGATTCAGAAATGAGTTTTTGCCACATGAAGCCATTGTGCTTTGGGAGTAATTTTTGTTACCACAGCATCCCAATACATCAGCCATACTACTGCAATATGCATGCACTGCTCTTACTAGCATCATCACCATCATTGTTTTAGATAGTTGTCAATATGTGTATATACAGATTTCGAAAAACAGCAATAAAATCTTGTTCATTTGTATGCACTGAATTTGATCTTACAGAAATAACCACATTTTTAGCCCTTGAGTTCCCATAATATTTTAAACAGGAAAATTCTGTTATTTAAAAAGTACCAGCGTGCCTAGGTATCTACCCAAAAGACACAAAAACACTGATTCAAAAAGATACCTGCACCCCCATGTTTATTGCTGCTTGATTTACAATTGGGAAAACATGGAAGCAGCCCAAATGCCCAAAAGTAGATGACTGGATTAAAAAGATGTGGTACATATATACAATGGAATATTACTCAGCAACCAAAAGGAAACACATGTCTTTTGCAGCAACTTGGATGGAGCTGGAAAAGATCATGCTTAGTGAGATAAGCCAGAAAGAGAAAGAAAAATACCGGATGGTTTTGCTCATAGCAGGAGTATAATGGACCAGGCGAGAAAATAACAAGAATAATGAACAGCCATATACCAGAGACATTTTGTGGGGGTGGAGTGGGGAATGGGATCAAAAACGGGGGAGGGGAGAAGGGAGGGAAATGCACGGGACTATGGTAGTGGCACATGGGTGATTTGGTGATGGGAAACCCACGGGGATTACAATCTAGATGGGAAAAAAATGTACAAAATGATGTAAAAATAAACTGTTATAAAATATAAATAAATAAATAAAAAGTACCAGTGTGTGTGTAATCTGTGTGTGTGTGTGTGTGTGTGTGTGTGTGTGGGCATACACATCCCTACAAGGAATAAGATGTTCTAAAAGTCAGTGAAACTGACTTAAAATTTACCCTGAACTCATTAGAGTTCCCAAAGCCTTTTGCATTTTGTCCTACTTGGCTTGGGCACAGAGCCCAGATACCAAATCACTTTGTAAGTTTTAAGTGAGCGAAAACAGTCGACACATCTGCATGGAAGTACTTCACTTGTGCTCCTACTGTCATCCTTGGCAACAAGCAAGTGAGACCCTTTTATCTGAATCAAGTGAAAGTTCATCCTTGGGCGGGGAGATCAATGTTATAGATGAATGCAAGTTCAAGTATTTGTATTTAAAGATCTTGCCACCCCAATGAAAGAGTGGAACCATTAACAGACGATCCACAAACATACTGACAAGGAAAAAAAAACCTCAGTTTCAAGTGCTAGTTGGTTCTCTTTGAATATCCTTTACCAGACATAGGTCCCTGATGGATTTCCTTCTCTCTGGACTGTTTTTGCTCACGAATTTGCACAGGACTTGAGAGGACGCTTCTTGTTTCCCAGACAGAACAGCAGTAAGTCTTCTGACATGGCAGGATCTCACAGAAAGTGATTTCTGGTACTTGGAAGGAGGGTTGTGTGGCTGTCAGGGCCACAGTAGGTGCTGCAAGACATGGGGAAGTGGGAGGGAGCCACGAGGTGAACCTGAAAGGCTGGTTTCTTCTTCTGACAGGAAAGACAGGCTGGGTAGAGGTGGGGAGTATGAAGGTTTTACCTGAGGGGGAGGCTGTGGGCCGCGCAGTTGGCTCTGGAGAGCTTGTGATATTGCTAGAGGAGGAGAACAAAATGATTACTGAAGGAGTCCCTCAAGAATCCTCCTCCCAAAAGAAAGGAAGGCCAGAACTTTCACCTTGAAGGTAGATTTGGGGCACGTCGGTCTTGGTCTTTTAAGCTAAGTATATAAAGGGAGACTATCGTCAAGGCACTGTTGAAAAAGAACAAGAAAGCATTATGTGGCAGACTTGAATCCAGATATCTCTCACACAACCAGCTGGCCAGAGATGTGCTCTTGCAGGCCAGACAGAACAGGGCTGGGAAGGGGCGGGAAGAGGGGAGAGTCAGGGCCTGGGCTGACAGAATCACCGTAGAAACCAGCACAGTTATGCTTCTCTGCTCTGGGAAGGAAAGTTCTGTCTTCCTGGAGCTCAGTGGCTTCTGGGGTACTCCACACTGATGGATTTTTCCACAGGGAAGCCCCCTGGCCTGGGAAACTATCTCAGAAATAACTGTCACTAGTGGAAGATTACAAAAGGAAGCATGGAGGCAGCCCTCTGCTCCTCACAGGAAAAAGCCAGAGCCAAGTTCACGTCCCACTGGTAAAGGGCACTGAAACTGTCACACTGGGAGATGAAAGATGGTACAGGAATCATCAGTCAAATGCATCCCCCTTTGGCTGCTTCTCCAGCATCTTCCAGCTCTCCCATCTCTTCAGAGAGACAATACGCTAAAGTGGACAGGAAGGAAAAGAAATGCAACACAGCATCTACTTCCACACGATGTGACTTGCAATAATGAGTACATCTTTTCTCCCTGGTTATTGGAGATTTTATATCCAATTGGAAATTTTCCTCAAAGTTTCCAAGGTTTGGAAGCTTTTCTGTACAGTGCTCACACAACCAACATTCTTCTTTTGGGGTGTCTTTAGAATCGCTTACACGTTGCACAAGGAAGAGTGCAAGGTACTTCACACCCTACTGTGTGCTGGGCCTGACATAAGGTGACCTGACTTGACTTCCAACCAGCCTGACTTCACACCTTGATCTCTGGACTCATTAGTTTGTTCCCCATCATTAAATATACACAATTTCCCATCATTAAATATACACAAAGAAATGTGTCACACATTTGAATTCCATTCATAAAGAAAGAATTCCCAGAATCTTCTCAGCAGGAGCTGGTAACTGCCCAGCTGGCATCATTCTGCCTGGGGAAAGGGGTGCTGAGCCCCTAAGATGCCATCGGACAGAAATCGTTAAGTCACTGCCAACTGCTTGCTGTGGTCTAGTCTCCCTCCACCCCTTACTCTCCCTCTCCCTTAGGTGCTCTTGAGATTTTTGGTGACTGCTTCAACGCACACACAGCCCAGAGATTCCTAGGATTATAGAATAAAGTGGGCCTCTGCTCTGCTCCTTTCTTTGGGGACAAACTCCAGTTCTGCTGTTAGCTGTAGCAAGGGTCTGAAACAAGGTAATAAACCTAACATCTCCCAGTTATGGTCACAGCAGTCAACACTACTGGAATGCATAAGATGGATAAGCACATTTAAAAGCAGTCTCCACAGCAGAATTAGACTCTCTATCATTTTTTTCACTGGGCTTTTGTGGGAATCTGTGCATCTAGAGAAAGCCAAGTGCCTGCTAAGTAGATGCTCATACTCGCCTGAGCTGGAATTCCAGCAGGAGACGAGCTCACTTAGGAGAGTGAGAACGTGCAATGGCTTCCAGGGGGGGCTTCTATGTAGTGGTGCCCGTGACACGGCCATGTGCCCCTGGTGGACCATAACAAGTAACAAGTTAAAGTGCTAAGGGAAGAGGAAGGGCACGGAGATACCCCCCACCCCAATCTTCACTAGATAGGAAACTGCTCTAGATCAAAAACCTGGAAAGACCTGAGTGTTCTTTATTTTGCTTCAGAGAAGGCCTGTCTCCCTGAGACAAAACCCAGAGACCAGCCCTCCCACACACTACAAAGCATGTTTCAAGGGATAGATAAGTTTCCCTTTCATGATGGGACTATGGAGACTAAAAATAAGAAGACCTGGAGGAGACAGGCAAGATAAGCAGGGCTCAAAAGCAGAGGCCCTCAGGAGAGCAGGAGCCTGAAGCCAGAGCCCATGACAGATGTCTAAGTGCCAGACAGGGGCGGCTCCATTCCCCTGGGGAGCAGACGTGGTGGGCAAAGGCACCCCTCTGCTCATGCTGCAGACACCGTGTCCTTGTATTCTTGTTTTACCTGTGTAGTCAGTCTGGCTACAGCGTGACAACACAATGCCCATCTCGGGGCAAGCTCACAGTTCCTTTGGTCTAAGGACTTCACAGAAGAATCCAGAAGAATACTAAATAAGTATGAGTGTCAGGGGAGAGTGGATTATAGCTGATTCCCCACTCATTCTTTCCTAGCAAGTAGAAAGGAAGGCGAAAAAAGAATCTGAGCATTATCTGTGAGACTAAACACACACACACACACCTCTGAAAGGCACAGTGAGCTGTTAAAAAAAATAACATTGAACAAAAAAAAAAATCCATCCTCCTTCTCCCATTTAAGAGCAGAGAGCCTACGCTTTTCCTTAACATAAGAACTTAAGAAAGGACTTCCTCATCTCTAAGCTAAATCAAAGGTCATATTTAAAGGGTCTTTGTCTTCAAAACTAATATAAGGCCAGTCCCTGATTCATAAGTGAAAAGAAAGAGGAAAAGCAGGATAAATAGCTTAACATAGCATAACATTGAAATTTTTCTTACCAAAATGCCATCACAGCAATTAGGGTAATAACCAAAGTCTGGAAAATCCAGTTAGGACACGACTGCTTTTTTCCTGCAAAATAAACCTATGCAAAGATTCAGTGAGGAGCAGTGATAACCCCATGCTAAAAAATGGACCCCAGGAGGCGGCTCCCCGTGGGGCTCTCTGCCTTCTCTTCTGCTCCACATCTCCCCTCTCCTCTGGGGAGAGAGAGTTCCCTGCCTCTCCTTCACCCTCCAGGCTACAGGCTTCTCCCCTTTCTTTGTGGTGCTGCAGAAAGAAGAGTAACAACCAGACAAGGTTTTGCCAGAACTCCTGTGTCCATCTGTTTTACTAGACTGTTTTATTATTATAATTATTGTTATTATTATTAAAGATGTATTTATTTATACATACAGAACTGGGGTACATGCAAGAGGTGCAGGGGTGGTGAGAAGATTCACTAGAGACAGAGTGGGCAGCAGAACAGGTTGACTGACAAAGTACACTGCTGAGGGGAGCAGCGGGAGGTCCAGGAGAGGTCTGCCGTGCCATGTGGGTCACCTCTAGGGCCGGGGATCTGACTCGCTAGCCTGCAGTGCTGCATCCTAATCCGCTGCACCACCAGGGAGGGCCTAGACTGCTTTTTGAAAAGCAAAAGGTTTTCCAGACATGATGGAATAAATCCCAGTGGAAGAATTTTAGGCATCATGACAAGCAGGGATGAGGTTGCTGGGGCATGAATACTAGTAAGTACTCTTTAAGTGACACACATTGATATCAAGTCTGCCACCTGTTTTTAAGGACACTTTTCAAACCCTATCTTATTTTATTCTTATATTCATTTAAAAAACATTCCTGTACAGAAGCATAATGTAACACTCGAGGGAATACAAAAGTAAGCAGGTTCCAGTCTCTAGGAAGTGAATAAGACAACCTTTAAATTAATACATATTGGTATCATAATGCATATTGATAACATATGTATATTGTATCTGAGAAATGGACCAAGATTCAGTAGAAGGCTGTGCAACTGGTGGGGTCTGGTTGAAGAGACAACATATTTTTTTAAGATTTATTTTATTTATTTATGCATATAGGAACTGGGGTATAGGCCAGACATGCAAGGAGTGATAGGATTCAGCAGGCAGAGTAGAGAGTAAAACAGGTGGATCTACTGAAATCCACTATTGAGGGGAGCAGTAGACAAAACAGAAGTCTGCTGAGCCCTGTGGGTGAGCTCCCAGCCAGGGGCCGAACTCAAGCTGCAGTGGCTGCGTGCCACAAGGGAGACCCTCCCTCTCCCTTACATAAGGCGCTCTTTAAATGTGAGTTTCTCTGCTAGTGCAATAGGGAGAATTATGTTTATTTCCTCCTGCGACAGAGAGGAGAGTCATGCTATATTCAGAAGGGAATTGGAGAATAATAATAGGCTATTTTAAGTGAAAGTTTAAGATTAGTCCTTGTTTTAGTTTCTTGAGTGTATTATCTGAATAAAGAAAATGTTCTTCCAACAGAAATGAGAAAATGCACAAAATGAAAAATGATGTAAAAAAAATAAATAAAAATAAAATTTAAAAAATTGTTCTTCAATGGAATATGGGGAGATGAAATCAGGGTGGAATTAACCACACCCTTTTTAACAAGTACACAAACCCACAGAGCAATTGTAACTGAGTCATCTGTAAGTGGAAGTCACACTGAATATCAAAAAGTGAAGGGTAGAGACCATTCCTGCTTCCCACTGGAACTGTCCCAAGGATGTCTTAATACCATGTTGGACAGAGAAGGAACTCAATGGAATTCGCCATGCAGAAGAAAATTAAATAGTACTAGTGTCAGGATAAGTGCATCCCCTTCCAACCTACTCCTCACAGCTGCCAGGTTATTTTAAATCTCCATGGTTGTGCTCCAAATTGTTTAACCAAGTGCTTGCAAATAACCTATGACCTAGAGTTAGAGTTGAGTCTTGAACAAGTCATGTAATTGGCATTGGTTTTCATCTTCTTCTTCAACAAATATATGGATGAACAAATAACACCTACCTGTACCTTTCAGATATTGGCTAGATCCAATAACAGGAACTCCTGAGCCCATTCCCTCTATCTCACTGCAAACGAGTTAGAACAAAGACGCCTTCCTATACAGTATTTTTAATGTCTGGTTTGCTAAGCAACCTGTTAAGCACTGGGCACTGTGATAACGGCTTTCACTCACTTAATCCCACTATCAGGCTTCATATGACAGATACTATTATTATCTCCATTTCCCAGTGTGATTAAGCATCTGCCCAAGAACACTTCTCCATATATATTTATCCATACACTTATGTTTATTGGCACACCAGGAAGCTAGTTGGCAGCATAACAATTTACTAATATTTAGAAGATTAAACTCGTTCTGAAAATTTTTAGAATGTTTCAACATATTATAACAAGGAGAGAGAGTACATTGAGGCCATGACCCAAACATCAGGTAGGTATCCTTAACCAAGTGTCAACTATGCTCCTGAGTATCTTCGCTTGACAACTGCCTCCTCTGGTAGATTGGAGGAAGGGAGCTGAGTATCAGAGCTCTCTAGGAACTAGTCCTAGGGAGGGAGGGAGGCAGCTTCTCCCTCACCAGCACTTTTCTCTGGTGGAGAGGGTGTATTTTAAGTTAATAAGTGATTACTATCCACTTTCTACTGTATAGTTATACAAATGACGAAGGTCCTCTCTATTCATTTATAAAATCATCACATTTTAACCTTTCTAAGTGAATACCTATTTTTCCATTTATATACATGGTACTAAATATCAAAGGGAAAAAGGGATTTGAGGATTAACTCAAGACCCTTTGGGATAATCTGGAGCCAAAGATAAGGCATTAAGTTGAGCCAAGGAGGAATCCACATATCTTGCAGCCCAGGGTCACATGTACAGGGGAGCAGTATTTTAAAAACCTGGCAGAATAATATATCTGAAAATGAATTTTTTTTTCACTTCTTAGTGTAAAACCAGTTAATATCTAGTGAAGGCATGGTACTAGTTAATAGCTAGTAAAAACCAAAAGTACATAAGGATGCAAGCTAAGGACCCCATAATAAATAAAAGAAAAAAAATTGAATCAGTTTCTCTAAAGACTTTATGGAAAATATAGTCTCTGTTTATTATAAATTTAATGAATATAATTTATAACATAAGGTATAAACATATACTTGATTTACCTTGTTGGATTTCTTGGGAATGGTCCTTCCTGTTGAAGATGCACTAAGAGTTCTGCTAAATTTGCTTTAAAAAGAGAGTGTGTAAATGTATTACTATTGAAATTTTTCTCCAGCTGTTACTGTGACAAAGCCAAACTTGTCACTAAGAGCAGTATGACTTTTGTAATACAGTGAAAATTTTCAAAAAGGAAAAGTCAAGGCAATTGAGTGTTACTTTTGTGGAAAAGTACAGTAGTAAGCATAAATCAATGCATTAGATGTTACATTTCTCTTTTAGTCAACATTAATATGCATCTATCTCCTTAAGTAATTTAAGAAATTAAGATTTCCCTAAGGACCAAACATGTATAAATTTAGAAATAGCCACTTCTGCTAGTTCAAGGAGAGCCCACCCACCCACACTTCTGCTAAAATGTAGCACATCTTAGAACAATTGCTCTTAAACAGGAATCATGTTTTGTTTCCTTTTAAAGCAACAGAAAATTAAATAAGAAAATTATCACCTAAGGAACTTGGGTTCCAAAACATTCTGAAAAAGAATCGGGACCTCATTCATAGAAAATAATGGCTGCTGGATCAAGAAGACCATTCAGACCAACCTAGTAAGACAGACCCCACGCTCTCCGCTTCCCAGTTTTCTAGGGAAGGCCTCGCGATACCTGAGGGAGCTTCCACTGGCTGAGGACCTGCTACTACTCAGCCGCTTTAGCCTGGCCAGCTTTCTGCTCCAGATTTCTAACTCTTCAATTCTTTCTTCAAGGTTGTTGGTTAGTTTGCAGAGCTGCTTCACTGCACCTACATTCTCCATAAAGATCTGGTCCTAGAGAATGAAAATAATACAGTGTGCATCAATGTCCAGTCTGAGACTACCAGGAATAATCCACCACCCGTTCAAAGAAAATTGAGACCCGCCATTGAAAATGGCTCTATACTCACACATTTCCAGTCCTTTCAAAATAAAGCTGGAGATTTTTGTCATTTAAAATGGCCTTGTGAAAGTGCTGGTGAGTAGTAAAATTGCTTACGTTCAATTTGCAATAAAATGGAAATATGTCTTTGTTACCCAAGAGCGAGAATGGTGCTGAAGGACATTGTCAAGTTTGGAATCCCAAGATTGATTTTCAGTGGCCATTATGCTATATTTAA
This sequence comes from Condylura cristata, assembly GCF_000260355.1. NCBI lineage: Eukaryota > Metazoa > Chordata > Mammalia > Eulipotyphla > Talpidae > Condylura > Condylura cristata. The sequence goes on from NW_004567105.1 coordinate 31,569,058, forward strand.
AACTCCTAAAGTCAGAACAGGCTTTGAACGTTGATTTGTGTATGCATCACCAACTCCTTAGGACAGGACTGCGGTACTTCTTGGTCAAATGTGCATCAGGTTGCTCCGGCAAAGTGGAGAAGCAGGGCAATCTGGGCCCCCCTCTGAGTTCTGCTACTGCTAGATGTGAGACCCCACAAACACCCCAAGTAGCACAGAATAACCTTCCTGAGCGTCAGTTTTTCATTGGTATATGTGAGGAGAATTCATTAGGTGTTGATTTCTGCTCTAACATTCCATATACACCATTTATAATTTAGCCTAACTCCCATACAAAAAGCTGAAGCAACCACACAATTCTTCTTGCTCAGAGGAACTCACAACCTGTCATATGGGCTATAGGGAAAGCAAGCAAAGCCAGAATCCCCTGGCCATCCCTGCCTCCCCTCCCCTACACCTGCAAACAAGTGTGGCTATCTCTCAGCCTTGACAAAAACCCTGAATGTGCTCATTAACACGCACCTCAGCCCCAGGACCTCTCCCCTATTCTTGCTCTGGGTTGACAGGCTCAGAAGGCGGTGACCACTCTTTGGGGCTCCTACAGGCTGGTCAAGTGTTGCAAAGTGATGAGCTAGGGGCCAAAGAGAAAGACTGCTCTGTACCTGAGAGGTCAAACTCAGGAATGCACGTCTTTGAGTTTCTCACCATGCAGCCAAAACTTCAAGGGTTTCAAACACTTTAAAGCAACCTTGAAAGGCCTTGAAAAATGAACATGGCAGACTTAAGGCTTAGTTCATGCAGTTCAAAGACAGATTTGTAAGACTCTTAAACTCTCTGAGCAGACACACAGATTTAAATGAAGCCCCAGAATACTCTGCAATTACAGTATCCAACGCTTTATTCTAATAGAGTCTTTATTCTTCAAATAGAAATGCCTGCTCTTCCTCAAGGTCAATGCAAATCCTCCTGTACCAAGGACCTTCCCAGAGGCCACTGGTCAGAAGACTCCCCTCACGCCCCGATTCCCACAGTGCTCTCAAGGCATGTTCACTGCTCTCACTTGGCCATTTTTCTCCTATCAGACCTGTACTATGTCACTCCCCACCCAGATCATGAATTTGTCAACGGCAGCAATTATGGTCTCCATCTGCTTATCGCACCAGTGGTTAGCACATACATTCCCCACATGAAAGCTCAAAAAGAATGTACTAAAGTGAATTAAAAGGGGCTATGAGTTAGCACCTTAGCAAAGCAGTAAGTTTTCCTTCTGAGGAAGCAAACTGAACAAGAAGCTTGGTCACTTAGTCCTATTGTTGCTCTAAAGAAACAAAGTAGGCAGAGTATGGGACACAAGGACATTCCTGTACTAGGTTTTTAAAACCCATACAAAAAATGCTTTATTGTTCCTAAATGTCTTTCAATAGCTATCCGAACAACACAAATTGATAAAAGTAATGTAAAATAGAATTTGGCCATAGCTAATAAAATTGTGCATGTTTTGTTTGACCCACTAATTCCACTTCTAGGAATCTATTCCACAGATCTTCTGGTCCAAGGTTAAAAAAAATAAAATAAGTCCATAAAGCTATTAATTGAGCAATACCTGCAACTGCAAAACCTTAAAAGTTTTTTTAAGACTCTAGCTGTCCAGCAATAGGGAACTCGATAAATATAACATACGGTACATTCACACAATAGTGTACTATGCTGTCCAGGCTCCTGGCATGCCCAGGGGCCAGGTAAACACCTGTAGACTGAGACTTCAGACAGCCCCGCAGACCCAGGTACCCACACGGCCCCAGCAGCAGAGGACACAGGAACAATTTGAGCATGTTTTCTGAAAGGACCAAGGAACAGTCTGTGAACCATGCATGCATAAGAAAAGATACGTGTACTTGTGAAATCAGTCCTGACTGAGCTTAGAGTGGATCACTTTTGTAAGTCTCATCTTGTGCCCCAGCCCCTTACATTCACTCTCCTACTGAACCACCTGTTCGCTGGACATGTCATGATTTCTTCAGCCAATGGAGCTGAGCCAGCTGCTCCTTGTACCTAAACTGCCTGTTGCCGGCCTCCTCTGACCTTCCTTATACTGCATCATTTTTACCTATTATAAACCCCTGGACACTGGGCCCCATTTTGTCCACAATTATCGGGTTCAGAGCAGTAACTCAGCATACATTTGATGACTATTCTTACAATGGTGATCCATGCCATAAGGTCCCAAAGCATTGCTCCTAGTGAATTGAAGAGAGCAGCGAAACTTCAATTTATTAGAGGTTTCTCTCAAAAAAGCCAAAAAAAAAAAAAAAGACAAAGGCCCAAACTCCCTTTCCATATTAGGAAATGTCCATAGAAATTCAGATGAACAAAACAAAGAGGTTTAACATCCTTAATTCACTGGGTTAGAGATTTGACTATACCCAGCAAACTGGTTTCCACTTTGGTTAGATTCTTTTCCCTTTGGTAGGGGGTTGGGTTGTCAGGAAACTGATGAAAATCCGTCGGGTCCCCCACCTCAGCCCCTAGAAAACCCTTGGACTCGGTAAAACAGTTTGGAAGCTCTATCTCAGGTCTAATAACAAATAAGCCACAACACTGAGAAGCAGCCAGGCCAGGGAGCTGATTTCTCCCTCTTTGGAAACGATAACTTGGCCTCTTTCTTCCTCTGTCTAACAACACGGAATAGGATAACTAAGCCTGACGGCAAAGAATGCTTTGAGAAACTGAAGCGGATTCTTATTTCTTTTCAGTGAGAGTCACAGACATGAAAATCTGTCCTAGTGCATCTGATGCTGCATGGACTAACATTTTATAATACAATCATGGGAATAAAATAGCCTGTAATTGAGCATTGTGAAAGTGATTGCCAAAGGGACAGAAACTGTTTTCAGCCAATGGGTGTGTCTGGCAATTGTTTGGGCTTTGGATAAACTCAGCTTTAGATCTCAGTCCAAGAGTTTATTCTGTGGATCACTCATCAGGTCTTGACATGGATTTTAAAAACACGGAATCCTCAAACCAGAAAAGCAGGCTGCTGCAATGGTAAGGAAGCTCAGACTTCCAGTTGAATTTCTAACAGGTCCCTAGAGGAGAAGTTGCTATCACAGGCATATTTCTCTTGCAAAGGGTCCGCGGCTTGGACTTATTTCCCTGGATGCTGTGTTTGACATCTGCCTTATGTGAGCTCTAGCTTCACAAAACTGTTTAAAATTATGTGTTCTATGGTTTGTTTGTTTGCTTTCAAATTCTTGCTATTTCTGATTAAGTACATTTGTGTGTATGTTTACGGGCTTGAGTCCTTAGACTGAGATTCAAGTTTCTAGTCGAACCAGTACATGTCATGGTTTGTTGTAATACTTTTTTTTTTTAACATCATTTTTCTTTTTGTACAATGTGTGCTTTCTCATCTCAGTTATAGTCCCCGTGAAATTCCCACCACCAGTTCGCCCTGCACCATCACCATTAGTCTCTTGTGCTCTTCCCATGCCTGTTTTTACCTTATTCCCCTCCCTCCCACCCCCAGAGTATCTCTGGTTTATAGTTGCCTGTTGATTTTGAAATTTACTTTATTATAATTACTCTTTTTTTCTTGACCCTTTATTTGGATTCTCTACATTCATGCTCAGTGAAATAAGCCAAAAAGAAAAAGGGTTGCTGTAATTCTTATTCTCCCCAGGTGACCACAGAGCTCTTTTCAAGAGTGGTCATTGTGGCCTATGACTCCCTACAATCCTAGCAAGTGTAACTCAATTTTCAATTAAAAAATAGAATAAGTAGTTCTTTGTCAAGCACCTATGATATGCTAATCACTTTGTTTAGTGCAGGGATAAACAATTAGGTAAGGTAGACAGAATCACTGCCTTTCTAGAACATATTGTCTAGTGAAGGAAACTGACCAACATGCAAACCACAAATAATAATATAGCTTTAAATTGTAATTAACACTAGGATGAAGCCAATCAGGCATTACAAAAGAAAATAGTTGTCACTATCTTAAGTCATTACTAGAGACTTGATCTATGAGCTTTACTTATGAGAGCACTGAGAAAGAATGAAACAGTAGCATCAAGTGGAAAGTCAACAGTCCCATCCTAAAAAAGACAGGAAATCCACTGGAAAACTAGCCAAACAATTCACAGAAGGAGAAATTGAAATAGCTAAAAGAGCTAAAAGAAATGCACAATTTCATTACAAATGAGAAAAAAGGCAAGTTAAAATGGTAAAATACCACTTTACCCCAATCATAACTGCAAAATTTAGAAAGTTTGATAGTGCCAGGCATTGTTGAGGGTATTGAAAAACAGTAAGCCTCATCTGCCACTGTTATGAGTTAAAACTTACTAACATCGGGCACTATTTCAAAAAATTAAGACTGTGCTTTTCCTATACTGTGGAATATGTGCCAGAGAAAACCTCCCACCACTCGCATTGTGTGACAATGGTCATTGCTGAATAGTTTGTGGGCAACAGAACTGGAAGTGGTCCAGCATGAGAGGAGATGAGCCAAGGAATTCTATGCATCAATTAGAAGCTACAAACAGCTGTATGTAATTCAGATAAATTTAACACATATTTAAAAACCAACACTGATACTATTCCAGAAAGTCTATATCCAAGGATATATATGAAATACATTAGGGTTCCTGCCAGTGTTGAGAAGGAGGGTTGGCAGGAGGAGGGGGTGAAGAGAGAATAGCAGAGGCTGGTGTTGTAAAGTTAAAAAGCAGCAAAATGTGCTTTATTTACAATAGGAAAGACATGGAAGCAGCCCAAATGCCCAAAAGTAGATGACTGGATTAAAAAGATGTGATACATATACATAAGGGAATAATACACAGTCGTCAAAAAGGATAAACTCATGCTTTTTGCAGTTACATGGATGGAGCTGTTTGCAGTAACATGGATGGAGCTGGAAGGGATCATGCTTAGTGAAATAAGCCAGAAAGAAAAAGAAAAATATCGGATGGCTTCACTCATAGCATAGCATAAAGGACCAAGGGGGAAAATAGTAATAATAATGAACAACTATATACCAGAGATAATTTACGGTGGTGGAGTGGGGAATGGGATTGAAAACGAGGTGGGGGAAAGTGTATGGGACTATGGTGATGGCACACGGGTGATTACAACTGGGATGGAAAAAAGGCACAAAATGATGTAAAAGTAAACTATTATATTATTTTAAAAATAAAGCAACTCATAAAAAAAATAAAAATAAAGCAGCAAAATGAACATCAGCTCTAAGTTCCAACAATAAAGACAAGGGGGGGAAATCTGGAGGGGAAAAATGAAAATGACTTTACACTTGAGATATAGCACTGGGTTTCTTCACTCTTTAGCTCCGTCATTCAGTTTTAAGTAGCTGGAAGGCCTGCGACAGACTGAGGGGCTGAGGCTGAGCTCAGGGGCCTGTGCTAGGAAATGTGGGCCATGGAAGCTATTCCCACAGGAAGGAAGGCTTCTGACCGAGGAGGCAGACCTTCCAGATAACGAAAGTTAGCATTCATCAGAAAGGGATTCCCATACTTTAAAGCTTCACTTCTTTAGAATTACTTTAAGCACTCTCTTTGAAAACTTTGACATAAATTCACCATTTTACCTAAATTCCATTTTGGTAAATGCAGCATGAAATTCCAGTTCCTAAACCAGAGGGTTAGCAAACAGACGTATCTTATTTTCAAAGCATTGTCACCACCTGTTGACACAATCTTTAAATTGCAGTTTTAGGTGTAGGAACAATGACTTCATTTCCCACTGTTTTATTACAAAAATGTTTGAGCATACCAAAAAAAAGTTGAAAAAACTGAAGATATCCATAAACCCCATTACCTAAACTTTTATATTTTAAATAAATTACTGGAAAACTTCACTATGTACTTTATTACTAAAAATAAATTTCTCTTGATCTACCTCTCAAGTGAAGTGACAACCTAGGTCTGAGAGAGACTAGAGAACCTCTTCTATCTAATTGCTTGGGAATTAGAAGTCACTCGCCTGGCCACTGGACCCTGGCAGCCTGTCTAGACCCTATTATCTGAGTATTTGTTTGCTGAGAGTTTTTAGCGGGACAACTGTAGAAGGGCCTATATCTGTGGTTTGCTGATCAGCGCCGACGACACTGGCATGACCTGGAAGCTGGTTAGAAAAGTCGGGTCTCTGCTCTGACCCATTATTGTCTAATCAGAACCTGCATTTTCACAAGGTACCCAGTGACTCGCGTCCACCTGAAGTTCAAGAAACACTGTCCCCAAGAACTGAAGAGCTACAAATTAGTCTCCACTCAAAGACCCCTCCCTACAACTACAAACCCCAAGTCAGTCAGTCTGTCTTCCCTGCAAGTGTCAAATGTAATAACACAACCGAAAGCAAATCATCAGTAGCAGGAGTTTGCAGAAGTTCACAGAATTCATAAACACGGTGTCAGAGTGCCTGAAAGCACACACAAGAGCACCAGAGGCAACTGTAGGCTCAGGCCAAGGAACACCCAAAGGGGAGCTAATCTAGGAGGCTGAGGACAGTCCTTCAAAAGAGAATGATTTGAATATCAAAGAATGAAGACAGGCGCTTGGGGAAGATAATAAAGCCGGTGAATATCTTTGTAAATGTGTTTGTGAAAGTCAAACACAGAACTTGCTGAAAACTGCCCAAAAAATCAACACCTGGATGTTTCATCATTTGTAGAAGGAGTTCATTGGTAACTTAAATGATTTTTTGTGAAGCAAGTGATCTCTTCTGAAGTTCTACTGCCATTTTTAACACAAAGCCTAAGGAAAGGTGTTGTCGCTATTCCTCAGGGTGGATGGTCCTATCTCAAGGCTCTCTGGGGCTTCGCCTGGGCCAGTTTCCCTCCCACATGAAGAGCCACTAAGCAAATGCTTAGTGGTGCATGTTCCATTGCTTTTTCCCTTTTGCAACTACATTTTGGTCCCGATGACCAATGTGGGGTCACTGATGCCAACTTACTCTACTGCTCAGGGAGGAGTTCCCTCTGTGGGACTGTTTCCTGGCTGGTTGTCTCGGGGCATTGCGATGCCCTGGGTTCCTGTGGGGTCAGTGGCAGTGGCACAGGTGAGTGCTAGCTAGAGTGGTATCTAGTCAGTGGTTACCTTATCGACCATGAGGAAGTTCTCCAGCGTCTCTCCGTTTTCACAGGTGACATCGCCAACCTCTCTTATGGCTCTGGGCAGGATCTCTCGCACCTCCTGGGCAATCATTCCTAGACACAAAGCACTCCAACAGGTTTAATCAGGAAAAGACCCTTCTGGAGAGAATCTGCTCATGCTTACATACGAATGGAATATGCCAGTCACACAGGATGTCTTTGCCCAAAGATACTTGTCCCTTCTGTTTCTGCTTTGATCTGAGATGCTTTTGAAGTAAAGAAATCATGAGTCAAGAAACACTATAGGATTGAAGGTGAGGGTGTTCCTTTCTCTACATTTCTTTGAGACGCTGAGCCTCAGGTTTTGGAAGGGACAAGGAAGTGCCTTGAAATCCTGAACACATAGAAAGATAGGACATGGGTCTGATTTCCTATCTCTTTCAACAGGAAGATACGGTCCTTTAAATGGTCCTGATACAGCAACATCTCTTCTGCTTTGAAGACAGACAATCCCTTCCCCCCCGCCCTAAATTTCTTTAAGCTTAAATAAGCCTTACAGCTGTCAGGAGTATAACTGTGGTAAAAGGCTAGGGGTTGGGAGGGAGGCAGGGAGGGTGCCTACCTAGCAGAGGAATCTCACATACACACCCAGCACAGGCTACACACTAGATGATTAATGACCTGTTTTCTTTAAACTAAAACTCTTGCTTTAAACTGTGATTTCTGTCCTGATGATGCCCGACGTTACGCTGGGCGTTGACACCATGGGCAGGGTCAAGATAACCTGGAGGCTGATAGCAAGTTCTGCGGGCTGAATGAGAAGAATACTAGAAATATCATTTGTGATGCATTGTTTGCTTGTGACTGTCATTGTTTAACTCATAAAAATGCTAGCTTGAGAAGAGATGACAGAATGATCTCGTTAGGGTGCTATGCCCACCGATCTCTCAGATCAACAGCCAGTGATCTAAAAAATAAAAGTGCTGAGAGATTCAACTCCTGTTTCTGCTCATGAGCTTTCTGTAGTGACAGATGGCAACAGGACCCAGGGCTGTTCCAATAACAGTGCTTCTTTCTTTAGGATTCCTGGACTGGAGCTTAAACACTTTTCTCATACCTTCTCTGACCTCAACCCACCTCTGCTGCCCCCTCTCCAACCCAGAGTTGCCCAATGCCCCTACTTCTGTACCTGAGCCCTCCTCCTATGAACAAGAGGACTCCAGTAAAAAAGAAGTGCATTAAAAGAAAACAATAAAAAAAAAAAAAAAAAACACTCCACCAGGACCTTGGGATACAGGAATGGGGTATAGGAGTGCTGAATGAAGACAACCCAGAAATTTCTTCAATCTTTCCTGTTCTAGTGATTTTGAATTTTGCAGAGGGTGAGTTGAACTGATAGTTTGCTGTCAAATGCCATAGCACACAACCTCCCTATACAGTGGAAATCAAAATCGTAACAGTTGACAACCCAGGGTTTAAAAGGGAATTGGTATGTACCTGTTTGATGGGCCGTGTTTATTCCCATTGCAGATGCAAATTCAGGCTTGTAGTCATATTCAACAATCCTCATTTGTGCTATTCTTCTCAGCTGTTCATTTGTGTCAACCTAATTAATGACAGAAGAGCAAATTTCACTGCTTAGATACTTGCAAATTCAAATCAGTGCCCAGAGTGACCCAGAGAGATTAGGAAATGCTGGCAGCGAGACTGGCCTTTTCTCCTGCCAAACTATTTTAAGAGAAAGTTGTTTTTCTCTTCAGAGGAGCCAAAGCCTTAAGGTTCATGTCGGCGACTTCCAACCATTGACTAAATGAAGAGCAAAAAATTTTGTCTAAATGATAGGGCAAACATGCTTTTTTTCACAGTTCCTGCCTTCTGCTCCCCTCAGAGAGGGGATTCTCCCAAGGTAGGAGGCGACTCACTTTGGAGAGAGGCACTAGTCACTCAGGAGTGCAGGTGCAGTGGGATAAACCACACAAAAATGGCCCACCTTGTCTTTATAAATTGAAAATGCCATGCTTAATTCAAGAAACAACCTTTTTGGACATTTTGCTGGGGGAAAGTCCTTCAAGGGAGACACTGCAAGCTCAGATTGCCCCCTGCAGCTCCTTCAAGATGAAAAGTTGCCCATCCCATCGATGCCTGCCGCCCACCCTGCCAACCACGGCATTCTCCTCTGAGCTCAGCCTCTGACAGACAGTGGAAGATGTTCCCAGCCATGATGCAAACTCCTTGAAAATAATTTCGCCAGGCCCCAAAAGGATAACATAGTAAAATGACAATAAGAAAGATAATAGTGTCAATTTTTCCGAAGGCTGAAAGTGTTTGGCTCAAAGAATTCCCCATTGATCTATGTAAATAAATTGGTGATACTGTCAAGATTTTTTTTTTTTAATGACCTTATTGGACAAGTAAAAAGTTGTTGAGCTTTTGCGGATCCCCTAAATTTTCTTTTAGAACAAAAACATCTTGGTGCTCATTTAAGAAAATCCCTGCCAGGCCCTCCCTGGTGGCGCAGCGGGTTAAAGCACAGCACTAAGAGGCTAAAGCCACTTCCGCATGAGTTCGATCCCCGCCTGCCCCGGAGGTGACCACATGGCACGGCAGACCTCTCCTGACCCCCCACTGCTCCCCTCAGCAGTGTACTTCCTCGATCTGCCTGTTCTGCTCCCCACTCTGTCTCTGGTGAAGCCTCTCACCGCCCCTGCACCTCTGGCCTGTACCCCAGTTCTGTATGCATAAATAAATACTTTAAAAAAAAGAAAAAGAAAAAGAAAATCCCTGCGCTGGTCCTTAACCCCTTCCTTGCCCACTCTGTCAGGTAAGTAGAAAACTCCTCCAATATGACTGCAGACTGTCCTTCCGGTTAGCTGTGGCTTGACTCAGCTGGTCAAACAGGCCAGCTGTGCTTCAGGTCCTTACTGAGGAGTAAAAGTTGGACTGCACAGTACTTCTGGTGACTGCTCTTCTCCAAAGTTCAATTCCTTCATTCACTGTTTCATTCGCCTAACAACTATCAACCACCTTCAACATACCATGGGCTACGCTGAGTGATACTGGGATGTGAGCCACACACATGATGATGGCTTGTGAACAGAACCAGGGAGACACCTGCATGCTGGTAGGGGAGCATGAAGAAGGCGGCCTAGGAGGGGAAAGCCCAGCAGAGATTTGGCTTATTTCAGTTCTCAAACATGTTCTGCAACTTTCACACTGGGACCTCTGTGACCCCACCGTGGAAGCTCTTCACTCCCTCTCCCCTTTCTTCTCTAGAGTACACTGCCTCGCTGCAGATGCATTCTTGACCCTCCAAGACAGAGAGGGTCTCACTGCTGCCGTGTGTGCTAATGGCACTTGCTCTTCTCCTTCCTAGCACTCATCACACTTGGGAAGCAGGCAGTGCTGGCAGCCATTTTGGGAGACTTTACCAGGGAGTGATGCACACGGGCTCACTCTCTTTTTCCTCAAAGCTGCTGCAGAAGGCAGCATTCCACCTACAAAACAGGCTGCAGACCTTCACATCCCCCACCCCCCTCCCCCCCACCCCCTGCCACCCAAGGAGGGATCCCCAACCTCAGCAGTAGAGACCTCTGCCATATATTGCTGGTTCCTTAGCTGCAACATCAACTGGTAACTGAACCTTCTCCTGCTCCCTCTACCTGGGTAGTTCTCCCTCATCCCCTACCTATTTTAACCTGTTCGTTAAAATACATGGTTTCTTTATTCTGCACCAAAGACGTTTATTCGTACTTAGGGCAATGGGTGGCCAGATCTAGAGCCATTGAAGAGGGTCTACCCCAATGACAGTTCTTTTTAGACACTTTGCAAGGTAACAATTGGCACCCAAAAGCTTCAATGAAGAATACTAAGAATGGCCCTCCCTGGTGGAGCAGTGGGTTAAAGCACAGCACTAATAAGCTCAAGCCACTTCCGCATAAGTTCGATCCCCGCCTGCCCCTGAGGTGACCACATGGTGAGGCAGACCTCTCCTGACCCGCCTGCTGCTCCCCTCAGCAGTGTACTTCGTTGATCTGCCTATTCTGCTCCCCACTCTGTCCCTGGTGAAGCCTCTCACCCTCCACATCTCTGGCCTGTACCCCAGTTCTGTATGAATAAAATAAATAAATTTTAAAAAAAAAAGAATACTAAGAATGAAAAATAAAGGCACCCTTTCTATCTTGGGGGTGAAGAACTGCATCTCTGCAATGTTTACTTTGGAGAGGGAAAAAGAGGTGAGGGGAGGCAGGGAAAAGGAGATGACAGAACAGTCCCGACACTAACCGGAGTGCAGATGGAGTCACGCAGGAGCCAGCTGGACCGCCCTGCACCAGCCAGGCCCACACAATTCCCCACTCCCTGCATTGCCACAAGACCTGGGCTTGCCTATGGCCTATGATTCCCTCAGTTCCTATACGAACCCCCACTGGCAACCAAAGGGAGGCCGTGTCAGCTCCTTTGCTGCAGGTGGAAAGCAGAGGAGGCTGCTCTCACTCGGGCTGTCCAGGCTACAGAGCCAAAATGAGTCCTGGTGTCAAAGCCGGATGCATTTTCCCCAAGAATGTCATTAGACATAGTAATTAGGTCCAAGAGCCCTACTGCCATTGTACTTCAGAAAGCTTTTTTGGCCAAAGAGTATTTTGGGAGTTGGCTTAGGGGTAAACACCTTTTAGAATAATACTCCTCTAAGAAAATGCTCTTCCGATTTCTCATTCTCGTTTGCAGACATTCCAAAGGTAAATATAAGAGACCTTTCTTGCATGTGCCCATGTGTGCTCTTGGCCTAGGAGAAACCCTTGAGGCAAGGGCTGTGCCTCCTTGGAATTCTCCGTCAGGAACCTCCACAAGTCAGCACTTAACTCATGCTCCGCTCACCAACGTGTTTAGTAAAAAGCTAGAAAACGGATTTGGGTTCCTGGTATGATCTTGCGCACAGCAGTTTGGGAAAATCTCACTGTGAATGCAAATGGCCATCAACGGATGCCACATCATACCCAAGGGTTTCATATCATTAATTCAAAAACTGCACTGCAGGGAAGACATTTTGGTCCATGGGGCTCCAGTTTAGTCAGGGAGGGAGATCTTTTTATCCACTGTCTGGCCCACAGCCCTGGGACTATCAGTCTCACAACAGGAGCGGCTTAAGTTACGCAGTTCATGCTTAGCTGGGAACTCTTGCCTCAGTCTCAGGCCCTGAGGGGAGACTGCGCATGTTTGATTTTTCTCAAGCTTTTCACACGTTTGTCTTTAACTAGCACACTGCTGGTTCAGCTCCGACAAACACAAGACAATCTTTGAGCACCAAGACAATCTTTGAGCACCGCATCTCAACTGATTTCATCTCTGGCTTTTATTTTTAAGTCTTCTGCTGTCTTGTTTACAGCCTTCACCACAGTATTTGACTGAAGCATTCAACTCTCAACCTAACTTTGTTTTTGTTTTTCTCATTGCCATTGATGGTCTCCCCACCACCTTGGTTTTCAGAATATCCTTTCCGTGCTTTGTTTCATCATAAGAGGCGAACCCCCCTCTCCAGTGCAGTCACACTAGTGAACACAATACTGTTGTGGGGGTAAGTTAAGTTGCTCCTACTTAGGCTAACTTCATTTCCCCAGGGCTTCAGTTTCACAGGTTGCAGTCATATCTACTCTATCTCCTCTGTGTTGGATGTGTGTGCAGATGAGCACTAGAGGTCTCCTCCACCAAGCCTCTTCAAGCAAAGTGCTCATGCACTTAAAATCCACAAAACAACCAAGACAGCCTGCAGTGAAAGGACACAGAGCCGGGGCAAGACAGCCACCTGCTTCCTTTTCTCCATCACTCACATACTGGGTACCATGGTTGACTATGATATCTTGCAACAACTCATCCAGAAACCAGGTCTGGCTACTGTTGTCAAAAACCAAAATTCATCCAAGTAAATTTGAATATCTTGTCTTTACTCAACAATTCAGACTTGGGCAGTATCCCATTTAGCAAGTGTAAAGATCCCGTGAGCAGTGACAGACAATGGGTGGTTTTCAGGGTAAAAGAGTAAAACAGGTTATTAGCAAAAGAAAAGAAAGTTTATTACAGCAAAGTCACCTTTCTTTCCAGAAAGCAATAGGGTTCTTATTCTTGTTTTGCTGAGGGACATCACCAGCACTGACTAGGAAACTCCATACTTGGCTGGTTTACAATTCTACTTGGTAAGAGGCAGAAACTATAGTAAGGTAGGACATTAAGTCTTGGTGGGCTTGGCATAAGCCTTGCTATCTGAATCTTTTGGTTTCTTTTTTAAGCATCAATCTTCCTTAAAGATTGAGAAATTGCTCTCAGTCCTAGCTATATAATCGAATCCAGCTTCCCCTCACAATGGAAGAATGGCTCTCTTTAAGTTGGAAAAACTGAGTTAGGGACAGATGAGAGTAAGTTCACACATCTGTTAGCATCAGCTCACTAACATCTCTCTTCTCTGTAATGGATGATGAATAGGACAGGAAAGATTTTTAGAAACAAGTATTTCATAGATGTGCATAGGCCCATTAAGAACAGCTAAACTATTATGAAATAATGTACAGAACAACTACATATTATTATGAAATAATTTAAAAAGTGCTTTATATTAAAATTATAGTTCAGGGGCCCTCCCAGGTGGCGGCACTGTAGGTTAGAGCACAGCACTAAGAAGCTAAAGCCACTTCAGCATGAGTTTGATTCCCTCCCCGGAGGTGACCACATGGTGTGGCAGGCCTCTTCTGACCCGCCCGCTGCTCCCCTCAGCAGTGTACTTCAATAGTTGGCCTGTTCTGCTCTCAACTCTGTCTCTGGTGAATCCTCTCACCACCCCTGCACCTCTAGCCTGTACCCCAGTTCTGTATGCATAAATAAATAAATCTTTTTTTAATTATAGTTTTTTTTTTACAAGTAAACAAGAAATATTTGCCTAGCCTTTTTCCACTAAAAAAAAAAGTTCCAGATGTATGAGTTTAGAAAAAAACCTTAGGTGAATGAACACTTAAATGAATGCTAAAATGAGTATGAGTATTTCCTGTTTATAGGAGACATACAATGTCTTTAAGCCAAAGTTCCTGGGCCAGAAGTTGCCAAAATCACCACTAAAATGCAAGTCTTCTAAGCAGAGGCTGGTATTCTCTTAATTCTACATGCTTTGCATAGGTAGGGGACATAGGAATTTCACCCAGGAAGTCTGGGTTGGCTTTTATCTGGAGAAGGCTTCCTAGAAGGGATGTGGGCAGTGCTGGAGAATCTGTTTATTTAAGACCATATACTTTCTTCAAACCAAGGAGCACTGTTTGAAGAAATGAATGGTGAATGAGGTTCTTGGGGAGCCAGGTGGCAGAGGGGGTTGGGGGGTGCTGCTGTGAAGGCCTTTCCCCTGGTCCTCTTCTATCTACATTTAGATAAGACCTGGCATGGAATTGCATCGTGAGCTGGTGTGATCTGAAAAGCAGACATTTTATCTCTCTCTAAAAGGCAAATGCATGATATCTATGACCAGTATCTGGAAATGTATGTGAGAACTTTCTACCCCTAAGAGTTCCCACCCGGCTAATCCAACAGGTCACAGCTCTTATGACATGAAGTGCAGTTTCAAAATCAGTATAAAAGTCTACAGTTACAACCATTCTTTGAAATCCTTTCAGCAAAAGAGGACATTCCTTGACCAGTTTAGAAAAACCAGTGGCAGATTTGCACTGGGAAAGGAATGCAGTCTGGAAGAATGGCCAAGTATTAACAGATGAAGTCTCATTAACCAAAAAAGAATACGGAAAGGAGGCAAAAGCAGGTTTAAAAACATGATTCTGCCACCATTTCAAAACACTTATGGGAGAAACAGTGTTCGTGAGGGGGTGTGAAATTATAGAGGTCACAAGTGGGAAATGGAATTAAAGGCTGAAGTCAGGAGTGGCCCGATTAAGAAACTGGTATATTTAACCCTAATATTTAAGGTCTTCGTAAATTGTGACTTTCCAAGACACTCAGTACTTATCTCAATGGGTTAAAATGTATAGGAGCAGTCAGATAAGGAGGCAGGGCTAAACATTTTATCCAAGGTCAGGTTACTAGAGAGAGCCCAAAGTGCAGGAACTCAAAACAGGTGCAGCTTCTGATTTTGGGGGGGAATTCAGAAAATTGGTGACTGTCTCTCCCTAGAAAAGATGGTCTTGACCCTGTACCTTGGGCCTTCGGGTGGGCCAAGTAAGACACTGGAGAGGACCAGGAGAAATGCGTGCAGAAACTGGACTGACAGTGTTTGGAAGATGAACAGGGAGATAGAAATTTGGAGGAAAGGAAAAAGGCACGCGCCAGCAGTTGACAATGCACAGAGGAAGGGCAATGGCCTGTGGAAAATAACTCAGGGACGACCTACTTGTGCAGTGGTGCTGTGCTGTCAGCACACTGCTCCTGTCAGGTAAATCCATTCTCTCAGCAGGAGCTGATGCAGAATCTCAGCAGAGATGCCTAAGAGTTCCAACAGTCGTGGTGGTTAAGCAGTGTGTTCGTCTCACCCCAACAGGCAACATGCGAAATGCCCTATGTGGGGAATGTCAGAGACCAGGAGCACCCTACCCACCTGCTCAGGTGTCAAAGGAGGTGCCTGAGGCCTGCCCTGTGCTCACCTCTTGGACATTCTGCTTTGCTCGGCTGTCAGAGGGCTGCATGACGCTCCCCATCACTTTCACATTGCCACAGACAACCAGGGCTTCATCCGGTGCATCTGTGTTTATTCCCACTCGACCATGACAGACAACAGATTCTGGAACGTGTCCTCGCTGCCATAATGCATCACTGTCATTTTCAAACTGCCCAGGGTTAGAGGCCTGGGGAAATAAATGCATACATGTATTAAATTAAAGCCACAGTAGCAGGAACAGAGGATCAATTTATTCTCAGAGCAAAGGAAAACAAAATGTTCCCTAAGTCTTTTCATGTGAAAATCATATGCTGGATGGGACTTCCTGACATATCTAAATCGCTCTCTGGCCCCAGGAAAGCCAGGGGGTGCCCTTAACTACTATGCCCACCATGAGCAGAAGCTCAGTAAGCCATGTATTAGGATGTCTAGTCTCTAGGGCATCTATCTGAAATAGGAAATGTGTCCGTTTCACTGGGAGACAAGGATGATAAGAAAACTCAAAACGACTATCTGTTCAATGAAGATAATCATGATTTCAATCAGAATAACAGACTAGAAAACATTATCAGTTTATTAAGACTAAGCTAAGTAAAAGTACATTTAGGCAGCCCGTTTACATAAAATATATTTTATGTATATTTTATATCACTGTTCATTTTAAAACAGTGCTTACTCCCCCCTCGTGTAGCCCCCATAGAACTTCCTCCCCCAATTTCCCCATCACTACAGTTCCCTGTGCTCCTCCCTCCCCCTTCCCTACAGGATGTCTTTGGTTTATAGCTGTTTGTTTGCTTTTGTGTTGGTGTATTGTGTTTTGTATTATTGTTATTTTTTCCCCTATGTCTTACTTGGTTCCCCTATATTCCTCCTATAAGTGAAACCTTCCAATATTTTTCTTTTTCCTTCTGACTTATTTCACTGAGTATGATCCTTTCTATGATCCCTCCATTCATGTTGCTACAAATGGCAGGTTATTTTTGATGGCTGAGTAGTATTCCATTGCTTATATATGCCACATCTTCTTATCCAATCATCTATTTTGGACATGTGAGTTGTTTTTATAGTTTCAAACCACTTCCACATTTATGATTTTATATAGAATTAATAAAATAATGACTACACAAATATATTTAACATATCTCAACCATCTCTGAAACACAGGTAACCCTCAAGAAACACTGGAAACAGCTACATTTGTTTTTTTGTTGTGGGTTCAGTTCCCAGGCCTGGGATCAAACTCCAGTCTTAGCTGTGATAGCACTGAGACTTAACCCCCAAGACACTAGGGAGGCCCTCCCGATTCCTGATAGCACTTGTTGCTTCTGGTCTTTTCTGTATGGGTCATTCTTACAGGTGTGTTGTGATCTTGATTCGCATCTCCCTCAGGATAAGTGATGAATATTTTTTCATGTGCCTGTTGGCCATCTGTAGGTCTTCTTTGAAAAAGTGCCTATTTAGCTCTCCCACTCATTTTCTAATTGGGTTATTTAGGTTTCTTGTTGTTGTTGTTGAGTTGTATGTGTTCTTTGCAGATCTGTGACATCAGCTTCTGGTCAAAATATAAGGTATGCAAATACTTTCTCCTATTCAATAGCGGGTCATTCTATTTAGTTATGGTTTCTTTTGCTGTGCAGAAACTTTTTAGTTTGATGTAATCCCATTTGTTTGGTTTTTTTGTTTGTTTGTTTTTCTTGCTTGTAGGGATGCATCTCTAAAGACATTGCTGAAGCTTCTGTCGTATAGTTTTTTGTCTATGCTTCCTATATATTTTATGGCCTCAAGCCTACATCCAACTCTTTTATCCATTTGGAATTGATTTTTGGGTATGGCATAAGACAGTGACCTAGCTTCATTTGTTTAGCATGCAGCTCTGCAGGGTTCCTGTTACAGTTACTGAAGAGGCAATCCTTGTACCAGTGTATGTCATTGGCTGCTCTGTCGTAGTTTAACCATTCATGTGGGTGTGGATTTAATTTCAAATTCTCTATGCCATGCCACTGTTCTTTGTTTCTGCCTTACCTCCAGTACCAGGCTGTTTCAATTAGTGTGGCTTTATAATAAAGTTTGAAGTCTGGAAGAATAGGACTACCATTTTTCTTCTTCTTCTTCCTTTTTTTTTTTTTCGGTCAGGATTGCTAGGGCTATTGTGATTCTATATGAATTTCATGTTTTGTTCCAGTTACTTGAAGATGCCATCAATATTTTAGGGGGGATTATACTGAATCAATAATAGCTACATTTGTCATGTGCTAACTTCTTCCCTAATTCTATGAGCTGTATACTATTATCCTTAGTTTATTGCTACTGAGACTGTGTAAAAACAAATTGCCCAAAGCTACAAAGCTAATAAGTTCTGAAGCTAGAATCATATTCCCTTTGATTGTTAAATAATGATTCTAACCACCTATTTCATAGTGCTGTCTAGAAGTAACCCTAGTCAATGTGGTCTCAAAGAAAAAGCAAACAAACCCAAATGCAATTAATAAGCTAGACAAAGTTTTGAGCTATTATTCTTAAATAAAGTTCCTTGTCAAAGATTTTTCCACTGTACTGCCTTCTCTCCTCCCCACTTACCTCTATTGAATTTATTTCCAAGTAACTCTAAGTAGGTTCTCTGAAACTTTCAAAATCCTCCCAACAGAATTAAGTCATTTTTAAAATTATGACCTAGTCTTCTAAATATGAATTCTGTGCTTGAGACAAGTTGTCACAAATTCATACAAATGGCAGGGGACAACATCAGGACTAACACAGTGGTTTTGCTATTTTCCTTTCTGAAAGTATAGGAGACATTGTAAACTCAACATCTGAATATGTCTGGATGATCTCTGACAAATACTCAGGAGACCAGTAACAATCATTTCCTCAAGGATGGGGACTGGGAGACACAGAAACTGGTGGGAGGAAAAGTCACCATTCACAACATGCTCTATTGGTATTATCTTAGTGTTTTTACCATATTTATGTGTCACCAATTTTTAAATAAAAAGAAACCACAAAGTTTAGTCTGTAATTTGAGTTCAGTTAAAGAATTTTTAGGTGTCTTCAATATCCAGTTTCATTTTTACCTGTCTTAACCCTAAGCTAGTTGGAAGATTCAACCATTGATATTTGATAGACAAACGCAATGGAAGAATATAAAGTAACAATTTTGAACATTATTTTGTGTGAATTCACTTCAACAAAGAGCTTTTCTGCAAGGTCCCTAGAGTTCTCTCAGTTGTGAATGGCAAATTGGCTTTGATTCAAATCCTTTTACAGCGAGCAATCAACTATATCTAAAGGTACACCATATAAAATGTTGATGTGTTTTGCTCTATTCTGAACATAATGAGCCATTTCAAGGAGACAAAATAGGACAATGATGGATTTTTTTTCTTAATGAGTTTTAGGATAATTATCATCATGTTTGGTAACTTGATACTGTAACCACAAATTAAGTAGATTTCTATGGAACAATTACAACAATCTCAATTGACTTTCATCAGATGAAAATTCAAGTATCTAAACCATGTTCAAATCTTTTTGGAAGGAGTCACCGATTTACAACATACTAAATATTATTCCTAAGAAGGGGTCCCTAGTCTGCAGTAGGGAATGCTATAAAATCTATAAACTTTCTTTCCATTCTCTGGTATCCACAATCTTAACATATCAAAGTATAAAGTTTCTCTTTTTTTAATTATGAAGTTGTGCTCACATATGGCCCAATGCTGGCTGATTGATATCAAACACCAAAATGAATTAGTGTTTCTAAAGTGCTTTTATTAATTATCTCACAGGATAAACGTATTTATTATATATTTACAGAGAACCTTTTAGTTTATACTATGATACAAACTGACTGTGTGACCTTAGGGCAGTCACTTAACCTTTCTGCACCAATTTTTCTCCTCTGAAGAATAAAGATAATGTCTTCTTTACTTACCCCACAGGTTGTATAAATCATGAAAGTCACATATGCATGAATACTTTCCAAATCTGAGGATGAATCCTCTTAAATTCTACCTTGACATACTCTGTTGTGCAGAGCAACCATGGTTCCACCTATACCCACTCATTTTCCATTAGCAACAGACTGCAGGATTGCAGTTTGTTTTGGGGGGTGGGAGGTGAGGTTGGGGTGAACCTACATTCACAAAGAATACAATGTAAATTACACCCCCTGCAGTACTTGATAGGAAACAGAACTCACAATAATCTGAAAACTATTCTATTTTTTTTTACCTTTTTAAAAAAATTTACTTTTTTTTTTTTTTTTTTAAATTTTTTTTTAAAGATTTTTATTTATTTATTCATACAGAACTGGGGTACAGGCCAGAGGCTCAGGGGCGGTGAGAGGCTTCACCAGAGACAGAGTGGGGAGCAGAACAGGCAGATCGATGAAGTACACTGCTGAGGGGAGCAGCGGGCGGGTCAGGAGAGGTCTGCCACGCCATGTGGTCTCCTCCGGGGCAGGCGGGAATCGAACTCATACGGAAGTGGCTTCAGATTCTCAGTGCTGTGCTTTAACCCGCTGCGCCACCAGGGAGGGCCAAAAATTTACTTATTTTTTACATCATTCTTCTTTCTCATACATTGTATGCTTTATGCACTCATGTATGGTCCCCAAGGAGCACCCAACACCGATTCAACTGTGCACCATCTCCATGGCACTTTGTGCTCTTCCTACCCATTTTGAACAAGTTTCTTTCCCCCACCCCCAAAGCATGTCTTTGGTTGATAGTTGCTTGTTGTTTTTGATTTTTACTTCGTTATAATTACTATTTTGCCAACTGATCTCTTATTTGGGTCCCTTATATTCCTCCTATAAGTGAAACCACCTGATATTTTTCTTTTTCTTTCTGGCATGATCCCTTCCAGCTCCATCCAGGTTGCTGTAAATGGCATGAGTTTATCTTTTTGGTTGCTGAGTAATATTCCATTGTATATATAGAACACATCTTCTTGATCCAGTCATCTATATTTTTGGGCAATTGGCTTGTTTCCGTAGCTCACCTATTGTGAATAGTGGACCTATTCTGTTTAAATTTGGTATGGGAAGCAGAAATTTCTTTATCGCTGTTTGGACTTCTAAAGCAGCAGCTAAAGATCATAAAAGGAGGGCTTGCACTGAGCAGGGCAACTTATAAAAAATCCCGTTTGTGCCTTTTGAAAAGTAGGGTATGTGCTCATTTCTATTCTTCTGGGAAAAAAACTGGATGTAAAAATGGACCTAGAAATGCTCTTTACAGTACTACAAATATGGTTTCCAGGACAGCAACGTCAGCCTTTCCTGGAAACCTGTAGAAATGCACAATCCCGAGCAGCTCTAATCCACTGAATCAAAACAGGGATGGGCCCCAGTATCTGTATTTTACAAAAATCCTTGGCAAAGTTTAAGAATTTTGGGGTTTCCCTGGTGCTGTAGGGATTAAGTATCAGCACTACCATTCTATTACTGCTATCGCATGGGTTCAATCCTGGCTAGGAAACTAATCCACAGCACAACAGACCTCTCCTGTCTTGCCTACTGCTCCCCTCAGCAGTGTATTTCAGTAGATAACCCGGTTCTGCTCCCATTCTTCTCTGGTGAATCCTCTCACTCCCTGCACCTCTGGCCTATACCCCAGCTCTTAGATGCATAAATAAATAACATTTTTTTTTTAAAAAAAGGAAATAATTACTTGTTCATGCCATAGTCTGCTAGTCAAGAGTTATCCTGCCATCAAAGATACAGATGCTGCTGAATCTCAACTTCAGAGTAAAACATACTGCTCCATACACTGACTCCTTTGGGTAAATAAAATAAATAGTCATCTACACTCTAGAAGAGGTGTGATGTGTGTGTATACATGAGTAAATGTGGATGGTGGGGGAAGGAGGAGAGGTTTATGGTCAGAAATGGTCAACAGTTGGTGAGAAACAGAAATAAAATGGAGATGGTGTCTGGAAAGGCTCTGCTGTTCTTACAATTGTATGATTTTTGTTTTTCCTGCCACTGGCTGTTGGTTTCCCACTCGAGGCAGTGTATTGCAGAGAAGGGAAACAAAGACTTCTTGGGGGTGTGCTCGTTTCTATTCTTCTGGAAAAGAAACTGGACTAATCTGTCAGTTTTCAAACTAGGAAACCTTGGTGCATCTTTGAAAGGCAGACAAAATAATCATCCCTCCTGCTTGCAACACGGCATCCCAAAGCAGGTTTAATTATGTGTTTTAGAAGGAAAATGTAGCCAAAGTAAAGCCTAGTCATTAACAAGGAGAATCTGAGGGAACTCTGCTGGGGAATGCTCCCCAAACAAAGATCTGGGATATAAATCTGTTCTTTGGAGAAAGCCTTAATTTCCATTAAATTGACCAATTTACACCACAGGACCACACTACATTTCTAAAGCTGTTTTGATTGACAACACAGATGAGCAATTACCAGGCCCTGCCCACCATTCTTTATCCAAAGAGAATTTTATAAAGCATGCTCTCCTGAACTCCTTCGGAGACCTGAAGTTCATCTGAATCCCACCTTCATAAAATTGCCCACGTGTGAATGATTCTCAGGTGACACAAGCTATGCAACGGCTATCGTCCGACAGATTCCGGATAGCTCGGGAAAAGCTCTGAAATATCAGAATTTCCACTGCTAACTTATGTTATGACCTCCCTTTTTTTGTATAATCATAATATCAAAAAAATATTGTTACAACATCAGTTTGTAACTGGCTTGCCTTAGCTCTAAATTGGCTACCTGGCCTGGGCAAAGTACAAGCTGAGCTGCTCCTGGGCAGGAAATTCCTTTGACTGAAGACAAAAGGCAAGCTCCTGGAGAGATAAGACCCCGGAGCATCAAGACTCCTGGAAAACTTCTTTGGTCTTTTGACAAAAAGCGATTCTTAAGATAACTCTCAGGGCATAAGAACCCATGGACAATTTCCTAACATTATCAACACAGGTTTTGCTTAATGCACAACTATGTAACTTCTTAATTTACTCTTTTCCTAAAACTATCACTAACTACTCTCTGCTAGTCTTATTTAACCTCTTCCTAAACAAACACTAGCTACTCCCTGCTAACCTTAAGTTAGCCATTAGCTTCTCTTTAGGCTATCACTGACGACTCTGCTAACACAATTTATCCCTTCCCTAGAACTCCTAAATCCTTTGCTAACAGCTCATCCTTTCCCAGACCCTGATCCTTTAAAGTCATCCGTATACATGAAAGTTATCACAAAGATGTATAGTATAGTGTGCCATAAAGTAGAAGGAAGAGGATGCATTGTTCTCCTCTTCCTTTAAAACTTTTATGTCGGTTTCTTATTAACTTACCTAAGGCATTATTGTAACTAAATCTTGCTAAACAGTATAAATAAAGACCTGCAAAAAGATGAGCAGGAAGATTTGCACCCAACTCCGACTCCCGTGTCTTCCTCACTCCCTCTCCCCTTTTTGGAATCTCTGCACGCCCACGCCTTCCCATCTTAGGGTCCTGCCTTTTCTGCCTCCAGACACCTCAAAAGTTGGAGCTGGTCTCCGACACTCAGGCCTCAAAAATGAATCTGGATTTACTAAATGCGATTTGCAGTTCTCCGATATCATTTGGTCCTATCTTATCATGATTCCAATTGTAAAATTTTCTTCCTCGGCCCTCCCTGGTGGCGCAGTGGGTTAAAGCACAGCACTGAGAATCTAAAGCCGCTTCCGCATGAGTTCGATTCCCGCCTGCCCCGGAGGTGACCACAAGGCGTGGCAGACCTCTCCTGGCCCGCCCGCTGCTCCCCTCAGCAGTGTACTTCGTCGATCTGCCTGTTCTGTTCCCCACTCTGTCTCTGGTGAAGCCTCTCGCCGCCCCTGAGCCTCTGGCCTGTACCCCAGTTCTGTATGCACAAATAAATAAATCTTTAAAAAAAAAATTTTCTTCCTCTATTCTAGAACTCAGGCAGTGATCCAAAAAGGCACATGTGGGCTATAAAATGGAGGCTGACCTGCCCTCTTCAAAACGTGTAACCTCTGGAGTCTCCAGGGATGGAAAATGGGCTCTGTGAACTTTTCTTAAGATACTCTGATCCAAACAATAATGAAATTTCTTAAATTTAATTTTTCTGTTGATGGGTTCAAACGTTAAACAATTAAATAGATCAAAAATTCTGCATTCATATTTACCACTGCATTTTGGGGTAAGAATGGAATAACAGCAGTAAGATATTGCATGCTGGGGAGAGGGGGGAGAAGGGTTTGTGTCGTGACCATTATTATTCTTTCCATTGTTGTGAGGTGACCTGACCCTCAAGTGACCCAGCAGGCTCACAGGAAAGGGTATTCTCTTCAACCAAAAATGACCCGCCCACTGCTCCCCCTTAGCAGTGTATTTCAGTGGATCTGCCTATTCCGCTCCCTGCTCTGTCTCTGGTGAATCCTCTCATCCGACAGCACCCTCCAAACCCCACCCTAGTCTGTGCCCTAGTTCTTGTGTGTAGAAATAAATAAATCTGGAATGTGGCATATATATATATATACATATATATATATTTTTTTTTTTTAAACAAAGATGACTAACATTGACACCCAATGTGTACTAAGTATCATTTAACCTTCTGGTAATCACCCTAAATATCACAGTCATATGAGTTAAATGTCTATGCTTTGCATATGAGGAGATGCCTTTAACAGAGATCTTTGGCAATGGAACCTTAGGGGGCAGGGTTCCCTCTTGTGCTGCTGCTGTGTGGACTTGCACAGAGCCAGAGGGGAGCTTAGCAGGGGCAGCCAGCAGGAAATGGAGAAACTTCAAGCCAGGGTAAATGATTTAAAATAAGCGGGAGAGCAGCAGTGCCTGACTCCAGCCCGCATTGCAGAGCGCAGTGGCCCTTGTGTGGCATCTGATACACGCTGACTCTGAGAATGGCATTTTCTGTCGATACTCCTTCCCAGGAGAGATAAGAAACAGTAAGTAACCTGGGTTTCCAGGCTTTATTTTCCATCAGCTGGTGCAATAATGCAGGCCCAGATGACATCACGATGATGTCAAAGGCCACCCTGAACCTGCTGAAGGTTGGATGGGAACTTTTGCCCTGGGTCCTGGCCCAAGGAAAGGGTACCACCAAAGCCTTGGAGCCCCCATTTGACACAGATTAGATCAAGCCCCACAGAAACACAACCTGGGAGTGGCCTGCAGAGCGGAGCCCTCAGTCTGGGTCATCTCAACACCTCAGTGTTTCACATCATTTCCATCATGACTTCACCACCCTTAAAGCTGTGAACCACAGTTTATGGATTTGTACTAGTAGGTGGCTTGTTATTTTTAATTGACTATAAGAATGACACAGAGGGCGCTTTGTTTCAAAAACAGTACAAAGCAAGCAAAGATTTCACTTGCCCCAATGGGCAGACGCTGTTCCCCAGCGCCCGGTTAACAGGGAGTACAGGTGCAGCCCATAGCAAATGGTTTTCCCTGTTGGAGGTGCTGAGTCCTTCCGATGTCACTTCAAACATCCCTGACAACTCAGCCAGGCTCCCAGGGCGGCCAGACCTGCACTTCACCAGTTACCTCATGCCCCCGGCATTCTCAGCAGAGGCCAGGCTGACCTCACAGGCAGCTGCCAGCAGCTTTATGTTTATGTGCCTGCCAAGACTCCCGTCCACAGCTGGAACCAATCATTCATTCAGCAAAATGTGCTAAGCCATTACTATGTGCCAGGCAGGGGCCCAGATGCCGCCAGGATCACCAGTCACTTACGGCCAGGGGATGCCTTCCTGCCTCTCACCACTTCCTACCCTGTGGCCTTTGGGCTCAGACAACTGGGTTATCACTTGGACCATCATTTGCAAGCTGTGTGATTATGGATGAGTCCTTCACTTTCTGGAACTTTAGTACCTCTGAGTGTAAGGAATGTAATGGTGTAAAACCATATAAAATTATGTCATATATAAATTATTTAGCCCAAAACCTAGAATATAGTATAAAGAACATGGTCTCTCAGGAGAGGCGCTGTGACACATTGTGAGGCTTGCTGCGCACCATAAGGCATTGAGCAGCACCCTGGCCTTGACCATGTGACACAGGTGGCATCTTAAGTTGTGACAACCGAAAATGTTTGCAGACATTACTGAACGATTCCTAGGGGGGAACAAGAGAACCTTCAGCTGTTATTATCTTCAGTAACTCAGAAACAGCATACTTCAGCTAGCCCATTGAAAATACAAGTTCAACTTACAGGGACGTAGGGCATGTGAGATCCAGAAAAGTCAAAGGACTGCGCTTACCCTTACAATGATCCGTTCAGAGATGTGGGCAGATAACAAATAGAACTGGTCCTGGCTCGCAGCATACAATCCAACCACCAACATGAAGTATCTAATTCAGAAACAGCGAACCAATGTCAGCGCATCAGGCAATAGAGAGATGACGTGTGTAATCAAATACCACCCAGCGGATAATCATTAGTGAATCTACCTAGCCATGTTTGCATATGTAAAGAATTTCTCTTCTATTTTAAGTCGTCCCTTTGACAAATAAGAGCACAGTTGATTAACCCATTTTTGTGTGGGGTCTACCCTTTGCCCTGTGTCAGGTACCTGGGAGCTGCATTGCTGGGCCCTCGGCTCAGCATGGAGCACAAACATCCGCACCACTGAAGTTGTCCAGAGCCACTGCAGCCACATCCTGCGCTCTGGTGGAGGGAGCCTAACAGGCTTGCCCAACCTTGCTGGGTCCTTCCCACCTTGGTGCTCTGTACCTTCTTCCACAGCTTTAGTCAAAGACCTGCACCCTCCCCTCCAACTGCTTCCACAGCAATTTTCTTCACTGTTATCTTGGCTGCCTTTTCACTGTGCCATTGAGGAGACCTTTAAGGTCAGACCATTTCTTGAGAGTAAAATAAAAACCACCCCCATGTGATTCACTAAGAACCACATGAATAAATGACACCAGCTTCTTCTGCAACACTGTACAAAGTCTTTAATCCCTGAGAACAGCCTTCTCCTCTATCTGAAGTGCAGCAGTAGTAGTAATTGTTATTATTATAAAATAACTACCACATATCATTACTGGATGAAGCTATCAACATTATTTCATTTCGTTTCCCTAAGCAACCCTAGTGAAGTAAGATATTGCTATTGCCCCTTTTGTAGATAGAAAATTGAGTGTGGGATGTGCACTACCCAAGCTCGCCCAACTACACAGTCAAATGCATTCTGTCCAATTCCCAGGCCTATGTTCTAAGCCAATGGTTCTCCTATTTGAGCTCATTTCAGAATCACCTGGTGACTGTTACCAGGCTGTTAAAATGCAAATCGCTGGGCCCCACTGCCAGAGTGTTGGATGCTTTAGGTATTCCCCAGCCCCAAGAACATGCATTTCTAGTAAGTGATCAGAAGATGCCACCACTATATGAACCACTAATCTACACATTATGAACCCCTGAGATAGCAGAGCTCAGGACCTCTGATTATACTGGGAAGCACCACACAGGTTTGAGAAATGCAGCCACTCCTCAGCCCTCAGATGCAATGAACTTGTAATTGCTGTAGAGAACCCTGGCTTTGGGAGGGGTCCAGGCCAGCATATTTGGAGTTGGGCAGGAAAGGAGCGATTTCAAGGAGTGAGAATGGAAGAAGAAAAATATCCACAGATAAATATGTCAATAAACTCAAAATGTCCTGTCAGGCCAGGCTGTACAGCGCCTGAGGGAGGCCCAGTTTGTCTGCTGGTGTGGACTAGAGGAGGGAGAAGGCCCCTGGGGGCAAGTGCTCAGTCAGATGAAGGACCCAGTACCGTGAGCAGCCAGTACCTCTGGTCAGGATTTGGTCTTCCCTTCTTTCTCATGTTATTTGCTGTGGTCTCACTGAAGTGTAACCGGCCCAGCGTTACTTTGGTGACCTGGTCCGCCCGCAGGTCAATTCTAAAACAAACAACAGAAAAACCAAGAGACTGTCAGAGAAAAAAAGAGTCCTTGATGATTCTTAGATGCTCAAGTATGCACAATGCTCAGTTCTCGCCATGGTGTGGAGGACAGTTCATTCCAGTCACTGATCACTAATAAAGTCTCCATAGCACAGTGAGAACTGACCATCAAGGAAGGCCATGGCATAATTCCTGAATGGTATGAAATGCTCATTTAGCAGAAAATCAAGCCCAGAGTTTCTGACTCATGAGGGCCATATGCTCCCTACAGTATCTATGGATTCTTTTATGTCCACAACAGGGAGAAAGGACAAATTTCATGGCGTGCTCTGCCTCTGTGGCTATTGCTTCCTGACTGAAGTCATTTCTCAAGGTTCCCGAAGAACCCTTCACAGCTCCTTCATGGATTCGCCCTTTCTTGGTCTGGCTGTGTGCGTCAGTGGGAACCTCAGGAAGACCACACATCACCTGCCTGGATGATGGAGAACAGATGCACCAGGGCAGTTCAGTGCTATGTTTGTGCATGTGGCTTCTGCACACAGTTTTGTACAGAGGCTCATGTTGAGCTCCTGTCTGAACAGTCCTACTTGTAAAACTGTCTGCTGCCCAGACCAGTGCTATGGACTTAGGGTAAAAACACCGGGATATATCCATTATCTCTCAGTCAAATCAGTTATAATGTCCATTCCCATTCCATGTCCTACTACAGGTATATGTCCACTAGGGTCACCATTTTCTCCTGGGCAATCCTAATCCTGTATGCTGTCTAATTTGAAACCCATTAGGCAATTTATTAGTATTATTTTAGAAAATAAAAATGAACTGCAAACAGGCCCTCCCTGGTGGCGCAGCAGGTTAAAGAACGGCACTAAGGAGTTAAAGCCACTTCAGCATGACTTCGATCCCTGCCTCAGAGGTGACCCACATGGCAAGGCAGACCTCTCCTGACCCGCCTGCTGCGCAGTGTACTTTGTCAGTCGGCCTGTTCTGCTCCCCACTCTGTCTCTGGTGAATCCTCTCACCGCCCCTGCACCTCTGGCCTGTACCCAGTTCTGTATGCATAAGTAAATAAATATTTTTTTTTAATGAACTGCAAGCAAGCCTGATTCCAGAACTCTAAATTTAATCCAATGAGCACTGTGCCAGTTTAAGTGAAAATAGAGAAAGATCTAGCCATGATCATACTCAAGGAACCAACATTTTTAATAAGGTTGTCACTAAAAAATCTTTATAAAAATGCTTTAAAAGTAAAGCTTTTATAAGGAATTTTCTGCAATTACTTCAATGTATTTTCTCAATTTTACTACTGTTGATCAGTTTGTGTTCATAACACTAAGATACTAGTGTCCACATTGGGCTTCATTTTAAATAATCAAAATAAATTGGGCAAAATACCTTTTCCCCCAAAACATTCACAAAGGAATTCAGAAAAGAAATTCTTACCTAACCGGATTGAAAATCTTTTTGCTTCTGTCTGCTTGGGACTGTTCGATAGCAATTATTTGATTACTGGCTTCTAACTGTTTAGAACAATAAATAGTAAATGAATCAGTCAACAATTCAATTCAATTATTTTTTAAAATGTGTACTAATAAGTAATATCCAAGCACTTAAAAAAGTTCCAAGACATCAAGCTAGCCACTGGGCAGGAGCAAATCAACTTAACACACAGTAGGACAATGGCCCCCACTTTAAAGCAGTGTGCTATTGGTCAGAAAAGAACAAATACTTGTAAAATTAAACAATGAGGGCCCTCCCTGGTGGCACAGCAGCTTATAGCACAGCACTAAGAAGCTAAAGCCACTTCAACATCAGTTCGATCCCCACCGCAGAGGTGATCACATGGCGCGGCAGACCTCTCCTGACCTGCCCACTGCTCCCCTCAGCAGTGTACTTCCTCAGTTGGCCGGTTCTACTCCCCACTCTGTCTCTGGTGAATCCTCCCACTGCCCCTGCACCTCTGGCCTACACCCCAGTTCTGTATGCATAAATAAATATTTTTTTTAAAAAAATTAAACAATGAAAACACAAGACACCAGAGTATTTCAGATAAGCAGGGATTTAGTGGGCAAAGTGGGATTGAAACCTAGGAGCAGGGCAGCTCAAAGAATATGTGCTCCCTTCATTCACTCTTTTGTTCACTCACTCTGCAAATACTTGCATTGCTCTAGGCATGAGAGAGGAGAAGTGGACAGAGTTAACAGAAATCTCTGCCATTGGAGATCTTATGTTTCTAAGACACTAAAACAGGAAATGACATTCACGCAGTGCTTGCAACAAACTCTAAGGTAGCAGTGAATAATGCAAGGCAGGTGAAAACTTTTCTGTCTTAGAAGGCCCGTGAGTATTCACATAGCAGCAACATTTCTGGAAAACAACTGCGCAATCTATCAATATATCAAGAGCCTCAACAATGTTCATATCTTTCATGTGAAAATTCCTTTTCTGGAAAGTATCCTTAAGTAAAGATGGGTATGCCTGAATGTTCACTGCAGTTTTATCAATAATAAGACATTAAACAAAATTTATAATAAAACAGGAATTAATATGATACATCCATACAGTGGAAAGCTACATTACCTGTGTCAGTATTTTCACAAAATCTTAAATATCAAGAAATGTTATTTTCACAATACATTAACCACAAGAGATTAATTTTAATAATGGAAATATTGGATTTCCAATGGTGAATTCCACTTATTCATAGTTTTCTTTCATGCTCCCAAATTTTCACCATGGGTTGATATTACATCCATAATCACAAATATGTTTTACTGTTTATTTGTCTGTTGTTTGTCTTTTGGTTTGGTTGGAATAAGAGCAGCTAATGCAAGATTGAAGTTCCATTTGGGGAGATTCAGTAACTCAGCCCAGATTAAAGATCACAATAAAATATACAGAACATGGATGCTCTCCCCTTGAAGAATGGGACTGAGGCAACAATTTAACAAACACTTGCTGACCATCTAGAAGTCATCCGAGTGGCATTCTGAACCCAGCTTTACCGCTTACTATCTTGATGAACTGTGTGGCATCACTGGATCTCTCTGTAAACTGGATAAGAAGGGACATTAACTAGTGGTTCCTTTGCTTTTTCAATTCTTTTGAAAATTTGAAAATGCACTAATGCCAAAAAGAATTAAGAACACATTTAGTAAAAGGAATATAAGGCTTATGCACTTAAAGACCACACAACTGAGGTTTGAAGTGGTGGCGTACCCTTATCTGAACTCAGCCCTAAGAAATTGGAAGTTAGTCCCTGTGTCTTAGAACATGAAGTCTTCAAACCCATTCACCATGCTATGAAGAAACACAAGCTATTGCATAGAAAGGTTCACACAGAGAAGAGTCAAGGGCTCCCAGCTACAGTGCCTTAAAGATCCTGATGGATGGCCAATACAAAATTGACAATTGTGGGAATGGGCCAGCCTGGAAACTGGATCCAGGTTCAGTTGAGTTTTGCAGCAAGGACTCCTGAGCAGAGACAAGTTTCAGTGCCAGGCCCTGACAAAGCAGCACATCAGTGACCCAAATAAATAATTAATATTAATTTAAGTTGCTAACTTTTGGGCTAGTTTGTTGTGCAGTAATAGGGAATTGGAACACAGTAAGTACTGGGTGAATTAAATAAAAGAACTTACCTTAACCCCAAAGGCTTTCAAGTAAAATATTTCTATTGGTTTTAAGCCCCCTTGAGTTTTGACAAATTTTGGATTTCCCCAAACTTGGATATGGATGGTTATCTGAAAATGGTTCTTCTTTTGGCAAACAAAAGCTTCATCTGCTGGTGAAAAAGTAAATCCTTTGTCTGTGACAACTTGATAGCCTACATCAGGTCTATAAAAAGAAAAATCAAGGAACCAGTTTTGCCAATAGTTTCTTTTGTTAACAATGATAATATGTAAATATTTCAAGAGAATAGATTGTGCAAAGTGCCTCTTACTAAAATTTAATCAATGATTTCCATGTATGTTTACTGAAAAAAATGTAAATAATGTTTCAAAACACAGCTGGCTCTCAGAATTTTTATCTTTTCAAAAGGAAGATATTCAATTTTTGCCTAATAGAAGCATTGTTTCCTCAGTCTGCCTTATGTTTTCTGGTTTGTGCTTCTAATTTGATTCTACAATATAATAGAAAGAAATAGGCTACAAGCAAAAAAGTCACATGTCGCAGAGTTGTGAAATGTACAAGATACAGTTCCTCTCTTTCCTCCTTTAAGAAAAGGATTTATTGTGATGGACACATGAAATTATATAATGTTACAATGTGGTATTATTTCAATAAGAGGTTTAAAGTTAAAATTAAAAAAAAATAAATAAATAATCCACAAAGAAGTCTCTCAATCTTATCAGCAATGCCACATGCTAGCAGTCAGGTGGTTGAATATTCAGTCAACTGCTGATTATGTGAAAAAAGAGGAAACTGGTCAGAATTAGCAGAAATAGTTTTAAATTGGGTCAATCAAAGCCAGTGAGTCTACAAATTGAAAACCTACTTTCACCAGAGTACAGTCATTTCCTTGTTATGTTCTCACTGGGATATCGCACCGTAATCTACATTGCTGGTTACTTCTGCTGAAAGGAATGATGTGGGGGGTGGGGGGGTGTGACTAATCAGACTTCTGCCTGATTTGATAAATCATTTTCAACAGCAATGCTGTATATGCTTAATGAAATATTAAAGGCTAATAAAAGCAAAACATGAAACAGGCATACAATCAAGTAAAGAGAATATGAAAGTTGAAAACTTCTCAAGTAAGTCTGAAAAGATGGAACTTGAATTTTACTCATCTTCTTTACAGGATCACAAATGGAAAAAAACGAGTACTTAACTGCTAGGCCAGCTTCCCCTCATTTGTGGATCTTCACATCCTGGGACCTCAAGTTAGATGACTGCCATTGAATAGACAACATAATGTTTCTAAATTTTCCTCTAATTCTACAGACAGAAAATACTAATGGGCCTCTGGAAAAATAGTTTCCATGTTCTTTGCAAGTTAAGCATCTGACCCATGGATCAAGTCACAGGGCTATTGATTACCCTCAAGTAGCCTATCAGTCAAAGTCTCTACACTCACTTTGCCCACCAACAGCAACAGGAAAATCCATTGAATGAAGGATTTAATAAGACCATCAATCTTACGGTATCTGGAAACTTTATATTGACTCCAGTTTCTAGAACTAATCTGCTAATTTGCTCATCTAAAGGTTGGATGGATTGAATTGTATAGATTTTACTGCAGAGGGTAATAAGAGCTGTCTTGGTTGAGAAGAAAGGAAGTGTCTTTTGTGATATTCTATGTTTCACTGTCAAAAACTCTGAAGGAAGAAAGTAAGATTTACAGTTCAGCTATGAGCCTTAACTTGAAATTTCAGGACTACTATAAACAGAAACTGAACACCAGTCTCTAGTTACAGAAATCTATTTATCTAAGAAGAGCCATTCTGTTTTGATATCTAAAGTTAAATATAAAATCAACTAAACTGACTTTTTAAAGGCTCCGTTTAACATAGTATTTAAATATCACTCAGAAAAAAAAAAGATTTGATAAATCCTCAATGTTCTAACTTTATTGCTTTAAGTAATTTAGGAAAATTATTTGTAGCAACTTAGATATAATAATCTAAGAAGAGATGAGTGATTTTCTGTCTCAATGAATAGTGAAACCAAGATGGCCTGAAGTCTAACCCTGATAAATATTGCCTTCCTTTTTTCTTATAAAAAGTGAATTGCAGCTAAGCATTCAAAATAAATCTTACTCTATACCTTTGGGTTCATTCCATTCTTGTACTTTTTTTCCAGATCAGTGGAGCATAGATAGGCTGCTCAAATAAACTTAAAAAAAAAAAATACTTACTCAAATAGGAAGAGCAATAGCAGTTACCTTGAAAATGTTATCAACTCAACTGCACAGGGCTGGGAAGCATTAAAGTCTTTAATTAAGATACTGTGCACATGTGTGACAATTTCACACCTCAATACTGATGTTTAAGATTGAATATGGAACACTGCCCAAAAGATAACCAAATTAAGGCTAAAACTCAAAATAAGACCAGTGGGCCCATAATTTCTTTTTCTAATTGCACATAGTGGCAAAGACAGAGGTTGTGAGACGTCAATAAAACAATTAGCAGTTCATGTTTTTCTGCCTCTTATGAAACACACCAACTCCCAAAGTCAGTTTTAACTCCCCAGATTTGTGTCTGAAGGAAAAAACTTCCTCCTTCTAGATCACCCAATATAAAAGTACTAGTGATAAGTTTTGCACTTAAAGAAGCTACATTTGAATTTGGAAAATACCATGAAGACCCTCAAGTTTATAGCTCATGTTTCTGATTTCATATTGTATTTATTTCTTGACAGTCCTACTCTTTAACTATTAACACATTTTAGTACTTCAAGAAAACATTTAAAAAACTGAAAATTGTACACTTATGTTAAGTAAATTATTCCTAAGGAATAAAGAGAAGTCTTAAAGGATAGTTCAAAGCAATAATGCATAAGTTCACATTTATTCCTTCCAACTATCATATTAAAAGCAGAAGATAAAACTTCTCAATTTAATGATATTTTATAGATTTGACCTTAGTCTCTAATACAAAACCACCATTAATTATGATGGCTGTACAACAGTGACAGTGAACTTAGCAATACCGATTCAAGGCATAGAGATTGGAAGGGGTGGTGCTAGTGGCTAACAATTTAAATGTCCCCAAAATTATTTCATGAATACATAAATTAACATCAGGGTTAAATGTTAATGACTTAGGAAATCTCCTCTTGCCACGTTTAGTTTAAATTGGACATGTGAGCACTCCTGGTGGTGCAGCAGGTTAAAGCACAGCACTGAAGCTGGCCACAGCCGCTTCAGCACAAGTTCAACCCCAGCCCCAGAGGTGACCCACATGGCGTGGCAGACCTCTCCTGACCCGCCCACTGCTCCCCTCAGCAGTGTACTTCATCGATCTGCCTGTTCTGCTCCCCACTCTGTCTCTGGTGAATCCTCTCACGGCCCCTGCATCTCTGGTCTGTACCCCAGTTCTGTATGCATAAATAAATAAATCTTAAAAAATAAACAAATAAATTGGTCATGTGATCTCAGAAACCGTCCTTGTCCCTCCATCATTTAGTGGGTAATTATAATATGAAAGAATTACAAATTTGGATTCTTAGAGGCTGGAAACTCGTACCCCAACTATTCTCTTTTTTCAGACAGTTTTTTTTAACATTTACTTATTTATGCATACACAACTGGGGTACAGGCCAGAGGTGCAGGGGAGGTGAGAGGCTTCACCAGAAGCAGAGTGGGGAGCACAACAGACAGATCCACAAGGTACACTGATGAGGGGAGCAGCGGTCGAGACAGGAGAGGTCTGCCACACCATGTGGGTCACCTCCCAGTGTAGGGGTTTGAACTTGCACTGAGGGGCTTGAACTTGCACTGCAGCTAGCTTGCAGTGCTGCGTTTTAACCCACTGCGCCACCAGGGAGGGTTCCCCCAACTATTCAGTCAGGATGCCAAAAATGAAGAGGAAGACAAACCCTTTCTCAGTGTCTCCTCCTACTGGATCAGGGATGGCATCTAAACCCACCAGGCACGGATTTTGTTCTGAGATTCAGCACGGCTTTCTGCCCTTGCTTTCTAGCCACCAAAGAGCAGTCTAAAGCCACTTACAATTTTTCATAATTTGCATTTAGTAAACTGTGCCATGGGGCACTCTGGTACGGTTGCCATCTCAGAAGAGGAGAGCACCGGTCTTCAGGTATCACGTTCTGTCTCTCACTGTCATGGTCTTTCTCTTCAAGGCTGTGATTCCTACTTGTCACTGCAAAGAAACAGGTGTGTTAGTCCTTCCTCCAAGGCTGTTTCCCACACTCCCACGCAGACTCTTTGGGCGAATGCCACAAACGCATAAGTGGCTCTGTGGGCAGAGTGAGCATCGGGATGTAGCATGGGTGAGGTCAGCTGGGTTTCCTCACCTGCAGAGAACAGGTTGGGATCAGTGGTCTTTGGGATTCAATAGTGGGCACTTGCTGGAAACTTTGCCTTGGGGATCTACCTTACTTTCTCCATAGCATCACCTCACTTTCAGACTGCATGATTCCAATAGAGTCTCCTCCCAGGCCCAGAAATGTAGGGGGCCCCGATTCAAATCAAAGTACAGCAGATCTTCAAATACCACCACGTCCTGCAACAGCGTCTCCTTATGACACTGATGAGTGAAAAATGTTGCCAAAACAGAACAAGATGACATCATTTGAGGATCTGACATTATACAAGGATCTGCTTTAGCTCAAGGTAGCAGTTTCCAGGAACGTACTGGCATTAAGGAGGGCTGACGGCACAGCGTTCCCGTGCATCATCAGTAGCTGCATCAGAGGGACACAAGGTCCACCCAGTCCAAGAGGAGTGGCCCCCAGAGTGCATGGCGAAGATGCTGACTCCTTTCCATGGGGCTTGAACCTGCAAGATGCATCCCTAAGAGCAAGAGCAGCTGGCACCCTATTGGGACATGAGGGAAAGCCTGTCTGGGAATGAAGCCAGCGCAGCAGAAGGCAGCATGAGGCGAAGGGTTCCTGCTTCTGACGGGTGATGTGAGTTCCGGGACCCAGTCCTAAGCTCTTGGGTCACAGGAGCCAACAAATCCCCTCGTTTTGTTTGTTTACTGCCTGCTCGTGGCAGTTTGAGGTTTGCTTGTTTGCTTCTTTGTTGTTGTTAATTACAACAATACATTTTAATTTGTTACAGTTCCCTGGTGGCACCAAGATTGTGCTGTCCAACTAGCTTTTGACCTTAGATATTTATTCACTTAGTGCACTTAGTGTCTTTTTTTTTTAAAGATTTATTTGTGCATACAGAACTGGGGTACAGGCCAGAGGCTCAGGGGCAGCGAGAGATAGAGACAGAGACAGAGTGGGGAGCAGAACAGGCAGATCGACAAAGTACACTGCTGAGGGGAGCAGCGGGAGGGTCAGTGGAGGTCTGTCATGCCATGTGGTCACCTCCGGGGCAGGCGGGAATCGAACTCATGCAAAGTGGCTTTGGCTTCTTAGTGCTGTGGTTTAGCCCACTGCGCCATCAGGGAGGGTCTCACTTAGTGTCTTAACTGCAAAACAGAAATTAGAACACACACCCTGTCCATCTTGGAACATTACACAGAGAATATAACAACAGAATGGAAATTCAGAAGCTAAAGCAAAATATCATATTGCTGTATGTATTAACTAGGTGAAATTACTACTTTCAATGTTAAAAATGGTCAAAAATAATTTCACATGGGTAACCTACTTTTTTCCATGGCTCTTGCAAGTTGTCTAATTTAAATATGCCTCCGAACTTTATGATTCAACCAGATAATTTTTTATGCAGATTCTATCTGTATGTCTGTTGTTTCACTTTTCTCCCTGACATGGGAAGTGAGAGGGAAATACTGGGTGAGTAAGGACAGTTACAGGTTGTAAATAAGGCAGAAATCTGACCCTAACTCTTGCAAAGTGTGCCTTCAGCCCACGGGTTTTCTTTCACTCATAGGACTTCCTTTCTTTAAGCTTCCATTGAAAATTTCCTAAACTAAGTAGCGAAGATGCTTTGAGTTGCTTTTGATCCTAAATGTCATACAAAAGGTGTTTTTCCTAGGTACAGATCTTGCCTTCCACAATTCTCTGCTTAGACCAAATTCAGAGGAGACAGAAACTAGTTCTTTCACCGCTCTGTCTCTCCCTCAATGGAGAGAGAATAAAGGAAAGTTAAGATCTTGGAGTTCAGAGTCAAACAGACGTGGGTTTGAATGATACATTAAGGGAAATGGTTTAACATCTTTGAGATTCAGTTTCCTCATCTGCAACCTGGGATCGACACAACACTCCCTGAAGTTCAGTGAATAATGTCTCTAAGTGCTTCACGCTGTGTTAGCCACCGGGGCCTGGTCACCATCACATTTTGCTTGTTTCAGCTTAGGTGTCTCAGTTAGTCCTTAGAAACTATGTAAAATACTTTTGTTCTTGGCCCTCCCTGGTGGAGCAATGGATTAGGACGCAGCACTGCAAGCTAGCCACAGTCACTTCAGTGCGAGTTCGATCCCCGCCCTGGAGATGACCCACATGGCACAGCAGACCTTTCCTGTCTCACCTGCTGCTCTGCTCAGCAGCGTACTTCATGGATCTTCCTGTTCTGCTCCCCACTCTGTATGGTAAAGCCTGTACCTCTGGCCTGTACCCCAGTTCTGTATGCATACATAAATAAATCTCTTTAAAAATACTTTTCTTCTGATGATGGGACACCCAAGGGGATTGCAACTGAGTTGGAAAAATGCACAAAAATATGTAAAAATAAACTAATAAAAAATACTTTTGTTCTTGGCTTCCATGTGAAATAACTAACACTGTGTGCCTGTGCCAATAGCAGCTAACTTAGATCCCTTCTCCCCCAGGCATAGAAGAGAGATCAAGGTTCCCCGGGAAGCTGCCTCAGACCCACTGCACATTCCCCGACGTACTGGTGGGGAGGGCAGAAGTGGGCAGGAAGCACTGTCCTCAGGGATAAAGGCTGAAAAAGCTAGTTAATCCAGAT
Source organism: Condylura cristata (assembly GCF_000260355.1). Taxonomy (NCBI): domain Eukaryota; kingdom Metazoa; phylum Chordata; class Mammalia; order Eulipotyphla; family Talpidae; genus Condylura; species Condylura cristata. Next base: position 31,607,224 of record NW_004567105.1, read on the forward strand.
GCCATGTTGTCAGCAGCATTTCCCACGGTTGCAGCAAGGCCACTGGGGCAGTCCCTGTAGCAGGACATCACCGTCTTGGTCTCCATGTGAGCTGGAAATCAGCCAGTGAACCCCGGGGTTAGGACTCTATCCACAGGCCCACACTGACATTCCAGGCACAAGTCTGAGCCCAACACTGGGCCATGATTATTAAGTACTAATGCTAATACCTACTAATCCTGAGTGTCCTTTTTGTGTCCCAGGCACACACAGTATCTCATAAACTCTTTAACTCAACTTCAAAGTAAGGCTCCCTTTTTTTCAATAAACTTTCTCTATGAAAGTATAATATATATGTAGAAGTACACCCAGATTATTAGTACACAGTTTGGTACTTTTTTAAAAGATTTATTTATTTATGCATTTATTTATTTATGCATTTATTTATTTATGCATACAGGAACTAGGGTACAGCCCAGATGTGCTGGGTGGCAGGGGTGGAGTGTGAGAGGATTCACCAGAGACAGAGTGAAAACAGAACAGGCAGAGGTACTGAAATACACTGCTGAGGGGAGCAGCAGGTAAGGCAGGAGAATTCTGCTGCGCCATGTGGGTCACCTCCCTGGCCAGATATCGAACTTGTGCTTCAGAGGCTGTGGATAGCTTCTTAGTGCTGTGCTTTAACCTACTGCACCATCAGAGAGGGTCCAATTTGGTACTTTTTAATAAAATGAATTATGCTGTGCAACTACCACTTACTGAAGAAATAAGCTACTCCTAGCACTCCAGAAGACACCCTTCAGCTCCCTTCTAGTTACTACAGTCTTTTGGCCCCCAAAATAACTATTCTGAAATTTAACACTACAGAGAGGGTTATAACATATAACAATATAGTATGTATTCTTATTGCTAACTCCTTTTGCTGAAAATCTTGTGCTAAAGATTCATTATTATTGCATCTGGCAACTGTTTGTTCACTGTCATTGATGTATAGTACTGCATTGTATTAATACACCACCAATTTTTCCTGCCCTTGATGGCCATTTGCATTATTCTTATACACCTCTTTTAACAGCACAGGTGCAGATTTCTGTTAGGTATATTCCTAGCATGGAATCACTGGGTTGTAGGATATGCCATAGGAGAAGCTACTGATAAGATTTACAAAATGGTTGTGAAGATTCTTAATCACAATTAGTAAACATGAAGGTTTACAATGAGGTTTAAGGACTTAAAAGAACTTTCCCAGTATCACAGTTTTTAAATGGAAGAGGAAGGATTCAAATCTTCCTCTCCTTTCATGTTACAGTGAGGTTTTTATTCAGAACAGAAGAGAGTGAAAATATAAAGGCAGCAAATTGCCCAATCCCAAAACTTTGTTGAAACATCTTTCAAAAGTTATCCTGGTATGTTACCTTTTAAAAATGAGTGAGGTGGAAATTATGATTCCTATTTGACAATTAAGCAAAGTAAAACTTCAAATGTCCATGTGTTGTTGGAGAAATGAGATATATTTTACCCACTCTGCAGAGTGATTTCAGCCAGTGCCCCTCTCACTGGAGCCAAAGGTCATTATGGTAAAGGTGAAAACCCCATTGATATTTAAGGTTCAAACCACAGGAGGTCATGAACACTCATATTTAGGGTTCAGGTCATGTGGGACTGAAACCCTCTCTTATTTGGGATCCAGACCATCTAGACATAGGAACCAGCAAGTAGGAAGCTGCTTACCAGTTAGTTGATTTCTCTTAGCTTAGCAAGATTTTACACTTGCTCATGGTAACCCATTAAGTCTACACAGAAACCCACAAATGGGGATCTTGAGACTTTTGTTTGAAGGTTAACTGCTTGGTAGAATAGCACCATAAAAGCCTTACTGATTGATATAGAACACCTTCTATCAAAAATCCTGCCTATAAGATGGGCATAAATTGCTCTTTCCCCGACTCATATACCTAACAGAAGTTTTTGCCTTTCATCTTTTTTTTTTTTTTTTCCCTGAGAACTTGCTCATTTTCATTCTGGAACTGTTGTCTGTAGCCAATTATCTCTAGGCAGTTTTTAGGATAGGATTTAAACAAGGGATTCAAGATTTCCTATCTGTTGGGATATTTCAGTTACATTTCCATGGCTGTTCTCTGGAGAGGGTGAAAAATCAATAACCTCTCCAGGAACAGACAGCAGAAAACCATCACAGGATGGAACTTAACTCTGAACTGACCGGGGTGATCTGAAAGCAATCTGGCGCATGAGCAAACTCAGGTTTGGGGGACTTGCCCAGTCCCTTCAGGGAGCTGGCACATCTGTGGGAAAGTGAACAGATGGTTCCCTCATCTGGCTAGGAATTTTCTCAGCCTTCTGTATTTGAGGATCAAAAGGAAGCTGCAGGCTGGATGCAAGGATCCCAGAAGAAAATAGAATACACTAATGTAAGAAGGTGAACCAGAAGCTCAATATTATCCAAAAAGGAAGCTTTAACTAGTGTTGTCTTCTTGGATTAAATACAAAGCATCAGGCATCTGTAGCTGTGATGGACCCATGGATGAGAAGTTGTAAGAGTTTTACTTTATGTAAGAGTCCTGCACAGTGCTACCACAGCATTCCGCGGGGTGGGGGAGTTTGGGAGGTGATGTGAGACCTGGCTGAGAGAGTGAAGTCATCACCCACTGAAAGACACACCCCTCCCCCCCGACACACACACACACACACACACACACACAGTCAGGCTGCAGCTGAGTCAGACATCCCTGAAAGCACCAGCAGTCTGCGGGGTGCATGTGGCTGTGAAGGTCAAGGGAGAAACTCAAGTGGGTGAGAAGGCCATGTACCTCTCCTTTCTTTAAATCGCTGCTATTTAGAAACAACAGTGAGAGGGAAAGACCAGCAGGGACTTTTTGTCAAGCTGATGCAGTGAAATAGAAGGTGTGACTTGGTACACTGCATTTGAGGCGCTATTCACAATGCTACCTTTGAGCATTTACAGTGTCTCCTAGAATTGCCATGGAATATCCAAGTCACCATCACAGCGTATACTCAGAAAATTCTAATATTCAAGGCTTCAGATTCAATGAAGCCAATTTTGTTCTAACTAGATCAGGTCTCTCAGTAAAAAACATGATGTGTCAGGCCCTCCCTGTTGGCACAGGGAGCTAAAGCCACTTCAGCATGAGTTCAATCCTTGGCCCCGGAGGTGACCACATGTAGCGGCAGACCTCTCCTGGCCCACCTTCTGCTCCCTTCAGCAGTGTACTTCATCAGTCAGCCTATTCTGCTCCCCACTCTGTCTCTGGTGAATCCTCTCACTGCCCCTGTACCTCTGGCCTGTACCCAGCTCTGTATGCATAAATAAATAAATCTTTTTAAAAAAAAATGATGTGTCACATATTATGTATTTCAAAAACCAAGACAGGCTGACCACTTACCATCAGAGAACTCTGCTGAAAGATATCTAAACTAATTTTACAAAATTTCAAAAATTTCCTCAACACCTCCTAAATTGAAGCAAGTGCTAGGGAAACTCAACTTTCTCTCCCTACCTCATGGAAAAGCCAGTCCTCTGGTGTGCCTTTCAGACCACCTCATGACATCAGTACATTGGCATCACCTGGGAGCTTTTAGGATTACAGAATCCCAGACTCTTGCATCATGCGTACCATATAGAATCTGCATTTCACTAAGCTCCCCGTGTATGCACCCTGATTAGAAAGGCTTTCACTGAATGACATATGGGCATGGCCAGAGAGCTCTTGAAGGAGCTGCCTCCTCATGCAGCTTCCCCAGGCGTGGAGCCTGGGTTTTCCGAAACACATTGCCTCTGGATTTGAAGTCACTTGTTCCTCATCACCTTTAGACACAGAGAATGGTGTCTTTTCCTGGGAGTGCCTGCATGATCTCACCTAAGACTTCAGGAAGCATGTCAAGAGGGAGGAAATTAACTCTCAGACCCAATTACTGCTATTCTACAACAGGAAATAATTTTGGAGAGCTGCTTCAAGACTGATAAAAAGCTTTGACTTAGGGACATCCCTGGTGGTGCAGAAGTTAAAGACACAGTGCTGTCAGGCTGTTGCCTGCCACTGCAACAGGAGTTTGATCCCCTGGCAGGGAACTGACCCACATGGCACAGGAGACCTCTCCTCTTGCACCGCTATTCCCTTCAGCAGTGGATTTCAATTGCCTGTTCTTCTCCCCACTGTCACTGGTGAATCCTCTCACACCCCATACACATCTGGCCTGAGCCCTGTTTATTGTACACATAAATAAATCTTTTTAAAAAATTAAAAAGCTTTGATTTAATAGTCAAGGCAGTGCCGGGTCCCGGTTGCTCACTTGGCCTGCAGCAATGGGCCCACATGGAGTCTTTCGAGGCTTCGAACTCCTCTGTATACTTTCTCTTCTTGGTTGGTGGCAATGAGACTCTAAAGCAAAACAAGGCCAAAAGTTAGGATTCCATTTTTCCCTCTACTTTAGAGTAAATTAGTTTTAATTCCCCAGGTCTCTTCCTTCAACCTTCATAAGTCTAAGTCTGGGTGGTTAAGGTTTCGTGAGCCTCACGAGTCTGCAATACCAGGCTGATGCCTGGACCGGAGAAAGTGAAGAGCTCTGTTTCATGAACCCTACTTGTCTGTCTTCCTTTCACTATCTTATGGGTCTGAGATACACCTTGAAAAATAAACTGACAATATTTCAAAGGCATTGTACTCATTGACATAGAGAAGATATAGACATAAAGACATACATTTTACACCCCTGAATTTTTTCTCACATGTAATTTCACCACAATTTTTATGACTCTTACTCTCCTTGCTTGCTATTTTCTAGATCCAGAGAAAGGATGAAAGAGAAACAGGATCATCCCCAGGAGAGGGGGTGTTCCAGGTTCCCTGCTCCACCCCAGGAAGGGTAGAGCTGAGCGGGGAGGGGAGGAAGCTGGAAAGGAGGCTGGAGAAGGAGGGAGGAAGGAGGGAGAGCCAGAAGGCAGCTGGGAGGAGGCACAAGGAGCAGAGATGTGTGGAGAAGCTGCACTTGCTTTTTGGTCCTGGACTGGTTGAAACAGATGTGGGTGAGACACCCGCAGGGAGGTTAACAGTGGCAGTTTTTTTCTCGATTTTGATTTTGCTCCTGCCCCAGACATCCTGGGCCCCTTTTGCCTCTTGCCTATGGGTCCCCACCAAGAGGTGTCTTAGACTTGCTGCAGGCTTTCAAGCCTCTGGGGCCCTACTTTGTCTGGCTGGGAATTTACCCACAAGAGGATGATAACATCAGGTGCTTCATTTGAGAGCTTTATTCTTCCCCTTTCTGTACTGCACACTGAATATATTCGAGCAGCTTTCCATTAAAGGTCTTACACACTTGAATATGTTTTGTCTTGTTGTAGAAGATGCCAGAACCTATGTAGAATGGACAAGTTTAGGGGTTCGGGAATGCCCCTCTCCCTGCCCTGTAACAAAGGGGAGAAAAATCGGAAGAGGAAGGAAGACAGATTAGTTAATGCTTGATGGACATATTTTTCTGAGAGCTCCTTGAGTGGTCTAGGTGCGGCTGCACATATAAGTAATGCTTCCTCCATCGCCTGACACCGCCCTGTATGTTTCTGATATTTTAACTTTCCATTAAATGAGGTGCTGGGTTTAGTGGATTTTAATTAAAAGATCGTCTTAAGCCCAGATAACTGGGGTCCTTGCCCCGTCCGATCCATGTCTCAACACTGCCATCTCCTGGCCAGGACTCCAAACTCATCTCCCAGCACAGCGCTGCTGGTCGCCCAAGGAGCCCTGGCTTTTCACCACTAAGCTTCTGGCCCTTTACCCGGGGCTGTAGCACAGCGGCTCTGAGTGGTAACAACAACTTCTCCCCTGATGAGCAGGCGTGGGCTGGTCCTGAGGCGGCGCGGGGTGCCGGACGTTTGGGTAGCAGTTGTGTAAGCTGCTGTGTACAAGGTCAGAGGCGCTCACTTCCGAGGAGGTCTGGGGCAGGTGAGCTCCCGGTACAGCTGTGGCATGGGGAACAGCAGCTGGAGTGGTCCGGGCGGCAGGTCTCCGGGACAGGCGGCAGGCACCTGGGCAACACACTGTGAGAAGGGCCTCTTGCTCGCCACCCAGAGTCCAAAAAGAAGAGGAGCAAGTAGATGCCAGCTGCGTGGGAGGTAACGCACACTCACCTTTGACCTGTGGAGCAGAGCAGGTATCTGATGTCGAATAGGGTGGGGTATCGGGGAGCTGGCGTTGCCTGCGGATTAGAGACAGGTATTGCTTTGTTGCTGTACCCAGCGTTAGTGGGAGGCAGCCCTCAGGGCAGAGAACCCACAGAATGGTTCCACATGCTTCAGGGGGCAGAAGTCCCACGGGCAGAGTCAGTGTCCTGCGATAGCCCAGTGGGCTTTGAGTCAAACAGACCTGGGTTTGAGTCCCAGCTCGCCTCCTTCCTAGCTGTGTATCCATGAACAAGTGCTTAGCCTCTCCAGGCCTCTGTTTTTTCACCTACAAAACGGGAATAGCCTTTATGCCTTCCTCAGAGCACCACCGTGAGAATTAAATGAGATAATGTGCATAAGGCCCGGGAGAGTGTTCAGTAAAGTTTAATTAACATTAGCATTGCGTCTTAACATTCTCAGTGCACTTACACCTGAGGGTGACACGTACTTTACTTACTACAGAGTGAGCTAAAGCAGTACAAAAATTCACCACTGCATTAACATGAACATCTGTGCTATGGAATCCTAAAGTTTTGGAAAGGAGTTTAGTGGATTACAAAAAAAAAAATTTTGTATTTCAAGATCTGGGGTGAGGGAGGGAGGAATGCACAACTTACCTGTCTTATACATTGAGGTACAAGGGAAATTTTATTTAAAAAAAAAAGTGACACCATGAAAATTGGATGAAAACCTCTGTTCCAAAAAACCAGCATATTCTCTATGGCTCTGAAACTGTGATCCTAAGAACCACAGCCTCCACCTGAGTCTCTTGCTTGGAGGACACCATGATTTCCTTGTTTGATTAAGATTTCAACACCATACAATAAAAAAAGAAGTCTGTCTTTCTCACTTACTAGGAAAGTTCTGTTTTCTCCACCAATTGTTCTGTTCTATTTTATTGACTTCCTACTAATAAGGGAAGAGAGAATATACATGTACCTTTCTCTAAAATCTCTACCCAAATGAAAGTAAAGCAATAAAGAGACGTAAACACCAACATGACGTAAACAAACAGAACATGAGCAGAGTCCAGAAAAGACCATATTTTAATAACATTGTGACAGAAATAGGGTGGATGGTAACTGAATTAGCAGAAAACAAAAAGCAAAAACAAGACTACTTGGGAGTGGTAAAGGGAAGGAGGAAGCAACAGGAAGTTATCCAATTTGAATACAATACTAGAAAAGCTCAGGACTTGGGAGTCCCTGGGAGTTTCTAATTCAAGGGTAAAAATAGAAATAAAAACAAAAGACTTGAGGGCTCTCCCAGGTGGCCTAGCTGGTGAAAGCACAGCACTAAGAAGCTAAAGCTACTTCAGCATTAGTTCAACCCCTGCCCCAGAGGTGACCACATGGTGTGGCAGACCTCTCCTGACCCGTCCACTGCTCCCCTCAGCAGTGTACTTCGTCAGTCAGCCTGTTCTGCTCCCCACTCTGTCTCTGGTGAATCCTCTCATCACCCCTGCACCTCTGGCCTGCACCCCAGTTCTGTATGCACAAATAAATCTTTCAAAAAAAAAAAAAGACTTGATTGAAAGTTTGACTAAAAATAATCAAACCTTAAAACTTGCAGAGTCAAGCAACTACCTCGATCATCCCAAAAGATAAAAGATTTACACCCTAGAGAAATGGAACCAGGGAGCCTACGCAGCTGCTGAACTAAAAAAGGGAAGGATTAACTAAAAGTCCAAGCTCTTGTGAACCCTTCTTCATCTCTGCTTTTCAGGACTTGATACAGAATTGCTGCAGTGAAAAACGGAAAGATAGTTCTCCAGAAAAAATGGATGTTGTCAGGGGGAAAAGTGATATTTTGAAGTCACTCAAAGCAACAGCAAGTCCCTGGCTAATCACTCTACAGTGAAAACCACCCTTTGAGAATAATGGCCTGCACACAGAACTTCTGAAATAGGAACAATGAAGGACTAGACATTTTCTGAAAGCCTTTCACATTAAAGATAGAGATCAAATAACCAGATAAATAAGAGGTACAGCTATGAACATCTGAGAATTCTTTGTTTAAATCTACCCAAAGACACTGGAAAGTAAGTAAAAAGATTCTGGAGGGATATTGAAAGTTGGAGGAAGATAATGGCATTGACATCTGTTGCTGACAAACACTGACGGCTTTTAGCCAGTTGAAGGTAGAACCACAAAAAAGATAAAACCCCAATAGAAATCCACTATTTTCTGGCCTAAAGAATCAGAGAACAGCATCTGGGACAAACAAAGTTGCCAAAAGTGAAAGAAAGACAGAAAAGTCACCCCCAAATTCTGTGAATAAATTGTAGTCAGGTGTCCAACTGCTTCCTAAGTCATCATTAGTGTGGTGGGTTCATGAAACAGCCCACTCTAAGTAAAAATGACTGAACTGAAATGAGCTACTACCCAAGAGATGGAGTTTACAATTTGAGTGTAAGCAAAGTACTTGCCTGAGGCCTTCCCTGGTGGCGCATGGGGTTTAAGCGCAGCAACGTGAAGCTTTCTGCTGCCACTGCAGCATAGCATAAGTACAATCCCCAGCCAGGCCAGAGAGGTGACCCACATGGTGCAGCAGACATCGTCTGACCAGTCACTGCTCCCCTCCGCAGTGGATTTCAGTAGATCTGCCTGTTCTGCTCCCCACTCTGTCTCTGGTGAGTCCTCTCACCCCTCACCACCCCACACCCCTCTGGCCTGTACCCCAGTTCTTGTAAACATAAATAAAATTAAAAAAAAAAAAAAAGTACTTGCCCAGTGAAACCAAAGCATACACTTTTCAGAAGAATGTAAAAGAATCCAAACATTCACAGTGTCACAATTAAGAATTATTAAACAAAGAAATGTTAGGGGGAGAGAAAATATCTTGAAGGAACACTACAGTATAGATTTTGTGGATTTCACCCCCTACTCCAGTCACGGAAACTACAACTCCTAGAAACACCAAGGGTAGAACCAAGCAGCCATTTTGAGACTTTTGGTGATATATATATGAGGGAGACATGGCGAGCTGAAGCTCTCTCTCTCCCTTGGCCCGGTGGCTGGTGCCTGGTAGCTTGGCTCTTGATGAGCTTTCAATGCACTATTGTGGTTCCAAGTCAGAAGACCTGGTAGGATGCTCTAGTTAACTTATTCTCTCTCTTTCCCTGGGTTGTTCCTTTTCTTTCCCCTTTGTAAATAAAACCATTATTGACCCTGTTTGTGTGTGCCTGCAGTGTAATTGAATGTTAAGTGCATGAGTGAGGACGCACAGAAAGACAGAAAAAGAGGGCCCTGCCTCACAGAAAAGAACAGTCACTGAGCGCCAACCTGGAGATGACCCAGGTGTTGATCACCCAAGGGGGTTAAACAGGTATTATAAACTAAGCTGGATACAATAAAGGAAGCTTTGCTTATAACACATTTTTTTAAAATAGAAAATCTCTATATAAACTATTGAAAGAACTAAATGTACATTTATAATTTAAACTATTGGAAAACAAAATAAAAATATTTTTAAATCACTGTATGGTGTTAGAGCAGAATTTGAAGACAGATTAATAAGTAGCATTCAATCCAAAGAACAGAAAGGAAAAAAAAAATAGGGATTTAAAAAGAGAAAGAAAGACTCATGGACCTGTAGAGAGGATCAAGCAGGAAAGAATTATTAAAACTGGGACAGTCACTAACTTCAGGAGAAGTATTGGTTTTAGAAGTGTCTCCAGGTTGCTAACACCCCTACAATCACCATATCAGGAATCCTGGCAATGTACATTAGACTGTTTTTGGCCTTTGTACTCTGAAATTGCCCATTATGCTACAGGGATTTCCATAAAGTGGACCTAGAAAGTGACAGACACACCAGGTCACCCCTGAAGAGGCCATCTCTGCCCCTAACTTCTACAGATGATATAAATATCAAGAGAGTCTAAGCTGCTATTTTAAAAAGTCCTGCACGATACATTCATTTCATTTGTTTGAGCCACTAAGTCACAAGCTATTTCTTGATCACAAAACTTATTTTTTTCCCTCACAGCATCTCCTGAGATTAATTTTACACACAGCACTTAGGGATCTCTGTTTTACAGGGTCAATACTTCAGTTTTTTAACTATCTGAAATCTGAAAATTAGCCTATGAAATTCAAACCGATTCTCACCAATTTTGTAGCTTTGTGGTCTTTTTGATAAAGAGTTGTCTTATATTTTATAAAAGTATAATTCATATATCAGTATCATAGGGGAAGGAATTCTGGATCTGTATTAAACTCAGGACTTATTAGCTGTGAGTCAGGCCAGAAAATCTGTATCTCAGGACTTCTGTAGGGAATGCAACTACTCTACAGAAGAAGCCTCATATTTAGAAATATTCAACATATGGAGTATTTAAGTAGGCTGTACAGATGTAACAATCATTGTACCAGCCCAACAATCCCAGGGTCATGGACCGGACCTGTTTCTACCTGTTTCTCCCCTCTGGTTTTTACTGCAGCCCCACTTACCTGCATGAACCTAAGCAATTTTTATCTAGCAATGACAGATTATCTGATCATAGGACTCTTCTTTAATGGATGTGAACTCTGACAATCCTTGTTAACTATGGTTCAAATCCATCTGACTCATACCTTTTGGCAGGTAACTTTAGCAACATTAATGTATATACCTGAGGTTCACAGTCCTCCAGTATGTCTTCTAAAGTATGCATTAATCTAAAAGCAATGCGTAGAAGAAAGGGCACAGACACATTTTAATCAGTGTTGGCACATCTTGACCTATGGCGACTACTTAACCTGGTTGCTCCTCAGCCTATATGCCTACCCATCTGTAAAATATGGAGAAGAATGTGGCTATTTAGCATAGCTGGTGAGAGAACAAAATGTACAGAATCAAATAGGTAACTAAGTAAGTGAATCTGTAGGGTGCAAAGAGCAATACCCAACATTTGGTAAATGCTCACCAATATTACCATCCACTGCGCACCCTTCCCAGCAGACTGGGTGAAATGAGAGCAGTGTGAGGGCAGACACAGAGGCAATTAGCATCTGGGTAAAGCCCATGCAGTGCTTTGAGCCAAACAGCTGGCTCAGTGTGAACTCAAATATTTGGGGCAGGAAAGGGGTGAGAGTTGGGGGTGAAGGTAGGGTGTGTGTTTGTGTGTGTAGCTTGCAAAACCTCCTTTATCACATGGTCAAAGTATGTTTTTGTTGGCAAAGGGCAGCAAGAGCCAAGAACCAAAAGTATCTGCAAATAGTCTCCCCATTGCTATTGAGATTCAGATCTAGTTTCACCGTCTTTCATGGGAGACAGTGGCATTTATAGTATGCCAGAGGGTGCTCTATAACATACAAGAAAGGACAGACAAGGGAGAGTGAACTTGATAAAGTGATAAAAACTATTCAATATAAGCTGAGTGAAAAAAATAGAATTATCTGAGTCATAGGGACCTTGTACAATATCAAAGATCTAACATTTGTACTATTGAAATTCTAGGAAAAAATACATTGGTAGAGAAAAATAAATTTTGGAAAACTTCTCAAATGAAGTTAAAAACATAGCTTTAACGATTTGAAGAGTTGAGCTATTCTGAAACAGAATAATCTCAAAAAAAAAAAAAGTCACGTCCATTCCAAGTCATAGCATAACAAAACTGCTGAAAACCAAAGATAAGTAAAATATTTTGTAGCTAGAGAAAAATGAGATATTATTCACAAGGGAACAATGAGCCATATACGATTTCTCATGAGAAACTATGAAGGTTAAAAACAGCACGTCAAATTTTTTACAGTGCTAGAGAAAAAAGAATTTATCAATAAGGATTCAAAAACCATAATCATTCTTGAAGACTTTGCCTTCCTTTCATGGTAATAAATAAAAGAAACACAAAAATCAACAAGGATATAGAATTCCTGAACAATAATGTCAACCAACTTGACCTAACTAACATTTATAGAACACTTTCCACAACAACAACTGAATGCACATATTTTTCCAAGTTTACATGGAACCCTCACTTAGATAAACCATATCCTGGTTCTAGTCTAAACATAAAGCAAACCTTAATAAAATTTTTAAAAATTAATATCCTGTAATATGTTCTCTGCCCATAATGGAACTAAAGTAGAAATCAGTAACAGAAAAATACATAGATAATTCTCAAATATTTGGAATTTGAATACAACTCCTGCAACAACCTATCAAACAGGATATTTCATGGAAGAGTGGAAAATATTTCAAGCTGAATATAAATAAAATTAAAATATAGCAAATCAAAAAACGACAAGGAGGAAAACACGTCATACAAGGAGGAAAATGTATAAGCATTAGATACTTAATTAGACCACAAAGAATGTTCTCAAATAAAAAATTCAAATCTACTCCACCTTAAGAAACTGAAGTGAATTAAACTCAAAGCAAGCAAAAGATGGAAATAATAAGAGTAAAAAATCAAAGAAGTTGAAAACAAACACAGTAGAGAAAATGAATAAAACCAAAAGCTGCTTATTTGAAACAATCAAAAAAGTTCAGAAATAAGGCAATATCTGCTCTCATTACTTCCCTAGTTGATTTTGTATCAAAAATCCTATCAAGTTCAATAAGGTAAGAAAAAGTATCAAATAACATACATTTTGGAAATGAAGTCATACAACTGTCCCAATTTGCAAATGACATGATCATCAACAACAACAAAAAATATTCCAAGAAATGTTTCTTTTAAAGTTTAAATGGCTTCATCAAGATTGCAGGATCTAACCCTACAGATGAAAGTCAATAATATATCCATGTATTAACAATGAATAGTTGAAGCCTAAAGCTTTGGAAATTACTTATAATAGTTATAAATATGAGTAATTAAAAATATATACTAGATTTGTATGCTGAAAACAAAACTGTAAAAGAAATTGAAGAATTCCTAAATAATAAATATACTATGGTCACCAACTTTTGAATGAAACCTCAGTTTTGTTATGATCTCAATTCTCTTCAAATGAATCTCTAAACTTAATGAAATACTAATTAATATCCCAGCATAACATATAGATTACGAGTTGATTCTCGGATATATGTGGGATGTCAGAGGAACTGACATAAGCAGAACATTTTGAAAAAGACCAAGCTATAGTATTTAAACTGTATGATTTTAAAACTTATGATGAAAGTACATAACCAAGAGAGTATGACAGTAGCAAAATGACAGGAATATACCTATGACACAGAATAAAGTATGGATTAAGAGCCACACGAATGGGACTCCCTGATGCTGCTGATAGTTCCATAACCAATCACAGAGCTGACCCACATGGCGCAGCAGACCTCTCCTGTCTCACCCACTGCTCCCCTCAGTAGTACATTTCAGTAGATCTGCCTGTTCAGTTCCCTGCTCTGTCTCTGGTGAATCCTTTAACACACCCACCCACCTCTGGCCTACACCCCAATTCCTGTATGCATAAATAAATAAATCTTTAATAATAATAAAAAAAAAGATCTGGCCTATCCCGGTGGCATAACAGCAATGCAAGCTTGCTGCAGCCGCTTCAGTACAAGTTCGACCCCTCCACATCCCACCACCCCCCCCCAGGTGATCCACAGCGCGGGCAGACCTCTCCTGTCTTGCCCGCTGCTCCCCTCAGCAGTGTACTTTCGGTCTGCCTGTTCTGCTCCCCACTCTGTCCCTGGTGAATCCTCTCATCGTTCCTGTACCTCTGGCCTGTACCCCAGTTCTGTATGCAGAAATAAATCTTTAAAAAGAAAGACCCACTCAAACATGATCAACTGACTTTTTACAACAGTGTAAAGGCAATTCAACAGAGACAAGTTATTCAACAAATGACTCTAATAATTGAACATCTCTACAAAAGATCTCAAACCTTAGAAAAAATTAATTCAAAATCGATTACAGATCTAAATGTCAAAACTGTAAAATTTTAGAAGGAAACATTTAGGAACTTAGGTTAGGGAATATCGATATTTCTTAAATATAAAGCACAAATCATATAAGAAAATTAGTCATCATCAAAATTTAAAACCTCTGTTCTAGAAAAGTTGCCTGTAAGAGAATGAAAATATGAGACACAGACTGGAAAAAATTTTTCACCAATCACATATACAACAAAGTTTTGTTTTTGGGGGTTTTTTTTTAAGATTTATTTATTTATTCATACAGAACTGGGGTACAGGCCAGAGATGTGGAGGGTGAGAGGATTCACCAGTAACAGAGCGGGGAGCAGAACAGGCAGATCGACGAAGCACACTGCTGAGGGGAGCAGCGGGCGGGTCAGGAGAGGTCTGCCACGCCATGTGGATCACCTCCAGGGTGGGGATCGAACTCATACTGAAGTGGCTTTAGCTTCTCAGTGCTGTGCTTTAACCCGCTACGCCACCAGGGAGGGCCACAACAAAGTTTTTATATCCAGAATATTTAAAGAATTTTGTAGACTCAATGTAACCAACTCCAATTTTTAAAAGTGGGCAAAATAACTGAATATTTCTGGAAAGGAAATGTATGACTGATGAACAAGAGCATGAAAAGATGCCCAACATCATCAGTTATTAGGAAAATGCAAAGTAAATCACTAAGAGATACCACTATAGAAGGCCTTTCTACTACGGGCTCATTAAAATAAAAGTATTTAAACTAACCATGAAGAGAATTGGATGTGTCACACAACTACCTTCTAACAACACTGAGGCAAAACAATATGACCACTCTAGAAAATTTAGCATTTTTTTTTAAATGAAGCTTCTATTTATATGACCCAGCGGTCTTTATCCTATGTATTACCCTAGAGCAATTAGAACTCTTGATCAAACAAAAACCCATGTATGACTATTATAGGAGCTATTCATACTTGCCAAAACATGGAAATAATCCAAATGTCCTTGAATGGGTGACTGGATTAACAAACTGTGTAACAACCACTCAACAGAGTCTTTCTCAGCAATAAAAAGGAATGAACTGTATGATCAAAGACATTATGCTTAGTGAAAGCAGATTCAAAATATTAAATACCATCTGGTTCTCTTTATGTAACATTCCAGAAAAAGCAAAACTACAGGGGTAGAGAACAGATCAGTGGCTACCAGGGCTCAGAGTAGGTGGCGGGTTTAGCCACAAAGGGGAGACAGAAGGGAAATGTTTCAGGTGAGGAAATTACTGTGGTGTTATTCACGGAATAACTAGGAATCTGTCAAAATTCACAAAACTAAATACCACAAAATTTGAATTTTACTGTATATAAACTATATAAAGTAAAAAATGAGTTTCTATTTCAGAAATTAAAGACATAGAAAACAATTAAGAATATAACTTTAAATAAAATCCAGTTCTTCAAAAGATCAAAAGAACCAGATAAACTTCTTGCCAGATTGAGCAAGAAAATTAACCAGAAATTACTAATATCAAGAACAAATAAGTTTTACCAACATTAGAAGTATGCCAAGAATTGCAAAGATTTATAAATTAGTTAAAATGGACACATTCATTGAAAGACATATACTAAGCTAGTACTACTAATAGAGAACTTGAATATCCCCAGGTTTATTAAAAATATGGGAAGGGAAGTCTCTTCCTAGAAAGCAAGCGCCAGGGCCAGTTTTCGGCACTGGTGAAATCTGACACAGGTTTATAGACAAATCATAACAACTCCATCCAATTTCTGGAAAACAAAAGGTTAAGTAACACTTCCGGGTGCATTATTTCCTAAGTTTAAAAATATTAAATGGAGGGCTCTCCCTGGTGGCGCAACAGTTTAAAGCACTATGAAGCTCTCCAATGCCACTGCAGCACAAGTTCAATACCCGGCCAGGGAGCTGACCCACATGGCGTGACAGACCTCTCCTGACCTGCCCGCTGCTCCCCTCAGCAGTGTACTTTGCCAATCTGCCTTTTCTGCTCCCCACTCTGTCTCTGGTGAATCATCTCACCCACCACACCTCTAGCTTATACCCCAGTTCTGTATACATAAATAAATAAATCTTTAAAAAAAAAAATCAAATGGAGAGCAATGTTGTCATTACTTACAAGGTCCCCAAGTCAAAGTCATTGCCCAGGAACTCCTCCAGCAGACTCGTATCCAGAACTGGGTTCTCCAGAGTGTCACTGGCTCCCTGAGCTGCAAAAACAAATTGAAAATCTTGAGACTCAGGAAGATCCCATTAAGGCTAATAATAATTAAAGATCATTAACTGCTTGCACCCGAGATCTTCAAAGCACTTGAAGGGCATGATGCATTTACTGAGAGTGTGAGCTTTTCTCCCATTCAAATCTTTTCTCCAGGAATCTCTGTAGATGTCACTCTCCTCCCAACAGCCTTCCCTGGCTCTACAAAATCAGCTTAGGTCTTCCTAAACTATGTACTTCTGTTAACACTGTGGATTTAGTCTCATTACATTGCTTTCTTTTGTTTTTGTCACCCTCTCTAAAGGGAGGGACTGTTACTGTATTCTTAGGAATCTATGGTAGAGAAAAAGCAGCAATAAATATTGGATGGATAAATGGACATATGGATGGTTGGGTGGGTAGGTGGGTGGATGGATGGTTGGACAAGTTATTTCCAGTTAAGGTCAACATGACGTTCAGTATCTTGCTTCACATTTTTGTTAGATTCCCCAAAATATAACACAATAATTCTGGCTAGATATTTAAGAGGAAAAAAAATTGGGATCATTTTCCTGCTTCCATACCAAAAGATCTCAGCAAGAAAGCAGAAATGAATATTCCTATGATCTTTGTAGAAAAGTCATTTTTAAGTTCGACTATCCCTTTGGTTTCCCTGTAAGTTCTTTTTATTCTGTTAAATTCAAATAAAATAAACATTTTGTAGTAAATTTAGTATTTAATTAAGTAGTAATGTATGGTAAGATCCATTTCTTACAAAATTTTTTCTGTCATCTACTTTTCAATCTTTCCATCAATCCAACTAGATGTAGCTATTCACAGAGAGGTGAAGTTATATTTCACTGCTACTGACACTGATGAAATGACAGGATTTAGAAAGACTTACCATTCCAAAAAATTCCTTATTATACATTTGGAAAAATGCTTTCCACAATTTTGCTAACAAATTTTGATTTCAAAATGATTTCTAAGGTAAAAAATAACAAATTCCCAAAATCGTCTCATAAATAAAGTCTAAATCCCCACAGCCCATGGGTCATGCTTTTAAAACCTAACATGATAATTTCTCCACAATTTTTACATTTCTGGAACACAGAGCATGGAAAGAAGAAAAGCATCCAAATTCTTTTTATGTAGCCAACATAAAACTCTTGCCAAAAGCTGAAAGGAATGAGACACATAAAAAAACCAGACTGATATTATGAATCCTAAATACAATTTCTAACACAAATAAACATTTTTATCCAGAGAATTCATCAAGGACCATAATGGTGACTTTCATAAGAGGACCATCACAGAAGTTATATACAAAAAAACTTTGAAATTCAAAAAACAGCTACTTAGAAAATGTAGTGCAGAAGAGTACCATTATAATAGAAATACTATTTCTAGAAATAAACTTACTGAAATAAAAAGGAAAAAATCTAAAATTTTGTCTCATAATTAAAAGAAAACTTTAAAAATGAAAGCATATTTTGTTTGGATAAAATGGGCAATAGTGTAAAGATGCAAATGTTCATAAATAAATCTATAAATTAAAAATGTCCACAATAAAATTTTCTTTTAAAAAATTATTCTAAAGTGTTTATTTAAAAAATAATAATGTGCCCTCCCTGGTAGCACAGCGAATTGCTATACCCTCATTACCTTGCCCTTTTTCTGACTCCGCATGAATTCCATCCCCCCCTGCCCCAGAGGTGACCACATGGCGCGGCAGACCTCTCCTGACCCCTCAGCAGAATACTTTGTCAGTCGGCCTGTTCTGCTCCGTACTCTGTCTCTGGTGAATCCTCTCACCACCCCTGCATCTCTGGCCTGTACCCCATTTCTGTATGCACAAATAAATCTTTAAAAAATAAATAAGAATAATAATGTAAAAATACCCAGGAAAAATAAAATAAAATGATTGCCTGGCTTCTGCCTTAGAAAGCCTTCTTGAGAGCAAAAATCACTCTTCTCTGACTGGTTGCTGTACCCTCATTATCTTGCCCTTTTTCTGACTCAGAGTTCACAGTCAAACAATATTTACTGAATGAACTAATGAATGAATGTCTTCGCCAGCAGCCCTGGACTGAGGATCCTGGACAAAAAAAGGTGACCAAGGTGGGATTTGCTCTCTATTCTGCACACCTTCCTTTACACTAGACAAATTCTCAGGTTCCTGGGGAACACAGTAAGTCCCCCAGCAACACAGGGACCTAAAATCTGAAACCAGCTTCCTTGAGCACAAGGGCACTGAGTTAGCCTTTGTCTTACCCCAACAGAGCCTTCACTGTGCTCTACCACCAGCTCCAGGAGCCATATCTGGAAACAGTGTCCAAGGATTAAAGGAAGGCAAGCCTGTGCCAAAAGCAGGGGGAGCCAGGCTCGCAGGAGTCAGTCTCTCAGCTGCCATGGAAAAGCAAACACAGAGGCTGTGGTGGTAGGTGTGTTGCAATAACAGCACCTCAAGGAGGGTAGGGAGGAATCCCACAGCACTAAAATGCAAATAAGGTAAATCCATGTGTATTCAATTTTAAAAATCGATTCAAAAAATTTTTAATTTACCAAGTTGCTGCATGTAAGAAAAAAAGGAGGCCCTCCCTGGTGGCGCAGGGGGTTAAAGCACAGCCCTGAGAAGCTAAAGCCGCTTCCGCATGAGTTCGATCCCCGCCTGCCCCGGAGGTGACCACATGGCGCGGCAGACCTCTCCTGACCCTCCGCCCGCTCCCCTCAGCAGTGTACTTCGTTGATCTGCCTGTTCTGCTCCCCACTCTGTCTCTGGTGAAGCCTCTCACCGCCCCTGAGCCTCTGACCTGTACCCCAGTTCTGTATGAACAAATAAATCTTTAAAAAAAAGAAGGAAAGGAAATGTACTGAGCTCATTGTGCCGACACTGCACAGCAGGGTGTAATCTAAGGCCAGTCCCAGCCCCATCCTGTGTGGTGCACTTTGTTGTGAAAAAGTACTTTGAGGGAAAACATGGAATCAACCCAAATGCCCAAAAATGATGATTGAATTAAAAAGATGTGGTACATTACAACTGAGATGGAAAAAGGCACAAAATGAAGTAAAAAAAAAAATCATAATATTAAAAAAAAAAGTGGTAAAGCTACACAATGGAATATTACTCAGAAATCAAAAAAGATAAACTCATGCGTTTTGCAGCAACATGGATGAAACTGGAAGGGATCATGCTTAGTGAAATAAGCCAGAAAGAAAAATACCAGATGGGTTCAGTCATAGCAGGAGTGTAAGGGATCAGAAAAGTGGGGCGGGGAAGGGGTGAAGCACTTGTAATAAAGAAAAAAACGAAAAACAACGAACAGAACTATAAACCAGAAACATTTTACGAGAGGGGAGAGGAGAATGGGATCAAAACTAGGGCGGGAAGAGCACACTGGACTATGGTGATGGCACTGGGTGAAGTGGTGGTGGGAAGTCCTCCGGGATTACAACTGAGATGATAAAATGCACAAAATGAAGAATGATGTAAAAAATAAAAATAAATTGATTTTAAAATAGAGTTAGGGCCCTCCCTGGTGGCGCAGAGAGTTAAAGCACAGCACTAAGAAGCTAAAGCCACTTTCACCAGAGTTGCATCCCCGCCTGGCCCGGAGGAGATCCACCTGGCGCGGCAGACCCCTCCTGACTCGCCCGCTGCTCCCCTCTGCAGTGTGCTTCATCCATCTGCCTGTTCTGCTCCCCACTTTGTCTCTGGTGAATCTCATCACCCCTACACCTCTGGCCTGTATCCCAGTTCTGTATGCACAAATAAATAAATCTTTACAAAAAAAAATATATAATGTTAAAAATTTTTTAAAAAAGAAAATGTGCTTTGCTTTTCTAGAGAAACAACTAGGTGGGGGTAGGAAGAGCTTTTGCCAACAGTAGGAACCCAAAAGTTGTTATTTTCATCTTACTAAAATCTGAAACAGGTGATGGGTATTTAAGGAGACTTATTGAACTCTTCCAGCTGCCAGAGGAATAGCGGTACTTCAACTCCATCCCCCCACACCCAGCCCGGCCTGTAACCCAGGGCACTGTATCTTCACAGAGCAAAACACCTTTGCACTCAGATCACTGCACTAGTTGAAGGAAAACCATGATATGTTAGCTTTTGACTTGCATTCTTACTCAAGGCTATTAAAGTAAAACTTTTTAAATCTTGAAGACCTCCCAAATGGAAAAATTAATGGGCACCAGAGATGGATGGAAGGGGTGAAGGAAAAAAGAGAAGGAGAAAGGGAGATGGCCATTCCATTCCAGGGCGTGGACTTAGAAATATCTGCAAAATATGCTTAAAAGTTAATATGCTCCAAAATGACCTCATAGCAGTGTTGAGCCTTGAGCAAGACATCCAAGGATAAGCGGAGATAAGCAGAGCAAGACATTCATTCTGTCATTAATTCAACCCATATTCATTCACACCTACTTCCTGTTGAGTGTGGTACACTTTTCTGCGAACATGGAAATGACAGAACAGACAAAATCTCCTCAGGGAATCTGAACTGCAGGGGTGGAGAGGTCAGAGTGGTGAGGCCTAGGCAAGATAACACCTGACACATGAGAACAGTTAACAAGCAGGATACTTTCAGACAGCAATGAAAATAAAGCAGTATGACAGACTGAGCAAACAGCTCCTTTGACTGGAGGCCTTTCTCAGGAAGGAGTCAGCCTGCAAGGGTGGAGCTTGCCTGAGGGAATTGGGGTGGGGAGGGGCCCCGTGTGTGGCTGCCAGGTGATGCTTCCCTGTTTGAGTAACACATCATTTCAGTGCGGCTGGAGCACCGGAGTCTGGGCAAGGGGAAGGAGAGCAGCAGGAAGCTTTTGGAAAATGACATCATATGCTTTGTATTTTTTAAAGGTCACTGGTTGCCTTGCAGAAAATGTCTATAAGGAAACAAGAATTGGAAAAGGCAGAGCAACTTGAACACTATCACCGTTGGCCAGGGGCATTCAGAAGTTTGAAGTTCTCACATCGACCAAACTAAACCATAATCATGCTTTACCCGCATGACTTCATTAATCCTCATCAAAGCCTAAGAGGTGACATTAATACTATCCCCAATTTACAGAGAAGGTATGTGGCTTATTCGGGGTCACCCAGCTCTTAAATTACACAGAGGGGATACTCTGGTTTCTCTTCAGGTCATGTCAGTCTTTCACCTTTTAAATTACAGAGGGAATCCAAGCTGGCCAGCCTGGATTCTGAGCTTGTTCTGGTCGCCAAACACCCCCTATCCAATCCCCCAACCCTATCATCAGTGCCAGCCAGAACTACAGAGAGATGGACTTGCTTCTACTACTTCACTGGACTTTGGTCAAGCTGATTGCTAAAAGAAGCAGATGGAGGAAAGAATGTTTAGTTTCTAGTGAAGCCCCTGCCGGTGTCCCATCTGCCTTACACAGCACGCATGTGCACACAGACACACATCTCCCCAGGCAGGTGGCAACAGATTCTGACCTGACGTGCTACTTGCTTTACATTGTCCACTCTCTTCTATCCCCATTTCCCGGTAGAAATAGATGGTCCACAGTTCCCAACATCTGTCCCCAGTGCCTGTCCAACCCCTACATGAACAGCAGAGATGATCCCCGCAAGGGCTGGCTTTCTCCAGCACTCCAAAGTCACACCTGTGTTTTTCAGACCCTAAGGAAATTACTCAACAAGACGAATCCATAGTGTCAGATAAAATTGTTTTCAGGAAGCCCTGCACACAGGGCAACTCTCAAATGGCTCTTACAACAAATCTCCTGCTTTTTAAAATAATCACTTTGCTCTGAATGTCTTAAACACTTGTTTATACTGCCCAACCCTGCAGGGAGCATTGTCGGGCATCCCACCCTCTGTCAAGAAGGTTCGATTTCAAACCTTGCTTCCAGTCTTTTCTAGAGTTAAATTTTGTGGTTGGAAAGGGCTGCCACAATCCTGCTCACAGAAGGAGGAGCAGCTCAGCCTCCAGGGGATACCAGAGACCTCCAAAAGCGAAGCCCTTCCTTCATCTGGATCCTCCGCCACCCCTTCCAGGCATAGTGACACCGAGGGTACTCTTCTGGCCTGCTGCCTTGCCTTTTGGCAGACACGAAAAAGCACAGGTTATGAAGATCAATCCACTGGCATCAATCCATGCTGCACCCACAGAAGGTGATAGTAGACAAGCTGATAGTAGATAGTAGTTTGAGGCAAAAATGCTATTTGTGGCCCTCCCTGGTGGCGCAGCGGGTTAAAGCACTGCCCTGAGAAACTAAAGCCACTTCCGCATGAGTTCGATCCCCACCTGCCCCGGAGGTGACCACATGGCGCGGCAGACCTCTCCTGACCCGCCCACTGCTCCCCTCAGCAGTGTACTTCGTCGATCTGCCTGTTCTGCTTCCCGCTCTGTCTCTGGTGAATCCTCTCACCTCCGCATCTCTGGGCTCTACCCAGGTTCTATTTGAATAAATAAATAAATCTTTTTTAAAAAATGCTATTTGTAAGGTCTGAGTAGGGCGAACACAGCAAGGTCCTTCCTTTGATTTCCTCCTGCCTCCCCCGTGACCTGCCATTCACCACGCCCAGTCCTCTATAAATACTCCACCCCATTCCCATCCCTTTCACCACTTTCCTCAATCCAGACGACCCATCCCTGCCCATATCTACCTTTTATCCCACAACAGTGATACACAGAGTATTCAGATAAGAGGCAAGAGGACAAAATTTGTCCATCAAGATTCTAAAAAGCAACTTTGGTCATTCCCCAAGTAATTGTCCTTCAGATTTAAACATACAGTTCCCCTGTGTCATTACAATGATCATGAAAAATTAAAGCAGAAATGTTGGTGGACTTTCCAAAGAAGGTGGAAAAGCATTCTTTCCCAATTGCTAAGGATAATTTTGTCTTGGAAATTCACTGCAAATTAATTTGGATTTCAAATCTAATGTTGGTGCTTAGCATCTTAGCCAGTTCAGAATTACATGAGAAGGTATATTTTCCCAGAAATGTTTCTGATCACTAATGAACAGTTGTTTCATTCATTTATTCAACCTTGATTTAATGTCCACTATGTGCCCACAAAAATCAGAGATGAGTTCATTCACCATCCGCTGAGAAAGGTAAGAAAGTCAGCAATATCAGTACAGGGTATTAAGTATTAGGATGGATGTGAATGTTTATGCAATGGGATATTGGCCAGAGATGGTCAAGGACTTCCTGCAAGTAACACTTGAGTGGAAACTTTAAGAATTAATAGAGGACAGTAAAACAACAACAAAACCATTCTAGAAACAGAAAAGAGCATGTAACAAATGAATGAAGTAATCAACAGCGGGAATTTCGGGAAATGTGTGAGCTATGTGGTCAGAGCCAGGAGGTGGAAGAACGTGACAGAGCCTGAGAGCGCTGCCCCCCTCACCCCGCCCCCACTGCAAGCTGTACTTTGAGATCAACCACCAGAGCTATTATGTGTTATGTCTCTGTGTCTCTTTACTCAAGTCTCCTTTTGGGTAGAAATTGCTTCTCTTTGTCCAGATCCTAACCACAGAGAACATCATAGTTATTTAACAAATACTGTATTTTTTAGATGAGTAATAAAATTTGAATGAACAACTATGATAATAGGTGGGAGATGTGTCCAGGAAAACTGGCAGACACCAGATCCAGAAGGTTCATGGTGTCAAGGTAAGGGCTGTCTTGAAAATTGCAGCACCATTGAAATTTTTTCTCAGGGAGATGACATGATCAGGCATATAGGTTTGAAGTCATTTGACCTGTTGTGGCAAGACCAGACTGAGCTCAGCAACACCGAGCAAAGTGACTGGTTAAGGGCACTGCCAACATTAGTCCTCCAATAGAGCATCCAGGCACCTGTTGTTTTGCACCAAAACCAGGCGCCAGAGACACAAAAACAAAGCAGCCTTAGTTGTTCAGTTCTTGGTTCTACAGTTAAACCTGTGGTGAACTCCGGTAAGATACTTCCCTGCTGTGAAACTTGAGAAGCTTATCTAGCCCTCTATGCTTCATTTTCCTTATTTATAAAATGAGGATAATAAGAGCATCTACTTCATAGACTTGTTATGAGAATTAAGTGAGACAAATTATATTAAGGGCTTAGCATAGTTCCCAGTTCAATAAGTACTACCCCTTGTCATTATCATCCGTTTCTTTTTTTGGACAAAGATTTTATTTACTTTTGCACACAAGAACTGGGGTATAGGTCAGAGATGTGGGGTGACAGGATTCTCCAAAGACAGAGTGGAGAACAGAACAGGTGGATTAACTAAAAGTCACTGCTAAGGGGAGCAGCGGGCGGGACAGGAGAGGTCTGCCGTGCCACGTAGGTCAGCTCCCTGGCTGGGAATCAAACTCATACTGCAATGGCTGCGGACAGCTTGATAGTGCTGCACTTTAAGCGATTGTGCTACCAGGGAGGGCCCTACCTGTGCTCAAGAAGTACACAGCTTGTGAGAAAGGCTGACATAAAAATATACCATAGCACAAAGATGATATCTAAATGACCCAACAGGAGCAAAAGGGTATTAGGAAAAGCCCCCAGGAATAGATGAGACTGGACCTGTCAACAGGGGCAGACCCTGGGGGCCTGAATGCATGAAACTCTGATCTGGTGTAGTGCAAGTAGAGTGAGGAAGGTGGGAGAATGAACAGCCATACACATCTCTTCCCAGCTTCACAATTAGTGTCTTCATGTCAGTAGCTTAACATTGACCATCATGGAAGAAATTTCACTATGGAAACTGGCAAACGCTACACATTGGGGATTTTCCCCTTAAATAGTTGCTTGTTAAATATTTGCCAGCACACAACTGGATGTGAGTAGTTTTGAGAGGAGAACTCCACTGTATCTCATGACTGAATGGAGGGAATCTGGGTCTATCTCCACTTGCCCGTTTTAGTGGCTGGATATGAAGTTGCATAGATAGATGCCATGAGATAGGAACTAGGAGAGTTAGTTGAGAGCCTAGGAGGGAACTGGAGAAGCTCATTTGCACAGAGTCAAGTCATGTCATTCCCATTTTCAAAATGTAGAAGAGACAAGTGAGAAAGGTGACTGTCCCCAAGAAAAATTCCACTAATGACCTGGAATCTGGGAGTCTCCCCAGATAATACTACAATGATCCAGGAAACATCTAATCTATTAATTCAAGCCGAGTCAACATGTACCATTGTTGGAGATAGTGATCCATCTAGAAGACTGCCTCTGGACTTTAACGTGATATGAATCACCTGAAATGTATGTGCCCGATAATCAAAAGATAAAATGAAAATTAACCTTTATTCAACTTGAATAAAGTAACTATTCAAGCACTTTGTGTGACAGGGTGGCAACACCCACATAGGTTTCTCTAACTGTCACAGAAGCAAAATTCTAGAAAGGATTGCTAAACTTGTGGCTACTGAACAATGAAAACAGAAGACATCAGGGTGCCTACACACACACACACACCAAAAACTAGTATGGATGAATTTCCTTTTCCTGTTCAACATTCCATGAAAATGTACATCCTGATACAGACATTTTGCAAACTACTAACAAAATATTCAATAAAAATGTAATGACATATGTGTGGTAGGCACTGCAGATACAACAATGAGTAAAACTCAATCTTATTCTCAAGGTAGAGGTGAGAGCCCCAACATGGTGAGAGAAGTCAGGCCTGGAGAGACACAGAGGAGATGGAAACAAGTGGAGGAAATACACTAGAATATGGCGACTTCATACCTGGGAAAATACTAGCTTTGAGAAAAACCTAAAACTCAGTATGAAATGACTCTGCTGTCAGGCCCTCCCTGGTGGTTGGAGGGGTTAAAGCACAGCACGGTAAAGCTCTCTGCAGCCACTGTAGCATGAGTTCGATTCCCGGCCAGGAAGCTGACCCACGTGGCACAACAGACCTCTCCTGTTGCCACCCGCTGCTCCTCTCAACAGTGTACTACAGTTAATCTACCTGTTCTGTTCCCCACTCTGTCTCAGGTGAATCCTATAACCTCCAGCCCCATACCTCTGGCCTGTATCCCAGTTCCTGTATGCATAAATAAATCTTTTTTTAAAAAATAACTGCTGTCAGCCTTCTCGATAATATTGTTTGTGGTTTGGATACGTAACAGAAAGCAAACTGACGAAGTATGCAGATGGCCTAAAGGAAGTGGACAAGGTACAATATAGTTTAAACGATTTGGGATTAGCCAAATCGGACTAAGGGGCTGACTCTGACGAGATGAAATGTAATAAGAATAAGCATTCCGTTTTATATTGACTTTTTACATTATATAAATATGAGATAGGGAAACTTGGTTTATGAGGAAGTAGATGAAAAAGACATAGGTTCTTTTAGTTACGTCATCAGAGGAAGTACTGTGAGGAAAGAGACAAGTGAAAGTAATAATAAGTCATTGAGTATAGAACTGGGATGACGAGGGCATTGTTCCTCCACGCATACCACCAATCCTGATGGCATGAGCTCCGTGCCTTACAAGAAAAGTTGACAAAGAGAATGGGTGCCCAGAAGTGAGCCAACAGCATGGGAAAAATTACAAATCAAATCACATGAGAGCTAGCCAAGGGAAGATGATGATGATGATAAAATCTTAGCAAGTACTTTTATCAAGTACTTTTTCCTGTGTTAAGAATTTACATTTACTTCCTCATTTAAACCTCACAATAATTTTATTCTATCAGATAGTGACTCCTGTTAGGCCCATTTTTCAGAATAGCAAATAGGAGTTGAAATAACTCACTCAAATAGCAAGAACAGATATCGCCCCAGGGCCCCTGGCAGTCACTGCACTAACATAATTGCACGTTCCTAAACAACCTTGCTCTTGGCAAAATGATGAAGGGAAGTAGGCAAACCGCTCAAAAGCTAACTAATACAATAACATTCCTAATAAACATATAAAGGACATGTCAAATTATTCATATTATTAAGTGCTTCAGCAACTAGAGCAATTTGCCTATTTTTAAAAGAATGTTTTTGGCCCTCCCTGGTGGCACAGCAGGTTAAAGCACAGCACTAAGAAGCTAAAGCCATTTCAGCATGAGTTCAATCCCCAGGCCTGGAGGAGATCCACATGGAGCAGCAGACCCCTCCTGACCTGCCCCCTGCTCCCCTCAGCAGTGTACTTCGTCGATCTGCCTGTTCTGTACCCCATTCTGTCTCTGGTGAATCCTCTCACCACCCTGCACCTCTGGCCTGTACCCCAGTTCTGTATGTATAAATAAATAAATCTTTTTTAAAAAAATTTAGTTAAAAAAAAAAGAATGTTTGCAAAAGAGTTAAAGATGCTGAGTTACAAAGGGAAGAGAGGAAAAATTAGAGATTATCACAGTAGGTTGAAACCAATTACATTAGACCTACCCTTCCTGAGCTCCAGGACTCTCCACCACCATGCAAACATCTTAAGCTGTTAGCAGGAAAGAAGGTGTGTGTAGCACTCTTGAGCAGGCAGCTGGCATATACAACTTTAAAATTGTGTAGATCCAAGATCGCTCAGCATTAACATCACAATGAATGTACCCTTTCCTGCTTTTCACAAACTCAAGAACCACTTGGTATAAATAATAAATGATTACTGACTGACTGAATACCTTTGAGGAGTTGCCCTTGTATAGAATTCACACAGCTTCTTGGTGAATAATCAAAAAGTAGCAAGGGTTTTAAGTAGGATGGAAAAACGGTCAGTCCATTGAATCACTTAGCGTCAGTCCTCATTAAAGTATTTCAGTGTCTTCACTGGCTTACTGTGAAATTCCTACTTCTCTTAAATAAATGATGGAAGCAAAAACTAAGCAGGATCCTCTGGCCTTAAAGGAGCCTGGGAACACATTTTCCTAGCAGTTTTGGAACCTCGTAATGGGGCTTTTTCCCTACCCTTCAACACGAGGATTAAACATTTATGTTTTGTCCATTTTCTCGTCAATAAATTACTAATGTTAATATACATTTTTAAAAAACCATGATCAATTGTATTTTAACCAATATTACTTTTAACCACAGAAAATGAACTTGGGGAACAGAAACTGGTAACTTTTTTTTAATGGTATAGGAACAAATGAAGGAATCTTTTTGTTCTTATGTCCAAGTCTTTGAAGAATTATTATTCTGGTCTGATCTATTAGAAAGTCTAATTTTTCGAAAAGCCAAAAAGGAGGAAAAAGGGAAAGAAGAAGGAAAAGGAGAAAACCAAGACATCCTAAGCAAGAAGAGCTAAGAAGACACTCACCCACTATCAGACTCAGCACCTGGAATGTAGTGTGGAATAGCAAGTCGGTGCCTCCTTAAGCCCACCCAGCAAGCACAAATTCAGGAAATGTAACAACGAAGCTGCCCAACCCGTGGCTGTCAGTGATGCCTATTCTGCCTCGGCAAAATCTTACTGTCCTGCCAAGCCAGGTGGTGCCAGCAAAGCACGGGCTGAGGACTGAGTCTACAGCCTGGTGAAAGACAGATTCATATCCTCTAAGATGTGAGAAACAAGAGCGGGAAATCCAGGTAGGAGACTCCTGCAGAGAGATCAACCTTGGAGGTGTGTTTTAATTTATCGACTCAACAAATTTGAGTTCCTGCTCTCTAGCTGCTGAACCTCCAGGAATAAATGAGATTCCCGTTGTCCACCGGAGACAGACACAGAAAAAGGAAGTGCGTGCTTTGAAAAGGTGAAGTGCAAAGTGCCATGCCATGCAGGGAGCCACCAGGAATGATGCCAAGACAGACACCTGAAGGGTGACCCACAGTTAGCCAGGTGAACCAAGGAGGAATGGGTGTTCCTGAAGCAGGAGTCATGTATGACCTGGAGTAAGAAAAGCATAAGATTTGGAAAGTACAATGCAGACCTGGGTTAAGTTCCAGTTCTACCACACTTTTCTGGGCCTGTTTCCTTACTTGGAAAAAGGAAATGGGTTTACCACCTTAGAGTGCTGGTTGTGACTAACTGTGATAACATACAGAATCCCCCTCCTGACAGATTTGTTCTTTGACCAACCTCTACACAGGCTCCTCTCTTCAGTTGGCCTACTTCCATGTTCCTCTCTACATTGTCCAAATTTAGCAAAACCTAATAAATCAGCATAAATAGGATCGCTCCCCCTATCTGATCACCCTTGATATCTTAGGAGGTTCCCCCTGGCTTTAGCAAGCATCCTGTTAGGTCAGTCAAGTCAGAATCCCCCCCACCTCCCCCTTAGTCTGGCTTGTTGGCTGTAAATTGCCACGTGCCCAGGCTGTGTTTCATGGTGAGCACAATGTCTCTTCCCCACTGAAAAATTTCTTGGGATTTCCAACCTTTGCTAATGAATTATCCATGGACAAAAACAAGAGAAGTAACTAGACGCTTTGACACCTTTCAAGGAAGTTAATGCCTCAAAGCCAACTTCCTCCAGTCCCGCCAACACATGACTGAATAACCTATTTGAGTTCTGTGGTGACCAACGTCAGAATGCAGTGTTTTTCATGTCTTTTATACCCAGCCTTTCCTCAAAGGGAACTGACAATCCCACAGAATTGGTTCTTTTACAGTGATGATGTCTCAGGACACAGGTAAAATGAAATAAATTCAGTCCCTGAACTGAAGTTGCAGTCTCCCAACTTTCAGAGTTTCTCACTTTCCTATAAAATTAGCACAAAATATTTTAGAATAGTCAAGAACTGAATAGAATACTGATGACAATATATTTCTTACAGCTTTGATTCTATCCTCAAACAAGGAACGCCCACTAAAGCCTTGGAATATATGCTATTAATATTTATTGTTGATCTTTTCTGAAAAAGGTTGAGTTCAAGACCAACATGGGAAAGCCAAACCTTTTACAATAAAAGGAAATACTCAGTACTTTGTCCTTTGTTGCTTGGCAACTAAGGGCTATAAATGGATTTTATGATCATAAAGGCTCTGGAATTAATGTGAACATGTAAAAGTTAAAGTAACTACTGGAGACAAGAGCAACTTTGAAAAAGAAGTATATGAAGATAAATAAATACATATTATATATAAGTACTATAATGCACATATACTCACTCTTGTTTCAAAATAAAGCAAGCAATTTCGTTCCTTCATATTTGCGAATATGCTAGTAAGAATCAATAACTATCATGTATTTCATCAGTTCAAAGTTTCATCATTAATGCACACAAGCCTAAAATGCAGTGTTATTGTCTCCATTTTACAGATAGAGAAAAATGAAATTCTGCACTGTTAAGTATGTCACTGGTCCAAGGTCAACTACTAAGCAGCAGAGAATCAGGATTCGAACCCAGGTTCGCCTAGATCAAGACATCAATAGCATAAAATAGGGAATCCCCAGGAAACATTTCTTGGTGCCTAATATTTGACAACATTGATCACTTTAACCCCTTGGAAATAACACTACACCCAATTATCAATTCATATGACATTCTCCTGAGAACACATTACTTCCCATTGTTATGCATGACAACTGTTTCTTATGTTGCTATTTTCAGGGAATCAAATATCAAGATATCACCTTACTGAACTATATTTGATGACCAATAGGACAAAATTGTGAGTCAAAACCTCCACAGATGCATGTTTTGCCTGGAGCACTATTACAGCACCCAATTGGTGTTTATATACCTTGTATTCTTCTCAATAGCCTTATCTTTTGAATTTCTGTAGCTGCCTGTTCTGAGAACATAAACCATTCCCCCTTTTGCCATTCACAATTCATCTTACGGCACAGGAACTAGGCACAGGAACTTTCCAGACAGCACTAACATACTAACCACTCACTCCAGAGTAATTCCATTTAATTGTCACTGTCACTCGCACACACACACACACACACACACACACACATCACACACACATCCTAGTTGTTTTCATAGGAGCCATAAAGTTCCACTCTAACTCTGCAGATGTTCTCTTGCTTCCTGTTAGAAGACATGGTGTGCACTGCCAAGAACATAAACCTCAGGGAGAGACAGGCTTCTGTCCAACTCCAAGCTCGGATACACAAAAAATTTGTTATCTTAGGAAAGTCACAAACAGCTGAATCTGTTTTCTTATCTCTAACATGCTGATAACATCCTCCCGTTTATTTTATTGTGCAAATTAAGAATTAATTACAGCTCAAGGTCTTAGTTCAATGTCTAACATCAAGCCAAGCATCACTTACATAGCATTGGTTTCCTTACTGATCATTAGCTACTATAGCTAGAAAGACAACCTTTGTTCATTATAGAATACTGACAATATCGCCTGAACAATTCCGCTCCATTAGGCACTATGTAAATTTCTTCACATACCTCACCTTTCTTAATTCTCACTCCCTTCCTAAAAGGTGAAACCTATTTCACTGATAGATGATGAAACAATGTCAGAGAGTGCCAGTCATTTGCCAAGGCAGCATCTTAAGTGGGTGGTGAGGTGGGAATTGACAATCTGATTGCAGCACCTGTGCTCTAATTGCTGTGTCACTCACACCACAGTGCAGGCTGGTGGCAGGAGCTCAGTTTGATATGTGTATTCGTAATGGTGCTCAATTTCCACTACGAACATGGGTGGCCTGTGAAATGTGACCAGTATGCAATCATAAGACAACTCCAAAGTCATTCCTACAGCCTCGGGTCTATTATCTTGACTGAATTATTGATGCCTGGACAATTCAGGTTCAGATCTGCAGCTTCTACTACTCTGCTTGACTCCTACATATCCGATAGACTTCAAATACTGATTCCAATTCAGTTCACGGCCTGGTCTGAGGTAGACCCTACACCTCTCACTTAGGGACTAGTGTTTTCATTCTCTTCATCCCTTGTCAGCATCTCTGTCATGATTCCTACTAAGAACCACATGAACGCCATTCCTTTCCACTAGTAAAAAGTTCTCTTTAGGGGTCACAGAGTTACATATGCGAGAAAGCTCACTACTGAGTCACAGACCCAAGGATAGCCTGTGACTTCCTCCCCCGTGTGAACTCTAACAGTAAAATGTCGACAAAGAAAAGAACACAAGTTGAGTTTTTGGTGTGATGTAATTACCAAAATTACACCTGTTTTTCCAACAGAAGTTTTGGTGAAGAATCACATTTGCTTAACTCATATTTAATGAACAGTTTTTGAGTAAATGCTGCATGCAGGACATTAAACTTGCAAAGACGAATAAGACAAAGTCAAGTCTTGATCTGAAGATGCTGACTATTTTCTGTTGGAGATAGACACGTAAGCACACAAATGCAACTTTGGGGTGAATGGTGTACTTCCAGAGGTATGAACAAAGTTCAGGAGAAACATGGAGAATTCTGCTTTCAACTTTATCCAGGAAAGTTTGCTGGCTGAAGAAGTTGGAAAACATACTCTAGGCAGAAAGCACAAAGACTTGGCACAGTCAAAAGCTTGGGTTATGAAAGAGCTGCATGTATTAAAGAAAGCATGAAAGGCTCAGTATAGCAGAGTTAATCGATAATATAACAACAGTGATAATGTCAAACACATCCATTGTTGATGGATTCTTCTGGATCTCGTGGCTACTGACTCATGTAACCTTCACAATCATCCTATTAGCTAAGTGTCAGAATTTTTTTTTAAGATTTATTTATTTATTTATGCATACAGAACTGGGGCTTAGGCCAGAGACATAGGGGTGGTGAGAGGTTTCACCAGATACAGAGTGGGGAGCAGAACAGGCAGATCGACCAAGTACACTGCTGAGGGGAGCAGCGGGTGGGTCAGGAGAGGTCTGCCATGCCATGTGGATCTCCTCCGGGGCAGGCAGGGATCGAACTCATGCAGAAATGCTTTAGATTTTTAGTGCTGTGCTTTAACCCGCTGCGCCACCAGGGAGGGCCCCTAAGTGCCAGTATTATTTCAGTTTTATAGATACAGAACTGAAGCACAAAGAGATTAAGTAACTTGCTCACATCACATGGTTAACAAAGGTAGAACCAAAATTAGAACCGTGACTTGGGAGCACCCTATTAACCACATCAAACTACCTTTCACAGATTGTGAGTATGAGGAAGTGCTGTGTGTGGAATAGTGTCACCTCAAAATGCATGCGCTGCTGATATTTGGAAGCACTAGATTTAGATGAGGTCATATGGGTAGCTCCCTCACAAAGGGGTTAGTATCACTGTAAGAAGAGACATCAGAGAACTGTGTGTCGGTCTATCTGTCTTTCTCTATCACAGTGAGTTGGCAGCTGTTGCCAAGCTAATAAGAGAGTCCTCACTAAGGAGCCAAATTTGCTGATACCTTGATCTTCAATTTCCCAAACTCCAGGATTATAAGAAAATAAACTGTTACTTAGGCAACTGGAGTCCTGTTTAAATATGTGTTATGGCTGCTGGAGAAGACTATTGTCGGGAGTCCCCAGAAATAAGGGTGCCTGAATGCTACACTGGGATCATGCCACTAAGCTCCACCAATGAGATTCAACAAAAATATTTAAGCAATGGTATTTGTACAGAACAATGACAAAGTAGAAAGTAGTCAGCACCCTGACTTCTCTCCCTAAAGAAGTTAGAAGGAGCTTGCAAAAGATGACCATTTGAACTGAATGAAGGTTCAGATGAGGCTGAAGCAACAGAAGTTGGTTAAAAAAAAAAAAGTAACTGTAGAGTTGTCATGAAGGTGGACACCCCCGTTTCTAGTTTGGGGAGTTTGTTGTTGCCAACAAAGAAGGTTTGTTGGAAAGTTGGAGTGAGTGAAGTTGCATCAGGAAGGGAGGAATCATGATGACCATTCAGTCTATCCTCACTCATTGGGGAAAAGAAGCAGAGTATTTTGAATGTGCTGCTTTGGTAAAACTGAGGGACACCCAGATGGATGTACATTAAGCAAGTATACATAGAGAGTTAGGGCTTGGAACATATTGATCTATGAGAATAAAGGAAGCAAGTCAGGATAATATTTTCATATTCAAATAAGAGTTTCTGAAACAGGACCCTGGGCAGACAAAGAGGAGGCGGACTACATAATTATGTTATATTATGGAGAGACTGAATAAGAATGAACAATGAAGATGACATGGAATCAAACAGGAGTTTCCATGGGAGCTGGTGACTTATCCCAGATAAGGCTAACAATCTAACTTAGCAATTAGAAATTCCAGAAGCACAAATCTCCGCAGGTGACAGATTAAATCAGGTTGAAAACAGGTATGATGTGAAGAATGATGATAGACTGGGTATTTTTCAAGAGTTTGGTGAAGAAAAGAAGAGAAAGATGGGTGAAAGTCCAAGAAAAAAGAGGCAGGGAATAGATACTAATCTTCTGGCTGACCCACCAATATGTAAATTTTGCTATTATTGCCCTCTCCTTTTTCTCATATCAATGTTGGCCCCTGCCTGGTGGTGCAACAGGTTAGGACACAGCACTACAAGCTAGCCACAGCCACCTCAGTGCAAGTTCAATCCCGGTCCTCGGAGGTGACCCACGTGGCGCAACAGAACCTCTCCTGACCTGCCTGCTGCTCCCCTCAATGGTGTACTTCATAGAGCTGCCTGTTCTGCTCTCCATTCTGTATCTGGTAAATCCTCTCACTGCCCCTACATCTCTGGCCTGTATCCCAGTTCTGTATGCATAAATAAGTAAATTTTTTTTTAGAAAAAATCAATTTTGAAGAGACCCTTTAAAATAAACTCCAGAATCATTTTACAAGGAGACTAGCTATAAATCGCCAACAAATGTTGACCCACTGCCATGGGATTCCTCCTAGTAGACTGGGCACCATCTGGATCCCTGGAAACATGTCTTCAAGCACCCCAGGTATAGCCCTCAGAGAGACAAGGAAGTCCAGCAAAGAAAATAATCACCTTTTCTAGGTCAGGTCAACCACTCAGAGAGAAGCACCTGTTTTTCTATATCCATCAGTAAAACTGGGCAGAGATTTTAAGAAATCACTCTCTTTTGGGTTAGCATATTGGCTTTGGTATGTGGTTACGGATTCTGTTGCAACCCAGAAATTAAGATAAAACAGCAATTTTCAAAAAAATGTTAATAATATGTCAAAACGACATAACAGAACGAAGAAGCTAGAATCACCCTCCCTTGAAAATAACTGGAAAAAAAACATTGATAAGTGCGCCTAGAAAAATCCAGAGGCTTCAAACCTGCTATACAGTCCCAGGAGATCCCCAGGGGCACAAGCAACTAAGGTTGGTGGCTGCTGAAGAGAAAGAATCGGCACTGGTGAGGCGTGGGGTCCATTTCCCAAGCCACAACGGGGAACCCAGGACTTTGTGAAATTCCTCTGGAGGAACGTCCCTTTTTTTATTATTATTTATTTAGACACAACTGGGGTACAGGCAGGGGTGGTGAGAGGACTCACCAGAGATAGAGTGGGGAGCAGAACAGGCAGATCGACGAAGTACACTGCTGAGGGGAGCAGCGGGCGGGTCAGGAGAGGTCTGCCACGCCATGTGGTCACCTCCGGGGCAGGCGGGGATGGAACTCATGCAGAAATGGCTTTAGCTTCCTAGTGCTGCGCCCTGAAGGAATGTTCTTAACATGAGAATGGGCCTCACCGGTCCCAGGGTTGTGGGAGCTGGGCAGACTCCAACCCCAGAAACCAGGAGCCAACGCAATTGGGACCGTGATCCACTGAAGGCCTCGTCTCCCCTACTAGAAAAGATCAAATAAAAGCCAGATGAAGCCAGGCAGGACTCCATAAGAAGGCCTGTCTTGGAAAGAAGCACTTTGGAGTGAACTCACCATTCCACCAGGAAGGCAAACCAAGGGCGCCTACGCTTCCCAGCCCTGCAGAAGCGGCAGCTGAGGCAAGCGAGCAGCGGTGCCATTTTCGTTGCCAGCGTGAAAAAAAAGTGCACAAGCAGGCCCGCTACGCACGCAGCGCTGCTCAGAGTCAGAAGCAAGCAATTCCCTGACAGCGAACCCAGACACCAGGATATTACAGGTTTTGAGAGCCACGTGATTTTGTGGTTACCACTCAGCTCTGCCATCATAGCATCAAAGTAGCCATAGATAATCTATCAATGGCTGGGTGTATT
Organism: Condylura cristata; assembly: GCF_000260355.1. Lineage (NCBI taxonomy): Eukaryota > Metazoa > Chordata > Mammalia > Eulipotyphla > Talpidae > Condylura > Condylura cristata. The sequence continues at coordinate 31,643,403 of NW_004567105.1, forward strand.
CCCACAAAATTTTACTTCCAAAACAAGCTGCAAGCCAGATTTTATTATCCTGTGGGTCATAGTTTGAAGATGACTGTTCAAGATAAATAAAAACTCCATTATTGGAGCTTCCATATGACCCAGTAATCCCACTTCTAGGTATCTACCCCAAAGACACAATAACACTGATTCAAAAAGACACTTGCACCTCCACGTTTATTGCTGCTATATTTATATTAGGAAAGACAGGGAATCAACCCAGATGCCCAAAAGTAGATAATTGGATTAAAAAGATGTGGTACATATACACAATGGAATATTACTCAGCAATCAAAAAGATAAACACATGCCTTTTGCAGCAACATGGATGGACCTGGAAGGGATCATGCTTAGTGAAATAAGCCAGAAAGAAAAGGAAAAATACCGGATGGCTCAGCTCATAGCAGGAGCATAAAGGACCAGGGGGAAAAATAATAATAATAATGATACCAGAGACATTTTACACTATGGCAGCGCTTATTTTTATTTTGATTTTACTCTTTTCCTCCCAGACTTGTCTGGCCATTTCTGACCCTTTTCTATGTGTCCCAGCCAGAAGGTGCTTTAGGCTTGTCATGGGCTTTTAGGCCTTGCTTTGGGTCAATCCCGTTTGGGTAGACTTTGACCCACAAGAAGATGGATAACTTTGGGTGTTTGATTTAGAAACTATATTCTTTGTCTTTTCAGTATTGCACACTCATTGTACTAAAGTTCCGTCCATTAAAGGTCTTATATGTTTTGTCTTGATGTGGCAGATGGCAGAACCTCTTTAGAGCAGGCAGGCTTGGGGGCTTGGTGGCGCCCTCTTCCCTACCCTGTAACATAACTAGCTACCAATATCAGCTAGAAATGCTCAGATAATCATAAGATGTTTGCACAATCTGGCTATTTTTCCTGTCCTTGGCATGTCCTTTTTTTTTTTTTTTTTTCTTAAGGGATTTTACTTACTTATTCATACAGAACTGGGGTACAGGCCAGAGGTGCAGAGGGTGAGACAGGAGAGGTTTACTGTGCCATGTAGCTCACCACCCTGGTGAGGTATGGAACGCGTGCTGAAGTGGCTACAGCTAGCTTTGTAGTGCTTTGTAGTGCTGCACTTTAACCTGTAGTGCCAGCAGGGAGGGCCTGTTATGTTCTTGTTCCCAGTTTCCTGGCAAGTACATGCTATCAACGCACAATAGCACAAGCAGCCTCTCCAATAAACAGGGGGCTCCTGCTTCTGTGGGGTAATTTCAGAGAAGCAAGGGTGCATCAAGATGTTTGAAATCCCACCATTAGAGATCAACCAAACCCGCCTTTCTGGAAGATAGCCTTTCTGATTCATTTGATCCAAACAGCTTCATGTTCTGTGGAAACATGTTGAATATAAGTTTGAATACATGGAGCTGTGAGGTGGCATCAGATCATTGTCATCTGTACCTTCTGTGCAAGCTCAGGTTATATTGGTTGTATTTATTTACTGAATGCAGAGGGCCTAATGGTGCCAATTTTCTAAGATGGTAAGAAAGTAGTGGTCCCAAAGTGAAAATTAAAAAAATAAAGAATTAAGAGACTAAACCAAGGCCAAATATACCCTTTACCTGTAACATAGATTTGCCTAGTACCAGCCCTGGCACCAGGGAAGTTCTGCCCTCTACATTGTATTTAGCAGTTCGGTTTCTCTAAGACAATGAAACATACAAATTGCATAAAATCTGATTAAGTCAGAAGGATTTGCTGGAGGCTTCATTTTCTACAGAAAACATTTGGCAGTCTTTTTCATCTACATCAACATCTTTTATATTCTTTTTCTATATTCTTTTACAGGTTTTATATGACAAAGTACAAAGCAATTGAAATCTCCATCCTCCTACACTAAGAGATACTAATACTTGAAGTTATTATGTATGTGCATGTATGTATATGTATTATTTGTGTGCATGATGTATATACATTGTTTTCAAGTCAGCGCTAGTAAACTTTGCTCTAAAAATATGTATATTCAACTATACTATATATAACAACTTGTAAACCATTTTCCCTGTTAAATCATCTTTTCTTATCATTTTAATATCTACAGAATATTCCAGTAGTTAGAAAATAATAATTTATTTAACTAATCCACCACTATCAGAAATTTAGGAGGTAACTAATTTTTATTTATTATAAATAAAATAATATCCCTCTTTTGTGACATTTGTGTATAGTGGTAGCAATGGTGCAGAAAAAGTCAAACATTTCACACGGTATCTGAGTTCACAGAGGATCCTGAGATCTCTAGAGAGCCTGACCCACCTCTTTGCCTGCCTGCCTGCTGCATCAGTGACAGAGAGTAGTTTAGATTAGAACTAGAGGACCCTCCCTGGTGGTGCAATGAGTTAAAGTACAGCACTATGAAGCACTATCCACAGCCACTGCAGCCTGAGTTCGATTCCCAGTCAGGGTAGTGACCCACATGGTGCAGCAGACCTCTCCTGACCTGCCCACTACTCCCCTCAGCAGTGCATTTCAGTAGATCAGCTTATTTTGCTCCCCACTCTATCTCTGATGAATCCTCTCACATCCTCGCACCTCTGGCCTGTACCCTAGTTCTATCTGCATAAATAAGCAAATCTTTAAAAAAAAAAAATTAGAACTAGAACTGCCAGCTTTCTGGAACCACCCTTTGTTTCCTAACATTTTACTGAAAGCATAACATCGTAGATATAAATTTTTTAAATTAATTTTTTTAAATAATAACTAATATCACCATGAGCTTTAATGTTTAAGGCCATTTAGCACAAAATAGTATTGTTAATCCAGATACTTTTTGTATATGGAAGTGTCCAAAAGGAAAATACATTATTTAGGACTTAGTTTCTTAATATGAAATATCAATAGAAATAGAGAAAAAGAGCTCTCCATGGGTAACAAATTGTCATACTGTTCTATATTTTCAAGCCTTTATTCTGTATATTAGCTTGCTTTTAATGAGAAGCTGACATGTCACCAGGACCACAACGTGCAGCAACGGCTTTCCTCATTAGAAATCCATGTCTAGTTTGAAGCATTTATTCAAAGAAATGTTTGAGAAAAGAAATCACTGTCATCCCAGGGAAAGGTTTCAAAGCCTTACAGGCTACCACTACAGGACTTGGTACACAGTAAATAATAGATTTCACCGAATATGAAAGGTAATAAAAAAAAGTTATCTCTGTGATCTTAGGGGGAAGGAGTAACTTAATATGGTGCCTCCATTTTTTATTTCTGAAGTATATATACCACCCTTCCACGTATTCATTCAAAGATAATGTAAGAAAAGCATTGACAATATTTTTCTCTTTCCATGGGAAAATGACTCCCCCTTCATGAAAAAGGCTTCAGGAGCAAGAGAGTTCGGTTTTAGACTAAGAAAGATGGTATGAGAATGAGATAGTGTAAAAAGATACACAGCGAACTTGTTGAAAAAACATTCCCAGAGACTCGGAAAATAGTATAAACAAGGACAGATTCGGCTTCCAGGTATAACAGCATCTCCAAATCCAGCAGTTATAATAATTAATCCAGACTAATTATTCCAGCCTCTGCTGGGAAGCGTTTGCTTTTGTAAAACGAACAGGTGGTTTTTCTAAAATACAGCAGACGTCACTGTCACTTGGAGCTCCAAGTGGAGCTATTTACTACTGGAATTGAAAGTCACATAGGATATCAAACCAAGCAGGGACAAGAGAATAGCATAAGTGTCCCCAGTGTGTACCAGCAACCCCAGCAGATGCTCCAGTCCAATCGCTGTCAGAGACAGAACGCTCTACATTGAGATAACACGATGGTGTTGCTGGTCTTACACTCCGTCTGGCCATCTGTCAAAATGCTCATCACAGACACTTTTGTCTTATATTGACTCCTTCCGAGTCAATCTCACTTATCTCACTATTTTTTTGGTAAAACTATTCTTTCATGCTTGGCACTGTCTGGTTTGGGGTCAATTCCATTCAAACTTCTAAACACCTAGTTTTTAACAGAAATGCCAAAAGCATTCTTCGCCATGCTAACTGTCCTTTAGATTCTGTGAATGGGGAGGTCTCTTCTGCCCTCCACTACTCTTCTCGTACTCTCTCTTGGGAAACAGCTTGAAACGTGAAGCTGCCGCCAGGACACCCTTCAGGCGGAAGACTTGAGTGTGGCTAAACGATAAGGAGCCGAAGCCACAGTGATATGGATTCGCCCAATAGTAACCTTAGAAGTGCCAGAGAGGACAAGCCCTTGCTGATATTTACACTGACATTTTCAACAGAGCCACCATCCTCCTATCAGCCCAAATAAATAGGAAAATCTGTACTGCCATTTTCAGGCTTCGGAGGGAAGAAATCTGTGTAATCATGCTTCTCCATGGGAAAAATATTAAATTCAGGAAAAAAATCATTATTCAGTTTACACATGTTTAACATGTTATAAAAACAAAGCTGAGGAAGTGAGAAAGAGGTGTAAGTTCTTTTGCTGATTTAAGCGGTTTTGTATTAATTATACTAAAACTGTTTTTAAAAACAGTTTTAGTATAATTAATACAGTTACTTTTTTGTGCTATATTCAAGGCATTTAGAGATTTAAAAGTTTTAAACGAGACTAGAAGAATAAAATCTAGCACAAGATACGGCCCCGTAATAGTGACATAGATGTACTGAACCCTCCTTTCGCCTCCCCACACCTTAAATCTTTCAACAACCAAGTTATAAAATGGAATTATTTTAGTAAGTCATCATCTGCATTTGTTTTTGCTACCAATGCAACAAAAAAGCCTCCACTTCTGATTTCCAATGAATCAGTATGACAGAATTTTTCTCCCCAGACCAAGTTTCGTTGCATTTCAAAAAGGGGAAACAATGATACCCAGAGTCCATTTCTTAGAAGCTATAACTTTCATGTTGGAAACTGGTTTCTTACCTTCGAAGAACTGCTGCAGGGCCTCCTTTTCACCTACCACATCCATGCTGTTGGGGTCCTAAGAATATTTCCTCATAGAACAAGGGTTCTCAGACCTCAGCAAGGAAGAGCTGTTCTTGAAGCCTACGAATGCTCTTGAAAAATCTTCATTTTCTTTTTATTGGAGTGAAGCATGTCTTTAGTCATCGGATTGTTCCCAGAAAAGATGGTTAAGTTCTTGAATATGATATTAAACCAGAAGGATATGCAAACGTGCAGTTGAAAAAGTTCATATAAAGGGAAGTGGTAGCAAATCCATCTATCTTTCTGTAGGAAACTGTTTCTACTCTGCCTCTTGTCTTTGTTTTAAAGACCTTTGCCCTTGGTGACACATGTAATTACATAAATGGGCAATAAATACATAGTCTTATCTCTTATTTGTCCTTTTACACCAATATATTTATATCTCTGTTTCTATCAACCAAATAGATTTAGCTACAGGCAAGCAAAATTCAAGTTTGGGGGTGATTTTCTTATAAAAAGGGGACCTAACTCAATAGCATCCGTTTTATAGATAGTTAAAAATAGCCGAAGATTTAAACAGGTCTGTGACAAGGAAAAGTTAGGATTTGCTAAATATTCCCAAATTTGTTCATAGCAAAAATTTACATTATTTTTATACCCATAGTCTGTTCCCTCTAGAGTTTAATACCTTTAAAGGTATAAACCAGGTCCTCCCTGGTGGCAGAATGGGTTAGGATGCAGCACTGCAAGCTAGCCACAGCTGCTTCAGTGAGAGTTTGATCCCTGCCCCGGAGTTGATCCACATGGCACAGCAGACCTCTCCTGACCCACCCGCTGCTCCCCTCAGCAGTGTACTTCATGGATCTGCCTGTTCTACTTCCCACTCTGTCTCTGGTGAATTGTCTGGCCTGTACCCCAGTTCTGTATGCATAAATAAATAAATCTTAAAGGAAAAAAAAAAAGGTATAAACCAGAGGCCCTCCCTGGTGGTGCAAGGGTGTTAAAACACAGCACTATGAAGCTATCCGCAGCCACTGCAGTTTGATCCCCAGCCAGGGAGGTGACCCACATGGCACGGCAGACCTCTCCTGTCTCCCATGCTGTTCCCCTCAGCAGTTTATTTTAGTCAATCTGCCTATTCTGTTCCACACTCTGTCTCTGCTGAATCATCTTACCCCCTTGTAAGTTCTTGTATGCATAAATAAATCTTAAAGAAAAAAATGTATAAACCAGAAAATGTGAGGCATCTACCCAGTGAGGGACAAAATCACATTTCTGATTTAGCAACTCTCACAGTCAAGTGAGGACTCACTCTTAGCTGGTCATACTAAATATCAATACCCAAATAAATTCTTTCCTTTCAATATTTAACTATTAATAGCTATTCATTTTGAAATAAGTATTTAATAATAATTACTTAATTAATAATAATTGCAATTATTATTGCATCATAGCCTAAGAAGAATATAGTCAATTACACAAATTCTTTCAAAGCTTTCCTTTTTTCCTTTTCTCCACTTTTTTTATTTTGAAAAAAAAAAATATTTAACTACAGGAAAACTGAAAGAATAGTATACCATAAAATATCTTTATACTCTTCATGTTGATTTCCTAATTGCTAATATTTTCCCACTTTGGCTTTCTTTTATATTGTTTGACACATTTCAAAATAAGTTGTGGGCCCTCCCTGAAGGGTTGGAGCGCTGTACTGAGAAGCTAAGCCAAGCCATGGCTGCTTCAGTGCGAGTTCTATCCCCGCCCCAGAGATGACCCACACGGCGCAGCAGACCTCTCCTGTCTTGAAGCTCCACTCAGCAGTGTACTTTGTAAATCTGCCTTTTCTGTTCTCCACTCTATGGTAAATCCTCTCGCCATCCCTACATCTCTGGCTGTACTCCATTTTTGTATGCATAAATAAATAAATCTTTAAAAATAATAAAAAATTTAAAAAGGTGTGTTGCTATAAAAACCACAAGGAGACACTGCTTCACAACCTGTGAGGATGGCCCTTGTTAAAAAAAAAAAAAACTCTGGTAAGAATGTGATGAAAATGTAATCCTCTCACACTACTAGCAGAAATGTAGACTTGTCCAATCCCTGTGGAAAAAATCATGAGGTTGCTCAAATATTAAACAATTATCTACCATATTAAGTCAGCAACTTCTTCCTAGAGCAGATTAGCCTGAGCAACGCAAAAACACCAGTAGAAGGAGCATGTACACACACAGGTTCAGTGCAGCCCTATTACAACAGTCAAGTATGGAAACTACCCAACACCCAAAAACAGATGAGAGGGTCAGAAAGATGTGGTACACATACAACGGAATACCGCTCCGCTATTAAAAAAGACAAACTCGGCCCTCCCTGGTGGCGCAGCGGGCTAAAGCACAGCACTGAGAAGCTAAAGCTGCTTCCGCATGAGTTCGATTCCCACTTGCCCTGAAGGTGACCACATGGCACATCAGACCTCTCCTGACTCGCCCACTGCTCCCCTCAGCAGTGTACTTCGTGGATCTGCCTGTTCTGTTCCCCACTCTGTCTCTGGTGAAGCCTCTTGCCGCCCCTGAGTCTCTGGCCTGTACCCCAGTTCTGTATGCAAAAATAAATCTTTAAATATATATAATATATATATATTATATATATATATAAACTCTTGCATTTGCAACAATATGGATGGAACTGGAGGGGGTTACCCCCAGCAAAGTAAGACAGCAGGAGAAAGACAGTACCAGATGGTATAACTTACATGTGGAACGTAGAGAAACAAAATAAAAGGTCATATAACGCCAAACTACTAGCACACCCTAGAAATCTGTTGGTAAAACTGAGGAAGGGGTGAGCAAGAACAAAGGGGGGAGGAAACAAAAAGGAAGTGGTGAGGAATCTGGGTGCTGGGGGGGTGGTGTAGTATACCTGAAGGGGAGATCTAGCCCTCTAATCACAGTGTTGTAACCAAAATTACCCCAATTAAAAAAAATTACAATAGGAAATAAAAATTGCTAATACTTTGCATTTTGCATTTTGCATGTCTCTTAACAAAGACATGCTTCCACATAAATGCACTATTAAAAGCATTAGGCTGACATGTAATATTAATTTAATACAAATATCTCATACATAATTTCACTACTGTCCCCAAAATAACTTTTGTCCCTGTTTGTAATCAAGGATCTAATGAATGTTCATGCATTGACTTTGGTTATGGTTTTGCTTATTTGATTGTTTATTTTTAGGATAGCATACTCTCCGTGTCATTTTGGTTGGATGGCTTGTTATCTATGATAACACATTTTTTAATAATCTAGGTCTACTGTCTTATAGAAGTCTCACATTCTGAATTGTCGGCTCCATTAGTGTTAGAATGAGTATAAGCTATGTGATATATACATCTTGATGAGTATGTTGAACTTTACACACATTTTACCTGCTACACAAAAATGTAACATTCTTATAAAATCATTCACAAACTGAGATGTTGTTAATTATTGTAATTAACATTAATTTATATGGAAAAAATTAGTGTTTCCAGCCCCCAAAATAACTTACAAATCGTACCTAATAACGCATACCTTTGAAATGGCACTAACATATAGTAAAAGCAGCAATCATATGACAAATAACATTACTAAAGAGTATTAAAGAGGGCTTCCCTGGTGTCACAAGGGGTTAAGTGTTAGCGTTAGAAAGCTATTGCCAGCCATTATAGCACTGAGTCCCACCAGGGACTTGACTCACATGGGAGGCAGACCTCTCCTGGCCCCGCCCGCTGCTCCCCTCA
>NW_004567105.1:31652320-31662399 GCF_000260355.1 Condylura cristata
GATTCACCAGGGACAGAGTGAGGAGCAGAACAGGCAGATCAACGAAGTACACTGCTGAGGGGAGCAGTGGGCGGGTCAGGGGAGGTCTGCCGTGCCATGTGGTCACCTCCAGGGCAGGCGGGGATCGAACTCATGAGGTAGTGGCTTAAGCTTCTTAGTGCAGCGCTTTAACCCACTGCACCACCAGGGAGGGCCCACCTATTGGTGATTTCTATTGGGGTAGGTGTGGCACATGACAATAAAATCTAATTCAGACAGATAGCTGTGTCAGGATGCGTTGGTTAGGGAAGTAATTGAAGTTAGCCAGGTTAAGAGGCTACTCCAAGAATCAAGGACACAGAAAAAAGTAGGAAATACATAGAGAACCAAAAATTGCTGATTAGGTATGTATGGTTAAATATGATTTTTTAAAAGGATGTATATGTTTTGAGATGCAATATGAACTAAGATGCTTACAAAATGTAGCCTGTGGCTAAATCTAGACTCCAAGGAAGTTTCCAGACAAGTTTTCTGGAGGTTGTTGGATCTAAGTCATCACACTACATCATCCTGCCAAATGATGATTCTGGATCCTGTCCAACAGCTCACTCCTAGGCTTTACATTCTCAGCAGCATAGAAATTAATGATAGGAAACATTTTAGAGAAAAAAATTAGATCCTACCTAAAAAGCAAAGATGCAAAGTTTAGAATTGGGGTCCTGAGCTTAATTATTTATAAGCATATTTATAAACCTGACTGACAAGTGAGCAAAATGACTCAAAATAGACAAAAGCAACCACGAAAGACCACTGCTGACAGACCACTGACATTTAGCCTTGGTATAGAAGACGGGGTGGTGCTGCAGAGTGAACCCCACAGCTTAGGCCTGCTCCCCACCTGCGAGTCACTGATCTTCCCCCATTCAAGAATGTGGGCTCATTGTTGCCAAAAGAGCCAGTTTTAACAGAGATGTTGGAAACACAGATTTTAAGCCTCCTCAGTTTTAAATCTTGCAACTGATTTGTTTAAAAGCAAAACAAACAGAAAAAGCATTGTCACAGATGAACAGCACGTTTGTGAAACACAATTCAACCCATGGGCAATCTCTGGGTTGGAGGCTAACAACCCACACGTTGTTATGATATTACGACAGGTTTATAACAATCACCAGGTTGTTATAACAGCCAGAGACTTGAAGAAAGTACAGAGAATTTAGAAGAGTTGTTGGAGGGCTAGAAAGAACAACTATATTTATATTTATATTTATAATTATAATAATCTATCATATATATGTGTATATATGATAGATTATTAATGAGCCCAGAGGACACACTCCAGCTGCGGTGACTGCAGTTTAATTGTAAGTGTCTACCTCTCAGTGAATACTACCTGTATTTTCTTGCTATGGTCTTCCCATCGCTAAACTTTTCTAATTCTGTTAGGCATCTCCATGTTGCATAGATTCAGTGGAGACTCATTCTCTTGCAAAGTAGTCTAAGGTAACTGTGTTCTTTAGGAAGCTATGTTTATCTGTGGTATTGCAATTTTTTTTTTCTTTTAAAAAAATTCACCGGAATTACTCAGTCAGGCTGTCTCCCCAGCCAGGAAGTATGCACGTTACTACTAAACTTCTACTTTTTTCTCTTACCAATCTGTCTGATGCTCATTTATTAATTTTCCAGCCAGGGGGTGCACCAGGGGCGGCAGGGGCCGCCACTCTAGGCCTGTTGAACATGCCTGCGAGCAAGGCCATGATTTTACCACAGGAAACCAAGTGGTGAAAAATCTTTTTATTTCTTTTCCTAAATGTAACAAGTAAGAGAAAGAGATTTGGGGGTAAATACAGTCCATGAGTGTTGGGATTTGAGCTTTAAAGTCTTTTGTCTTTCAATGTTGCCGGCTCATACAACGAAGGTAATTCTTTGTCTTTCCTGTTTGTCTCAAGACTTTTTAAAAATCTTGTTGGTAGATCTTGGTTGAGTGATGTAGGACTTTTCTGTCCCTAACCATTTTGGAGAGTGAGACTTGGATACCGGCAAAGCTAGCTGTGGGGCTCTCTTTTGGCTTTAAAACATTGTTCTTGATATTAATCCATCCGGTTAGCACCTCGCTTTTTTTTTTGAGAAGTGAGATTTGAATATGTGTTTTTTCATATTATGTGTAATATGTGTTTTCCATCTTTGGATAAAGATCTCTTCTGCCTTGAAGTGCTATTCTGAGCTACTAAACGAGTGGGAAATTGGGGTTCCAGGTCTCCCCATTTCTCCCTATGCATTTTTTTCAGCCTGTGTTACAGGAGAAAATGTGCACTAAAGTAAGCTACTACTGTAGTGAGAAAATTTTGGAAGTCAAAAGTTGCAAACTTTGGTGGGCCTGGGTCAAGCATTTAGCAGCTTTTGGAGCACTTGCTGCCTCGAACAGAATCTCCCATGTGAGGTACCAGATGGGAAGCAAGATGCCCTTCTTGTCCACAAGTCTCCCCTGACCCAACTGCCATCTGTGTTACAAAGCTTCACTTGGAAGCTCAGCTCTGCTTCTAAGTGCGGAAGAAAATAGGGTTCCTCCCCTAAAAATTCTGTAACAGGTGGTCCCAGGAAAAGGGGAGCTTCCAAAATCTCAGCGCCACCGTTAGGAGGGTGGAACTGAGCAGGGAAGAGAAGAACCTAGAAGGGAGACTGAAGAAGAATGAAGCTGGGGGGAAAGCCAGGAGGAGGCCTGAGGGAGGCACATGGAGCAGAGACTTGGGAAGAAGTGGCTCTTGTTTCTTGGCCCTGGGTTGGTTGAAACAGATGTGGGTGTGATCCCCATGGGGAGGTGACTGTGGCACTGTTTATATTGATTTTGATTGTGCTTTTTTCCTCCCAGACTTGTCTGGGCATGTCTGACCCTTTTCTATGGGTCCTGGCCAGAAGGTGCTTAAAGCTTGTGGAGGGCTTTTAGGCCTTGATTTGGGCCAATCCCTTTTGGATGGACTTTCACCCACAAGGGGATGGGTCACTTCATGTGTTTGATTTAGAAGCTATATTCTTTGTCTTCTCAAACTTTAATACTCACTGCATTAAAGTTCCTTTTCATTAAAGTCTTATATGTTTTGTCTTGATGCTGTGGATGGCAGAACCTATTTAGAGCAGGCAGATTTGGGGTTCTGAGGTGCCCCTCTTGCTGCCCTGTGACAATTCCACCCCTGGGGAAAGACTCAAAACTGCAATTGGTCACTCAATATTGAATTTGTTCATCTTTCCATTAAGTAGTTTCCCAAATCTTTTGGGAAATTTTAGCTTTCATAAAGCTTAATAATGGGAATTCGTTGAGTATCTTGATCATTCTGAATAAAGCTACTGAATTTTTAAAGTTTTGGTTCCTTATTGCAAGAGAACGTAGTTAATGAGTAAAATGTGTTTGTCACCTATAAAAAAATTTGAAGTATGCTTTAAAAATTATGAAAGCTGGGCTCTCCCTGGTGGCACAACAGGTTAATTCACCACATTATGAAGCTCTCTGAAGCCACTGCAGCACGAGTTCAATCCCCAGCCATGGAGCTGACCCACATGGCGTGGCAGACTTCTTCTGACCCGCCTGCTGCTCCCCTCAGCAGTGTACTTCGTCGATCTGCTTGTTCTGTTCCCCACTCTGTCTCTGGTGAATCCTCTCACTCCCACACCTCTGGCCTGTACCCCAGTTCTGTATGAATAAATAGATCTTTTAAAAATATATATGAAGGCTTATTTGCAAGTCTTCCAATATAAAGGGATAATGGTCTAACAACTTTACAGTTGCTTGTGATCTAAAATTAGGAAATTACGATCTTAAGAATTTGAATTAAAATATAAAGTTAAAACTAAGGGAAATAACTGTAAAGTAGGATATGTATATTTAAGGGGAAAGGTTGTTAAGAGTTCAATGTAAGATTCCTTATGAAAAGTTCTTTCAAAACAGATTTTAAGAGTATTAAGCTATATTTTGTCTTTATTGTTCTTACGTAAAGAAAAAGGGCCAAGTTTTTTGAACTGAGACTTAATTTGCAAGTGAATTTTACTGTAATTACTTGTAGAATTGGAGTGAAGGTGAAGAGAGGTTTCAGTAGTATCTTTTTGTGAACCTCATGCTCTCATCCTCGTCTTCATTTGGGGGCTTTTGCTGTGAAACTGGACTGGATCCTCAATTTTTCTAATATCCATCGAGGACTTTGATGCTGTATGTCAGCCTCAGTTTTCCTCAACCAATAAAAGGAAATAGTTTGAGGGAAAGGAAAGTGCTTTGTGGACAAATGAGGAGGGCAGCAGACTCCTGTCTGAAAGACCACCGTCCTGCTCCTTGGAAAGGTGCAGGGGGATTTACACAAAGGGAGGAAGCGGAGGTGGGGATGGGCAAGGGTCTGGAAAGGGAGGGGAAGGGGTCCGCATGGAGACTGAGACAGGTGGGTGCCAGCTTGCTTTTTTCCACAACTGCTGTTTAACTCCCTTTCCTTGGAATGCAAGAAGACAAGCCTGCAAAGGGGGCGGGGGGAGTGCAAGAAATAGAAGAAAGATTGACTCCTTAACAAACTTTTTCCTCCCAATCTCTTCAGCTTGTACTGATTGAAAACTTTGAATCCATACAAATTGGAAAATGAGAACTCTTGTCAACTTCAGAGATCACTGATGCACGTGCCTAAAGATGACTGGTGGTGTGGAACTGCAAACAGGAGTCTGCTACCTGCCATCACCCTGTCTTAAAATGCTTCAACCCCCAATTTCCAGTTTTTTTCATTTTCTTACAGAACTCCTAACTGGGCTGTTTGCTCCTATCTTTTTTTTTTTTTTTTTTAAGATTTATTTATTTATTCATATAGAACTGGGGTACAGGCCAGAGATGTGGAGGGTGAGAGGATTCACCAGAGACAGAGCGGGGAGCAGAACAGGCAGATGGACGAAGTACACTGCTGAGGGGAGCAGCGGGCAGGTCAGGAGAGGTCTGCTGAGCCATATGGATCTCCTCCGGGGCAGGCGGAATAGAACTCATGATGAAGTGGCTTAAGCTTCTTAGTGCTGTGATTTAACCCGCTGCGCCACCAGGGAGAGCCTGTTTGTTCTTATCTTTAACCTCTTTTTATTTCCATAGAAACAGCTGTTATTGCTTGTACAATGTAGGCTTAACTTTAGACCCAGCTACAAAAGGCCTCCAAAATTGGACAAAGCTTATTGGACAGATCAATTCCCAGGACTGAGATTGATTCTATGAAATAACTAATTAACTCAGCTTCTGAAATGTGGAACTTCTTGAGAAATTCCAAAGGTGGAACTATAGGGGTGCACAAACATGCCACTCCAAAACATGTCCTTGGAAAAAGATTTCACAGAAGGGGCTCAGAAGACTGCTTGGAAGATGTTTTTGATGTTTAGTCTAAACTTCCTACCACTCTTCCCACCACCAACTTCCTATCACAAGGTCTCATTGCAATGCCCGGTTTCTTTCTTCTGTAGATTTACACCTGCTGTCACTCTCTTTTCTCCCCTCACTTCAAAATCTCAGTCTTCTCAGAACCTAGCTTAAGAATGTCACCTCCTAAATGTGGCCTTTCTCACCACTAATTGGAAGTAGTCCTTCATTCCTCACTAGCCCATCACCCTATTTAAAATAACCATAGAAGGCTCTCTCTGGTGGCACAACAGGTTGAAGTGCCACATTATGAAGCTCTCTGAAGGCACTGCAGCATGGGTTTGAACCCAGGCCAGGGAGCTGACCAACATGGCACAGCAGATAGATCTCTTCTGCCCCACCAGCTGCTCCCCTCAGCAGTGTACTTTGTCAATCTGCCTGTTCTGCTCCCCACTCTCTCTGGGTGAATCCTCTCACCTCTGGCCCTGTACCCCAGTTCTGTAAGCATAAATAAGTCTTTAAAAATATATATCTATAAAGCATTTATACCACCTGTTAAACTGTCATTTCTGCCGATTTCTCACTGGACCCAATGGTCATGAGTACTGAGAACTTCTTTATCTCATTCACTGCTTTGTCTTCAACAGTTGTAACAGTACCTGACATGTACAACTCTCAAATATGTGTGAGTGAATGGAGGTAGTGAGGTGGTGTTCTCTTTTGAATTCTACACAAAAATTAGAGTCTACTGGGTCTCTGTCTATATACCAAAAAAGGATACTCTGTCTTCTGTGGAAATGGCAAGTGTATTTGCATTCCATAAAGAAAAGAAAGAACTGTTTTCTGGCAAAAATATGCAACACAAATATACGTTTACAATGCTTTGAAGTCTCTTTATTGTCTTACAGGAAAAAAAATCTTAGTAAAAATAAACCAGTTTTAAACTCTTTGGATGTACAAAACAAGAAACACACAGGATTCACGATGATTATGACAGTAGGCAGGTGGCTGCAGGTTCTTTTATGGACTGAGACCCAATGTTCAGAATTTAAACCCCTATTCCTCAGTGCAGAGGATTAATTAAATGCCTAGATGGTCACAGAGGTGGGAAAGACCGTAAGAAACACCTGATTCAGCTTTTATCAAGAAGGCCAGAGTAGTGACCTGTCTTACTTCACAGTTTTTTGAGCTCCCCTTCTGGAGAATACTGTGACCCCAAATATCTCCCAATCAGAGTTCTCACCATTAGGCTGAGTCCCTCCTCAACTCTGAAACTATAGAAATTTATCAAAAACTCTCTTCCATTTTTTAAAGAATTGGCAAGGTGGGCATTTATATTTTGTTTGGAAATGCTCTCTTTAACCTAATCAGCACATCAAGTCTTTATCTTGTCCTCCCTAACCACCCCACTTTAAGACTGGTTTCTTTATGGCTTTCTTCTCCCTGTCATTTTAACTTAGGGTTCATTGCTGTATTTCTAACTCCAAAGTATCCTTAGAGTTCTCCTGTCCCACAACTACTACCAAACATACCTCCTACATATTCTGAAATACCCTTATTTTGGAGTGCAGGGATTTTTTTATTGTACTAATCATGATCCTTGGTTAATAACACACCACCAATGACTTGTGCATGATTTTTATTTGTTCACATATTTGTATTTAATGATGAATGAATCTATCATCCATCTCAAGGACCAGAAAATGTCTCTCATACTTCGCCTCCAAACTCTCTCCCACTATCTCCCTCATTCCCATAGGTAACCCTATCCTGCTTTATCACTGCTTTTGTCTTTTGTTTACCTAAACAGTTTTCCAGTTTTAGTAGTTTCCAAGCTGTATGAAACTACTACACCTACTGAAACTATTATAGCCTACTGAGTTTGCCTTGTCTTTTAGACTATGCCAAGTTGCTGTGCTGTATGTAGCTAATATACATTCACTTGCCTGCCATGTAAAAGTTCATTGTATAAGCTCATTGTAGATGGATATTTGGACTTTTTCCACATCATTATGTATTCTGAGGTACTTCATGCAAGAATTTTTCAAGCATATGCCTAAAAGCAGAATTGCTGGGTCATCAGTATAAAACATTCACCTTTTAAATTACTGTTTTGTGCAAACAGAGCAACTGACCTGCCCTTCAGCAAATGTATGGTAATTCTATTAACTAAAACTCGCTCTCCAAAGTTGATTTTGGAGTTTTGCTGAAGTTGAGTGAAATTAAACAGGTCACTGTGGTCCTGATTTGTTTTCTCTGATTAAAGAATTGAAAATCTCAGTGTTTATGGGCCCATATCATGCATTCCAATTCTGTGAAGGACCTGTTTAAGCCCTTTATTAATTTTTTGCTAGTTTTCTTGATATGTAAATTTCTGTACATGGCCTTGACACTAATTTTTGCAAATGGTTTGTAGTTTGGCTTCCTTTTATAAGCTGTTTAAAGGACAAATGTTTTAAAAATTTCATAAAATAGCACAACTTATTTTCTTTTATGCTTAGTTACCTTTTATGGTTTCATTGCTTCTATTTTCAAAGAAAGAAAGATCCAGGCCTCCCTGGTGGCACAGGGGCTAAGACAGACTATCCCCAGCCACTGCGGCTTGAGTCTGATCCTTGCACAGGGAGCTGACCCACATGGTGCCGAAGACCTCTCCTGTCTCGCCCGCTGCTCCCCTCAGCAGTGTGTTTCAGTAGATCTGCCTGTTCTGCTCCCCACTGTCTCTGGTGAATCCTCTCACCCCACCCCCACACACTGCTGGCTTGTACCCCAGTTCTTGGATGCAGAAACAAATCTTTAAAAAATAAAAAAATCTCGAAGATACCTACATTTTCATGTTTCAAATATATTTTTAACTATATTCTCTACATTAAAAGTTCTAAAGTTTCAGGGCATTGAAACAAAGTTGTTGCCCCGCTCCCTGCCTGCCATCCTAGTTGCTGACTTGGAGCGACAGAACATTCTGGAGCCCTCACAGATAAGAGTGGTCTCATCTCTTCTATAGCAATCTGCAGCATACACAAGACTGAGAGTTAATCCACTTACATCTGGTCTTAGCCTTTTCTGACCATGATGCTTGTTACTCTGTTTATTATTGTGACTAGTTCATTTAATTCTGAATGTATTAGCCTACATGAATATTTCCTTTGATACCCATAAACCAATAAATTAGTTGAGAAAATAAATTTTAGTATAAATATACTCATCATATTAGCTGTGTTAACAATAGTAGAAAATAAATTTGAATACATTTTTATTCAATATGATTCACTATCCTGTGACTGTTACTTAACGATATAAAATGTCTACTATGTAATCTAGTGATTCAGCTTTGGTGCAAATTAATCGGTTTAACAAAATAAACTTCTAAAAATTTAAGGGATGTTTTTTAGTTATTACTAATCATAGCTATTTTTGAATGAGGTTAAATGTTAGTATTTTAACATATGTCCCTACGGCAGTCCATAATATCCTTATTATTAAACTAGTTGCATGTTAATAAAATTACATTCTTAAAAACCTACCTTCTCTGCACAAAGATACCTATGATGTTCAAGCCACTGACTCTTGCCCCTTGTCTTCTATGTTCTTGTAGAATCAGCACTTATCATTTTAATACACACACTAGTGAAGAAAACAATGAAAAGTTTTATGTATAGTATGAGTAATGAATCTGATTTTTAATTTTCCTTTGTTTTGTTGGCTCCATTTTTTTACTCTATGTTTACTGGATGGATACATGAATGAATAAGTGATTCATAGAACACAGATTCTCAGAAAAGATACAAGCTGCAGAAAGACAGTAGGTGTCAACACAGAAGAACAGAACATAGGTATTCTAAAAGGCCGTAATTTGAAGATCAAGGTTCATGGTAAATATCCTGTAAATAGTTTTCACAACATATTTTAATTAATAATCATTTCTATGACTGACCCATCATGCCAATAGAATGCCTCTGTCAATATAAAACATACACTATACATGGGTCTAGCTCTGGGGCTCTCATTTATTCCACAGGCAATTGTGGCTATTTCTGCACTAATATCACATTCTCTTAAATACTTCACCCTGAAAAAAGTCCCTCTGTTAGAATTTAATAACCCATGTTTTTAAGGTGTTGTAAAGCCACCAATGACTAGAGATCTCCTTGTGAAAAAAGCTCTAACTACTTCATTAGTAGAACTGCCCAGGCTTCTGATTCTGCCTTCATCAAAAACTTTTTCTAAGAATTTTTTGATTTCGCCTCAAGTTTCAAAGCTACTGGCATGCTGTTTCTAATGTTCATCTGTCTATAGATACCTGCAGTGTCTATAGGGACCTACCAATTTATCATTCCCAACACGTTTTTTTGTGCATTTTCTCTTTTCTCCATGATAAACTTGCCAAAAAACTGTCCATTTTGTGAAATTTTTCTAAATTATTGGTTTTATTGATCTTCTATTTCATTCTTGTTTTCTATTTCTGCTTTTATCATCTTCCTTTATTTTGTTGTTCTGTAACTTCATATTTAGATAATTTGCTCATTTTTAAGATAAAGATTTATGGTCATAAAATTCTTCAAACAACACTATTCTTTTCATCTTAGAAGTTACTAGTCAAACATGGAGCTTTCCTATGACCCAGCAATCCCACTCCTAGGTATCTACCCACTGATTGAAAAAGATACCTGCACCCCCATGTTTATTGCTGCTTTATTTACAATTGGAAAAACATGGAAGCAGCCCAAATGCCCACAAGTAG
>NW_004567105.1:31662499-31674750 GCF_000260355.1 Condylura cristata
AACAAAAAAAGAAACACATGTCTTTTGCAGCAACTTGGATGGAGCTGGAAAAGATCATGCTTAGTGAGATAAGCCAGAAAGAGAAAGAAAAAAAAAATATCAGATGGTTTCACTCATAGCAGGAGTATAAGGGACCAGGCAAGAAAATAATAATGAACAGCCATATACCAGAGACATTTTCCAGAGACATTTTGTCGGGGTGGAGTGGGGAATGGGACCAAAAACAGGGGGGTGGGGAGGGAAGTGCATGGGACTATGGTGATGGCACACGGGTGACTCGGTGATGGGAAACCCACGGGGATTATAATTGAGATGGAAAAAAAAGTACAAAATGATGTAAAAATAAACTACTATATTATAAAAAAAAAAAAGTTACTAGTCAGCCCTTAGTATTTTCAAAATGTTTCAATCATTTCTGGAATTACTGCAGTCATTTATTATTTTTATTTTCTTAGTAAGTCTTCTTGGTGAACTGGATTTTCAATATGCAGTATGTACGTTTTTACCTCTAGTAATTTTGTTTTAACATCTATTTTATCTGATAATAGCATAACTGAGTCTTCTCTTCATTTCTTATTTTTTATTTTAACTCTTGTATTACTTGGATAATCACATTTCAAGTACAAATGTATTTTATATCCGATTTGAGCATTTTTTCACTGGATAGATATCTCTACTTGTTTTTCCACTTGTTTTTTCTGTTGTTATTGTTCTTTTACTTTTCATTGATATCTCTTTCTTCCCTCCAACAAAACAAAATTTTAATATGTCTCCTCAAGCTCTCTAGTCTTGTCCCAATCCCACTGTGTTGATTTCATAAAAAAAAAAAAAAAAAGCACAAGTCAGGAGGAGATGAAGTAAGTTAATTTTTTCTAATAAAGCGGCTGCCTTTAGCTTATAGAAAATAACACAAGTCACTGTGAATAAAAAAAAAAAACATAAAAAAAAAAAAAAAAAAAAAAAAAACTTTTGAATATAATTGCCATTCTTTATTTTCTTTGGTCTTATTTTTTATTTACTATTTTTAAGTCACCAACAAGCTTTCCCTAAGTATCTGATCACTTGCTTACTTTTCTTCCCAAATTTCTCATAGCATTTCCTGGGTTTCTCTTTTTCATTACATACTTTCTCCAAGCATTTTTGATTTTTGTGTTATGTTGAGGAAATCTAAAATTTGCAAAGTCTGAGAAAATTTGTTATTATATCCTCACAAAGGAAGAAAATATCATAAAAATGCTAGATTCAAAGTTATTTTCATCTTCAATTTCAGACTATGAGCTGAGTCTGGTAATGATGTTTCCTGCCACACCATACTACTTTCAAATGCACTGTCTGTGCATGCCCACCCATCACAGTGACTAATCTACAGGTGAGCTTGACCAAATCTTTCAGACAGGACTGAAAACACCACCACCTTCAGAAAACCAACTCTCTCATACACTGTTGCTGGAATAGAAATAGGTAGGTTCAACTTTCCTAGAAGGCAATTTGGCAAAGCAGATAAAAATATTTAAAATCATTATACTTCTAGGCATCTCCATGAAGGAAATAACCCAAATGATGTTCAAAAAATATGCATGAGAATACTCATGAGAGTATTAAAAAGAAAAAATTAAATAAACTAATCTCCAAACACAGTTAAATTATGTTAACGTCCTATAATAAAACCTTATAGTGAGCAATTTATGTAAAAAATTTTTATGTTAAAAAAAGAAAGTTCTGTTTTTGTTTCAGACATATGCAATATGCATATGTAGGTAGAAAATACCTGAAAGTTGAAAGACTATTCTAAAATATTTAATAGTAGCTTTCTCTAGATGGAGAGGTTAAAGAATAATTTCTCATTTCTTTTTTGTTTTCTGTATTTAACACATTGCTACCATGAACCTCCTTATCTTAATAAATAATTTTAAGTTTCTCTACATTATGTCAGTTTTACAATCTAGAACTTATTTAAGTGGTGTTATAAGTGGTGTATAATTTGCATATGTCATTTGCTTTAAGCTCCCTAAAGCACACATCAAACTCCTTGTTTTTATCTCTTTATAGGTAGGATTATCCCTCAAGATATTCAAGAATCCATCTCCAGGATAAGATGTGACTGTTTTCTAGTACATTGAATGAAACCCCACAATAAAGGGATTCTTTAAATTAGAACAAACACTAACTTTACATTTTTTAGCAGCAGAAGTCTTTCTTTATATAAACTCTTTTTGGGGCCCCATATATAAACTCTGTTTTGGGACAAAAACAGAGCCGCTCTATCGGGGAGACAGAGGCTGGTTTAGTTGGCTCAGGCTTCTTTGCCTCTCATAGGCTACTGTGCAGTTTGAAAAATACAACACAATACATTCCGCCAAGCCTGTATTAATGCCAGACCTAGAAGAGAAAGCAAAACCACACTCAATCTAACATTTATTTATTGTCTTATTTTTTTTGCAACTATAAATTACAATCACTGTAATTCTTTATAGTGTGTTCAACTAAAGAATAAGCAAACACGGCATAATCACAGTACTCAGTGTAATTTGCAAAAGAGGGAAAAGTCTTGGGCCCAACTCCTTAGAAATAAATATCAAGTAACCACAAAAATAGTCAGCCATTTTCCAGTTATTCAGGGAGATTCATGCATGGTCCCAGGCAGAAAATCAAAGTTCCTCTTTGAAATATCCCAGCTTTGCCAATGACATCTCTTTTCTCAACTGCATAACTTCCCAAAACATCTGATCAACTAAACAAAAAAGAGACACATAAATCATAAAATAGCACCTTAATTATTTTTAATCTATTTCATTGAATATTTAAGCTTAGCTGAATGCAAACTGGTCAGTATCTAAGAATGTACTTAAAGCCTAACTGTATCACATAAACCTGTTCCCAGCTTTTTCAAAAAACAGGCAATACCTACCACTTTCACCACAGCTGTGTGTCTTATACATCAATGACTGTCACTTTAGCCCAAAAGAAGGTAGACATTTCAGTTTCCTAAAGGATAGCACTGTTGTCTTCATAAGTAATTATGCTCAATGCTTCATTATTCAAGAGTTGTTAATCTAATTTATGGATCTTCTTGTGCTAAATTGCTATATCATAGCCACTTCACTCTTCAATAAAACTAACACAGTGTGAAAAGGAAAACGTGAAAAAAAAAAACAGAAAACTCAGCAACAGTCTTTGTGAGAATAGAAAAGGCTTTGTGTATGGTTCAAATTAGAAATAAAAATATATATAGCACATGATCTGTATATTTCAAATATCTCTACTTTAATGAGTTCCCACTAAAAAGTTGGTTGTGTATTTCACCTAGTAAGAGAGCTCCCTCTGACATTAGATCAAAGTAGATTGAGCCAGACCAGTGGTTCTCAACCAGGAACATTAGGTCTCCAAGGGATCATGTGGCATTTATGGATACATTTTTCATTACAGGACAGGGATGATATTAAATATCCTATTGTGTACAAGATCATTCCCTACGACAAAGAATTACTGAGGTGTTTAAGAGCTAGAAACTGAAAGTTATAATATAAATAAGTCACTAGCATGCACAGCATGGTGACTCCCATGCACATTTGAATGCTGCCAAGAGTAAATCTTTACTTTTTCATTGCAAGAAAAAAGTGTAAGTCTGTATGATGACAGGTGGTAAGCAGACTTATTTTGGAGATCGTCTGCCAGTATACATACAAATATCAAATCATGATGTTGGACACCTGGAACTAATATAAAGGTACAAGTCATTTATATCTCAATTTAAAAAACATATTTAAATCAAAATGTGAATAGTACCAAAATGTGAACTTGCTTTGGATTTAGTTATACCTTTTGAGCACAAAGTATGGTAATAAACAGTTTTAATTAATATTTAATTACTTCAAACCCACACACTATATGTCTACTAAATAATGTCACCTGGAGGCATGATGGAAGCCAGAGACAGTATCACTTTTCATCATCATCATGCAGATACTTCATGAAAATAGGAAATAAAGTCATCCCTATGGAAACTCATTTTGTCCAGAAGGGAAAAAGTATGCTTGACAACTTAAATCAACTGTTCTCCAGTTTTAACCAATTGCCTATCAATGGGTATTCAAAAAGATTTTAATTCTCTTTCGTCATAAAGAATATCTTATATATATGATACATAGAGAGAGTGAGACTACTTGATGCTATGTGGCCTTTTGAAATTCAACATTGGAAGTTTCATCCCATTCTTTTAGGTATTAAAGTCTAATTATATTGAAATATTCCCAAGAGCTTAAGAAATACTAAAGTTTTTACTGCATGACTAATTTTCCATACAATTAAGATTCACTGGTTTACATAATTAAAAGATGGTAGGCATCTAACAGTTTTTGATATAAGAATATTTTCAGTTCCTAAAATAACAAACAAGAAAATTTCCCATTTCAAATTTGAAACTGGCATGGACTAATCCTGAATGTCATTTCTGGTTTAATACATTACATGGACTCAAGACACACTGCTTTGGAGCTATCAGGTTATATTAGCTTTTAAGACTGGTGTTTAAGATGTTGACTATATTTAAAATATTAAAACAGTTGAACTGAGGTTGGTTCCTTTGGATATACCACCTGTATGGCTCTGCTGATTTAAAGTATAGTCCTCTTGGGCCCCTCCCCCCCCCCAGTGGCCTATGGTTAAAGTCTCGGCGCTATCACTTCTATGGCCTGAGTTCAACCCCCCCCACACACACACACAAGGCATGGCAGACCTCTCCTGTCTCACCTGTTGCTCCACTCAGCAGTTTATTTTAGTGATCCTCTTGTTCTGCTCCTCACTATGTCTCTGGTGAATCCTCTCACCCTGCACCTCTGGCCTACACCCTTTTCTTCTATGCAAAAATAAAAATGCACAGTCCTCATAATTTCATTCTGAATTCACCTGACTGCTTTATTAATTAATTTACATGTTAAAGTATAAAAAAAAAAGTTTAGGTAGGTCTTGTGATTTACACCATTAAATAAATCTGAGCACATCTAGAATTTGCTCATATTTATTTTTAAGACTAAATTCCATAGTTTTGTACTTTCCTTACATTTAGCATGTGATTTATCATTTATCCATTAAGAATTTAAATTGGCCTTGCTTAAAATCCAAAATTAGAGAAAATGAGGATATATCTAGTTATGTCTTTAAAGGATTACATGGGGCTTTTTTGTTTGTTTTTATTTATGCTTACAGAACTGGGGTACAGGCCAGAGGTGTGGTGGGTTAAGAGGATTCCCCAGAGACAGAATGGGGTACAGAATAGGCAGATCTATTGTAGTACACTGCTGAAGAGAACAGCAGGTCAGGAAAGGTCTGCCATGCCATGTGGGTCAGCTCCCTTGCCAGGGATCGAATTTGTGCTGAGGTGGCTTCAGAGAGCTTCATAGTGCAGCACTTTAACCTGTTGCACCATCAGGGAGAGCCCAGATTACATGTTTTTAAAGAGACTTGTTGCCACATTTTCCACATAACAACATAAAAGTGCTTCAATTTAAATGTACTAGTAAGAAAGTTTATTTGACCATTACTATGCTCTATATTTTCTTACTGAACTTTTATATGAACATTTTATAACAAATTAAGAACACTCACCATCCTGCTGCTTTACAAGTCCCTGCTGAATATATCGAATGTATGTAAAAAAGTTACACACAGAAGTGATCTAGGCCAAAAGGAAAAATATGTCACAAATAAATGTCTCATCTCAAAATGAGCTGTAATAAAATTTATGGTGAAGTTACTTACCCTGTACCTGCAAAAAGGAGAAATGTAATAATAGTTGCTTGAGTCCCCTAATTTAATTCTGTGTTTACAGGACTTACTCTGGCCAGTAAGTGCACATTTTCTGTAAAATAATAATAAATTTTAGCTTTTTTAGCTTTTTAAAATTAAATCCATTCCCCCCTTACCCTCTGTCCAATTGCACATTCATTAAGACAACAAATGCTTGAAAACCTACTATATCCTAGATATTCTAGATGCTAGGCTACAGTCATGAAAAAGACAAAGACCCTGACCTACTGGGACTAGCATTCTAATAGAAGCTTAATACTATAACATTAAGAATGGGTCTAGAAATAGCAACTCGATATTCTAAATATATGTCCTTTTCTGGTGCAAATTTACAGTGGAGTCATCAGCTGCAGGACAGTTCTCAGCTTGCCACCTCTCAGCTTAAAGGCCACCTAAAGATAACTGGTCAAGTCTCAAAACACATTATTGATAAACTGTAGGATACCAGCTTCCAGATGGCACACTTGGTGCGTTTGACTAGTTAATATGCACATAATTTAATGTGGCACCAAGGCCTGAGAACAGAGAGGATGAAGCCACCATACAAAATTACTGAATCTTAACAACTATGTAAAGATGGTACTACATTTAAACAAACATCCTCCCTATGCTATAGATCCAAAATTTGTCATGAGGGCTTCCTGGCTGCCATTTAGCTGTACATCTCTTGAGGACAGAGAATGTGTCTTACTCATCTTTTTAATGCCTGGCAGCAAGCAAGGGCCTGGCACACAGCAGAAAATGACAGCAAAGGATGAGCCTCTCCTGTCTGCTGATTATGATACAGATGTACCTTCAAGTTAAGAAAACACATTAAGAGTATGTATTCTAAAAAAAATTAAATTTGGAGGTGGCCACTGAAATCAGAACAGAATTCTTATCTTTTCAAAGAGACTTTGGTCACTGTTCCTTTATTAGCAAATTCTTTTAAGAGCAGTCCCTGATCACCACCAATGGAATGGTTTGGTCTTCCTCAAAAGTCCCCTAGCCTCAACCATTCATGTAGTGATTATCTCGTCTATGAGGGCCTAGGCCAGGCCCATACTTCACATCCCATAAAAAAGAACTATCTTGCATAAGTTTTTTCCAAATAATAATATGCATTACAAACACCTGGGCTTCAATCCCAGTCCCACAAGTACAATATCCTTTTACTATGTAAATTGTTTGCTAAACCTAATCTATAAACTTATTTTACTAAAATACTATGTAAACCACTTAAACTGATTTCATTACTTGATATTTCCACATGTTTGTACATGTGGGTGGAAAAGCTTGTCTTGCTATGAAATGTGGGATTTTACTTCTGAAAGTTTGTAATTGCCAAACATCTCCCACATATGGAAGACAAACCATTTACCAAGGTAAGTAATCCTTTATATACAGCAGAAGACTTATTAAGTCTTTTTGGTGCCCTGTTCTCATGATTGATAACATTTGGTCTAATTTCACTGTCTGCTCCACCTTATTCTGATGGCAACCCTCAGACAGAAATATTCTACTTAGAAACCAAGTGTATACTACTATACAGGTATGTGAAACAAACAGAAACTCTATTCATGACCCACTAAGCTAATTTCACGATCCATTAATAGGTCACAATAGTATGGTTAAAAAGTGTAATACCATGTATTAAAAAATACATGGTATATGTAGTTTACCTGGGGAGTTAAAATACCTACCTACCTACACACACACACACACACACACACACACACACACACACACACACACACACACATAGTCCTTTGATGCTAGATTTAAAATACTATGTCCCACACTATCTTTTAACAAGAACATTTCACAAGACAGTAGCATGTGCTTCCTTCAGGATCCGCATACTGCCTTTTCTTTTCTGTGATATTAATACTGCCTAGTCCAGTAGTTCATTAAGGTTCTAAAACAATGGTTAGAAAAATAACTGCAACACATAAAAATTTTAAAGCTCAGTATTGTCTAGAAGACATAGTTTTGAATACATACTTTGGTCCTCCACATTCAACTGCAGAAGCTTTCACAAATCTAATAGGTTGTAATCCCACTGGTTCAATGCTTAGAGTATTGTTTTCCACAGCCTCCAGGACAGCTGAAGCCAACTTAATAAAAAAAAAAAAAAAAAAAATTAGGCACTATCCAGGAAGAAATATATCAAAATTTGTTCTACAAAACACTCCTTTTTAAAAATTATTTTTTCCCCAAGTTCCACTAGTTTGGCCTTAACCAATAAAAAAAGAATGAAATCACAAAATCTTGGTTTGAATTCTTTTATAATTCAAGCATTTTAAAAACACAATTCTGTCTAGTTAAATACGTTTTCTGATTATCTGTAAGAAGATTAAAGGCATTAATTCTGGTTTCTATTCACCCCTTACTCACACTTTGCATTGAATGTTAATGTAACTTCAAAATAAATATCCTAATGCTTTATTTTGCCACACAAATATGATTTTTTTAGTATTGATGATATGAACTCTTATGCTCACTGCAGCATTATTCCCAATAGCCAAGATACTGAAACAACCTAAATGCCTATAGAAGAACTGAGTACATAAAGAAAATGTGGCATAAATTCACATGGAAGGAAAAATGACATTTTGCCATTTCTGACATGGATGGGTACTGAGATTATGCTACAGGAAATTAGTCAAACGGAGAAAGAAATGCTATGTGATTTCACTTATGTGTGGAAGAAAACAGAAAGCAAATGAACAAAAAAAAAAACAAAATACATACCCCTAGATTCTGACAACAGAAGGGTAACTCCAGAAGCAATAAAGGGTTGAGGGGTAGATGGATCAGGTAAAGGGGGTCAAATTTACGTGCTGGCCACTAGACTTCTGGTGGAGATCATGATGGAACAGATACAGATGTCACACTAAAAAGCTATACATACCTGAAACCTATTATAAACCAGTTTCTTGAATTTAAAAACGTGTGTATGCACACACATGTGTACACATATGTATTACCTACATACACATATGTGAACTCATATATAAACACAAACACATATATATTAATCAACAATATGTACTGATTATAGTTCTATATTTTCTGAACTGGTATTATGTGCACAAGAGTCTACAGAAGAATTAACTGAATTATCAAATATAATGTCCACATGGAGTGAGTACCATATGGTAAGCAATAGCTAAAATAAGCAAACTCTTCAATCTGACAAGATTACTAATATAATAGCCTACCTAAAACCAGGCCCGAGTCATAGTGAGTAAACAATCTATATATAAAAAGTTCTGCTGTTCAAATGAACTTCTTACAAATAATCATTAAATACTCTAAAGACTAAGCATAAGACTCTTGGGGTTAATTTTGTTAAACAATGAGTGACAAGATATTTAGAGACAAGCTTTTCACAAGTAAGAACAAACTAAAATTATGATCTTACATTTGTGTTGTGCTTCAGTTTTGTTTGTTTGTTTTGAAGTTTTAGTTTTATTCATTTTATTCTCTTAACCCCATGGCAAAAGCAAGGAAGGCATTTTTCCTATTTTAAAAATGAGTATCAATTTTTGTCATTGTAAAATAAGCCCAACAAACACATCAAAATGTATAGAATCATCCAAAACTAATTATTCTGAACCTTGAACTGAGCATTAAGAATCAGTCGAGTCCTGGCCCTCCGTGGTGGTGCAGTGGGTTAAAGCAAAGCACTAAGAAGCTAAAGCCACTTCAGCATGAGTTCCATCCCTGGCCCCGGAGGTGACCCACATGGTGCAGCAGACCTCTCCTGACCAGCCCTGCTCCCCTCAGTAGTGTACTTCATCAATCAACCTGTTCTGTTCCCAACTCTGTCTCTGATGATTCCTCTCACCTATACTTCTATACCTCTGGCCTGTACCCCAGCTCTGTATGCATAAATAAATAAATCATTAAAAAAAAAAGAGTAAGTCTTATCCCTAATACATAATATTTCACTCCAATGCAATATACACAGCAATGTAAATGATACTCTGTTCAAATAAGAGGAGATATTCAGTAACTGAAAGTGAAGAAATTATTAACCCCAATATGGAATGGAAAAAAGGTCAAATATGACACTTTATAATAATTACCTAAGCCATATTAAGATATTTAACATCATTTAGTGAAAAGTACAGGAACAAATCTAATGCATTCCCCTACTGATGGCATTTTTTTAATTACCTCACTTTTTGAGAACGTTAAACATGGAAAGATATCTTCCTGATAGATTTTGTCTAAGAAAGGACATGTTCTGTCCATTGTGGGTTCATCCTTCCAAGATCTGAATTCATTATAGAGAGATAAGTCAGCCTGAGAAACAAACCAAGAGAAAACAATTTTTTTAAAAGTACAAACACGTCACTTTATAAAACAAAACTTAATTTAAGCATTACTAAAAAAGGAATACTCTACATTTAAAATAATGAATTGAAACATATTTCATTAATCAGGACACATGGCAGTGATGTTATTTTAAATATACAATTCTCAAATAACCAATCAGCCCCTTTCAATGGTGCCCAGAGGCACAACTACCATCCCAATACTCCTCACAAAATGTTGACAATGGCTCATGACACATATACACACTGCTGTAAGAATAAACAATGATGACAAGCTTTACTAAAATAATCAAAAAGGTAATTTGAAGCTAAAGTGTTTCAAAAAATTGAAATTGGCTAATTTGTAAAATCTAATCTTAAGTAAAAATGGCACTAACTGTCCTATTACCTGAATGCATTTCCAATTTGTTTACTGTAGAAGCAGCAATATTAAAAGAAGCAAATAGACTTCTAAATTGACTGTCATGAAATATAACATTTATTTACATATTTTTTGGTATATCAACTACAATGCAAATTATCAACAATAATCCAGGCTGATACCTGCCTTCTTATTCTATTCATTCTTCCAAATGTCCTTTAAGAAATTTTCCCTCTCAGATTCTCAGATATCTTCAGATAGTTCAATACCATCTGTCAACATTCAAAGCTGCACCAAGCCACCCACAGAGCAATGCCCCTCAGCCTGCTACAGCTCTCAGCCACTCTTGTCCAGAAACACTACACACACTATAAACAGTCATTACAGCCAAAACCTCTAGGACAGCTTAACCAGATGTGCAGGTAAATTCACAGCAAATTCACAGAAAGCTGAGCATATCCAAATGTTCCTACAGGCTTTCTTTTGAAGTACAGAAAAAGTAATCTCAGTATATTTTTCCCATCTCAATCCATAAATTCTTTGAATCATGCTAACAGCAAAAGAATATAAATATCAGCAGATAAGTAACATTAATATTTTCAAATTCATTTTCTTTATAAAGCTAGTCCTTTAATGGACATAAATCCCAAAGCAGATAAGTGGTTTTCTAAGAAAAGATTCTAGTTTAAAGGCAGTGATCAAAACAATTTATAAAGAGCTGGATTCTGTGCCAGAAACTATCATAAGCACTTCACATTTAATCTTCTCTGCTGTATAAGGCATATAATAGTCTCTCCATGTATAGAGAAGAAAACTAGCATCGTGGGAGATAAATCAACTGGCCCAAGGTTACAACGAGAGCAAAAAACCAGTAAAAGTTTAAATTCATATCTAAGTTATTTGCTATCAAAGCCTTGTGTAACGCATGTGTAAGCATGTGTGTTTTAAATAGGTGCTTTTAGAAGAAATCCAACAGAAGTCATGGTTGAATCCCCTGATCACATTTTCTACAGTAACATGGACAAGCTTCACTTTCTTTCAGTTATCTTTTTTCCTAAGACTTATACAAGTCAAATTATGGGTTTTCTTTGTTTAATAACTTTTTGACAAACTTTTCAAAAAACATTAGGATATAGGATATAGCTGAAAAGCAAAACATTATTTTGAAGTATAGGAATATATTGTCTATTCACATTTAAGGCATTTTATAAACTAAAGACAAACCTTTAAAATGTTTCAAGATAAAATATTTAAAAGCTTATACTATGAATAAAGAAAAATGTAATTATATACACTGAGAAGCCACAGCAAAAATAAAAGTGCAAGAAGTTATTTCAAATTTAAAAATACTAGAATTCAAGTTATGATTTAAATTTTCTTAAATATTTAACAGAAACCAATGTGAATTTTAAATCTTACCACATTCAGATCTACTCAATAGCATCTTTTTATAGTAAAAAACGTTATTCAATTAAAATGGGTAAGAACCTTGACTATTTGGTTTAATAAAATCCTGGTTGCTGGCCCTCCCTGGTAGCACAGCAGGTTAAAGCACAGCACAGAGAAGCTTGAGCCACTTCCACATGAGTTCGATCCCCGCCACATGGCGCGGCAGACCTCTCCTGACCTGCCCGCTGCTCCCCTCAGCAGTGTACTACTTCGATCTGCCTGTTCTGCACCCCACTCTGTCTCTGGTGAATCCTCTCACCTTCCGCATCTCTGGCCTGTACCCCAGTTCTGTACAATGTGGGTTCATCCTT
>NW_004567105.1:31674850-31693463 GCF_000260355.1 Condylura cristata
ATCTGCCTGTTCTGCACCCCACTCTGTCTCTGGTGAATCCTCTCACCTTCCGCATCTCTGGCCTGTACCCCAGTTCTGTACAAATAAATAAATCTTTAAAAAAAAAATCCTGGTTGTCATGCAAAAATTTAACTGAACAAGTACATAGAGCTTCTTAAAACTGAATGATGGGTTGGAATTCAACAGCATAAAAAACAGCTCTTAAGAAAAACCAGGAAACGGCAGTTCCACAAATTGTCAATCAGTCGCCTTAGAAATACTTGCTCATAGTATGTAATGATTAAGCAAAAATTAAAGTTTACAGTGATACAATTTTTACTCAAAATATTATAATTACCTCAACTATCTCTATTATCTTTTAAAGTGATAAAGCTCCTACCATTAGTTCTATATTTCTGTTGCTTGACTATGTAAATTTATTCTCAGGCTACTTCCTTCCTGACACAAAATTCTATTTCTCCTAGAATTTAAGTAGGCGCATCACACCATTCTTTAATTTAACACACCTAATTTTTACACATTTCTCATATTCATATTTTGTTAGAGCTCTGTAACAATAAATTTCGACGAGTCAAATCATTAAAGCCACCCACTCTCTTTTTATACATCACATGACAATTTGCTCCCTAAATGAAATAGCAATATTAAGAAACTTACCAGGTTTCCAGCAGGTACTCCAAGGTCAGCCAGGTAGACAATGGAAGTGCAGATTCCCTGAAAGCAGCCAGCTCTAGATAAAGCCTCCCCCATCTTAATACTGAATATTTTGTACTAAAAATTGTACTGGCAAAGATCCTAACTGACACCTCAGTGATGACAATTAATAAGTATCAAGAGAGTCAGGGGACAGTCCTTGGCGCGTTACCTCTTTGCAGTCTTTTACGAGGGGCTGTATCACACTGAGGTCCTGATGGCTGCCGCCCATTGCACTGCTCGTGCTTTTATTCCTCGTGTGCCCCTTTCTGAAAGGTGTCTTTCCACCTGGCAGAGGCTCCTGTGTGGGTGATGTTGGAGAACTGGACAATACAAGGGCCTTCAATGCAGCAACTTCAGCTTGAAGTACATCGATCTTAAAAAGAAATCAACAAGGCCCCAAACACTTGGATGACAGATGCAGCTAAATGTTAGCAATGTGGTTGAAATGTTTTCCTCTCAAAGATGAAATAAAAGTTTAATTTGTATTTCTTACTGAGTAATAAAAGAACACCAAGTGTTTTGTTTTGTTCTTTTTCTGTTTTACACCATTTGGATTTGATGACTATTCACCACGTTAAATTAAATTTCAAAAATTATAAAAATAACAATTTATGTGAAAATTCAGTATCTTCAAAACGTTAACAGCTCATGATTATATGTATTCGCTCCTAAAACAGTAAAACCTAATAACATTTCGGCGGCTTTTTTCAGTGAATTAAGAAAATAAATATTAACTTTAATATGTGATTATTTATATAGTCATTTTGATGGTACATGCAATTCATGAACCGCTGACTATATGGTTCTGATATATATGGATACCAGATAAAGTCACTATTAAATATAGTGACTGTTTTCTTCTTTATAATTTCTAAAACAAGCACTACTTTTGTAGTAAGAAATCAAATAATATTAAGATATCTTTAAAACAGTAGTCACTCATTTCTTTACATTTACTACTAACTAAAAGCAGCAAAAACTTACCTTTCCTTGTGCCTCTTTTAGCTGTTTCTCTGCTGTTGCTTGCTTGACATTTGCTTCTCTCACCATCTTATGAGCTTCCTGAAAAAGTTAACATCTCTCATTTTGGAAACAAAGAATTCAGCATTTATTTTCAAAAACCTTTCAACAACTGTCTGACTTTTAGCAAAGATATAAAGTCATGTGTCAATTACAGGAATAGGTTCTGAGGAATGCATCATTAGGTTATGTGCTTGTGACATGTCACAGAGAGTAATCACACAAACCTAGATGGTGTAGCCTACCAACACCTAAGCTACATGCTATTGTCTACTGGAAATATCACTGTACCTGTGGTCTACTGATCAAAATAGCGTTAAGCAATGCATGACTATACTATCAAAATTCAGTCCAAAATTAGCATTCATTGTTAACTAATGAAGTAGTAGTTGTATCAGAGAGACAAACTACTTGAGAATTAGGAGTAGGTACCTTCTTTGACAATACATTCTCACTGAGGCAGCCAGTTGTGCTTAGTCATTCTGACCAATGTTTTGTGAGGTCTTTGCATGTGTGAAGGGAAACCTACAACCCACATGTCAAACTCAGCTCCTGTGTGGCTCAGGTTTTTGTAACATGGTCACAGAAACACAAACATATATTCATATTATTAGTCACAGCAATGACAAATAGCAGGTACAAGCAAGAATATTAGCACATCAACGATGCTGAAATTTATCTGGAATGACAGCTTGAGAAGCCTTAGATCTCCCAATAAAAACATTCACAACTTGATATTAAGTGAAATCATCTGACGGTAATCTAAAAAAGCAAATCAAAGGTTTAGTAAGGTCTTAATTTTTTTCTGACTTTTACTCATATAATATTTAAATACTCATATAATATTTAATATTTAAATCTCTGTGAAGTATTATTCCACATGCTAATAATACACTGGGAAGAGAGAAAAGGCCCCTGCTCTTCAGGAGCTTACATTCTGATTACATTCTAATCATGTATCATTTAGAGAAAGAATTCCTGATGTTATTCTAAGTGTAAGATGAAATTTTATGGATTTTTAAGGAAGAGAATGGCATGATCCAGCCTGTACTTCGGAAACATTGCTCTGCTACACGGAATGATTCCAACAAAGGACTGAGGATGAACTATAAGTGTTTAGGGTGCTTGAGATAATCCCCTGGCATGTAAAAACAGTACTTGAGAACTTCAATGTATAGTTTCTGAGAGGGATTGGAGGAAGGGAAAAGGAGTGGGGGGGGGAAGGTGGAAGTCTAATGCAAAGGTGACAGTGGCACCCAGGCGGAAGTCTACTGCAAAGGTGACCGTGGCACCCTCACCAAGTGAGCTGTACGGGAGTGGAGATCTCCACGCCACTGTCACAGTGGCACACCCACTTGTTGACCTTTTTTTACAGTATTGTGATGAATTTCAGTTTATATGTGTCATGTACATGAATTTACAGATCACATTAGTCTAAATACAAGAATCTTTACTCTCAAGATTTTAAAATGAGAGGAGATTAACTGTGAAACTGTGCATAATTATGCTGGTTGTCTTATGTCATCCTCAGGAGCTGTAAAATGTAATAACGCAGCAAGCATTTTTTTAAAATAACCAATGTTTCAGAATTGCTGTATTTTTCTGTGGTAAGGTGCTGTCAATAAAACAATCTTGACTGATATTTTCAAAATAATGAACCTAGCCAAAATAACCCTTCCCGACAACTGCCATTTTAACTATAAAAGTAGTAACTCCTGTGATGGCTGCACTATGCTTTCATTAGATTAAGCAACTCAGACTAAACCTCTTATGGAAAATAGCTAGAAAAATTGGACAAGCTTTTTTAAAATCATCTTTGAAAGCATCAGAGAGCTAACAAACTAGTGAAGAATTAGGAAATCAAGACCCAGAAGAAGAAGGGAGCAGAGACTTAGGGTGACCTTTCTCAAAGAGATATAATAGAGACATAGTGAAAAGGTAAAGCATACATAGAATTGGAATTCCAAAAGGAAAGAAGAGCTACAGTGAGGCAGAAGTAGTATCTAAAAAAGACAATACACAGGATTTTACAAATTAGTATCAAAAGGTTGATTCTCAAAAAAAAAAAAAGTTTTTTTACTGTCACTCTATCATTCTGAAGCTGAAAACAATATGGTAATTATCACCTAAAATAAGAGTTGACAAATATTTTCTATAGATGGCCAAAGAATAAGTAATTCTGGATTTCTGTGGTATCTGCTTAATTCTACCTTTGCAGTATGAAAGCAGCTACAGGCAATACATAAGCAAACAAGTGTGGCCACTTCAATGAAAATTTATAGGCACTAAAGTCTGACTTTGATATAGTTGACAGATGTCATAAAATGTTCTTCCTTTCCAAAGGATCCCCATCCACTCCCCTGCAACCGTTTAAAAACATACAAAACAATTTTGGTCCACAAGATGATATGGAAGTAGATACGGACTAGTTTTGCTTTGCAGGTTTATAGTCTGCAGATCTCAGATATACACAAACATTCAAGTCTTTACATTTAAAAACTTTGAAAATGGTTTTTTTGCCCCTATCTTGGTTAGCAGTGATTCAAATTAAGGTGCCTTTTTTTTTTTTAACTGTGGTTTAAATTCAACATCTACTAATTAATTGCAAAAACAATGTGTTGATTATTAGAAAAACAGAATCTCTAGGGAAGTTTCTGGAAAAATCTTCACATATATAGCAGTAGAACTGAACTTTTAGTATAATAATTTAATCCAGGGAAAGATACACTTCTTCCACTTGGATCAATGTAACTGAGTTACCAGCATTATTACATCTAATCCATCAAAAATGGAGCACAGATCAAACCTCCATCTGGATCACAAATTGTTAAAACAAGATTTCCAAAAACAAGGTAACATATTTAATCACTCCTCTCACTAAATACACACACCATATGTGTTAGTGAGAAGAAAATTCTGTACTAATATAACTTTTTAAACATTTTTATTGTCTCAATCTTTAAAATGATAATGTTTTATAATTTATGTAAATATGTATGTTGGTGTGTGTGTATATATATATATAATTCATGTTTAAAAACTAAGGCTCTTATAATAGTGTCTAGCACAGAGGGAATCTCAGTACGTACTAGGTATCTACATCATAATGAAGGTATTTGCTAAAATCTTACTTTTACTGGTCACACATACAAGCAGAAAGTTTGGCATCTACAGATCTAATAAGAAATGAGAATTGGAAAATGGTGCTAGCAGTGTCAAAATAGAACAGTGTGGAGCGAGAGTGTAGAGAGAGGCCTCAATGATACTCTGCTGCTCAAGAGAAATGGAAAAGCTGCTTCTGGTTTCATAATAGATAAAGAATTCAGGTCATGAATTTGCATTCCAGCATTACTCCTTGACTTACCTAATACTTCATTTTATTGACAGACAAAATAATAATTTGCTATATCCCTTAATAGCACCATGGAGAAAAATTAATCATAGAAGTTTACTAAAATTGGCTGACAAAAAAAAATTAAAACCACCTTAAGACTACCTTTTTTCCCCCATGTTAAATGTAAACTAGAAATTTTATATTACTGCAAAATCTGGGATACTAGGAGAAAAAATTATATAGAGTTATATTTGATACTTTTGATAAGATTCAACTTTGCTACAAAGTATAATTATAACTAAGATTATTCATCTTACATAATAAAGTGCTAATTTAAATTTACATGTTAAGTTTACCAAAACTGCACAAACTGAGTTTAGAATAGCCCTTATTCAGAATAGCCTTTAGTTTTTAGAACTCTATCAGTCTCTTTCTACATACAGATATATACATACATTCTAACTGGGTTTTTTTGAGAATCACTAATGCCAACAAGCATCCTAAAAGTCCGGCATCATCAATGGCACCCTATTTAAAAGTACTGCTTGTAAGGGCAGAAATCTAGTCCTGGTAGCAGGTGAGCTTTAAAGAGGTGTGCTTTCCAACAAATAGTTATGGCTGCTAACATTTCCTCAAATGAACCCATAGCAAATGACCACCATGAAGGTTACTCTGCAGCAAGCCCTAGAAAGATGGTAAAAAATCAAAATTAAAATTTACCTGCCTTTTTTTTTGCACAGATGCAATTTTATAAACAATATGGCACTAGCAGTCCATCGTGTCTCTTTTCACATCACTTTAAAGTAGTAGGTAGGTCCCGCCAACCCTGCCAACCTACTGAAGCTGGCCCCCTGCTATAGGGAAGGAAGAGCCCCTAATGCAATTATTGCCTTGGGTGCAGGGGAGAGGAGAAAAGGCTCTAGCTATTTTCTCTGGGACTTATAAATATGTGTGAAGTTAAGCAGATCTTTTTCAAGATTCTCTAAAAAAAAAATCACAATTCTGTCAATACGTATAAGTCAAGATGTTGCTTTTGGCCAAGATGTAAACAGACCAACCTCAAACAGACTAGCTGTGAGCTCCTCCAGCTCCTGTCCAAGTTGATCTCGCACTTTAGAAAGCCTCTCACACTCTTCATCTTTTAACTTCAGTTCCTATGAGAAATTGATTATTTTATTTTGGATTTCCATAGTTAAAATTAGATTCAGCAGACTATATATATTTTATTAATAAAATGACAAATTACTAATATTGTCCCCTCCTATATTGCTCACAAATGTTGGTTTAGCACTTGATATGCAGATGACAATCAGGCAAATCTAAAATTATAAATAACTCTAATTCAATAGTAATTCTTCTTGTATTTGTTATAAAACATCCAAAGATTAAGTATGATTATATGTTACATATGAAAATTAACAATTAAATGGTTTCATTCTTTTTCCCCTGACTTTTCTCTGAACATACTTATTCCCATTCAGCAAGGACTTTCTTCAAGTATGCTTATTGATTTCAATAACTTTAATGGGGTTTTATTTTTTTCATATTTACTTTAAAATTGTTTATTGACAATTTCTTGTACCATACTACAATTAACTAAAATTTTCTTTAGGAGACTTTACAACCACTTAAAATTGTAGCAAGAGATAAATGATGCATATCTACATTTTAAAAAATCAAGAGAACAGGTAGTGACAAAAAATCACATCTTAATGTTCATATATGACTCCTCCACAGGTCACAAATGTGAAAAATTCATATAAATGCAAATTTTTTATGTTACCCAAAATTGAACTTTCAAACAGATCTTAAAAACCCAAATTCCCTTTACATTAGTCAAAATTACAAGAATAAAATAATGGGTTAGTCATGCTCTAACGGTGGAGGCAGCTCAGTTTTTACACCCCTCAAGGACAACCTCTAAAAAACAAGTATACCAAATGGTACAGGACCAGTGGGTAACATCATCAACAAACAGAGAAAAAGAACCCTCACAAATCTTAGACCCTGGGAGAATGTGGCTGAACAGCCCACACCTCCAGACAAGCATCTATGCAGAGGAAAGCAGGAAGTGAAAGAGGCTACCGACATACTACAAAGCCTCGAAACCCCAAGTCATAAACATCCCAAAGAAGCGGACTCTACCCCTAGTGGGAACTGGGAGAACAAATCTGAAACAAATGGAAAAAAAGAGAAAGGTTTTCATAGGTGATGCCAAAACCTGTGTGTACATCCCAGAAGCAGCACAGAGGCCCATGAAGGTCTGACCCCAAGAGACGATCCAACATCTAGCAAAGAAACTCAGAGGAAAAAACTCAAAGAAACTCAAACTCCACCTGAAGGGAAGAACTCTTAAGACTCTGAGATGAAAGTAATTCAGGACGGCAGCTATGGAGATAGAGCTGGGAAGGTTCCATTTTAAAGGAGAGAAGGACACACATACACACATCTTGTAATGCCATGTCAATAAGACTGTGAAGTTTGCAGAGGCTGAGACCTTGGGCCACAGGAGAAAACCCTGAACAAGGCCTACCTCTGAGAGACAGAGGTGACTACACTGATACACCAGTAATGACAGAAGAGAACGTCTGTGTATGTAAAACTGAGAAAGCCACCCTGGTTTATCCGACTCCTTCACAGGAA
This sequence comes from Condylura cristata, assembly GCF_000260355.1. Taxonomy (NCBI): domain Eukaryota; kingdom Metazoa; phylum Chordata; class Mammalia; order Eulipotyphla; family Talpidae; genus Condylura; species Condylura cristata. Next base: position 31,682,544 of record NW_004567105.1, read on the forward strand.
CTTCCTTTCCTCTTAGGCTTGGAAATCCAATTCATTTCAAGTGGAAACAAAGGAACGAAAATTGTGACTTTATCACAATAAAAAAGTTAAACACAAAGCCAAATCACCCAAAAGAGAAAGAAAACCAGACTGGTATTAAACTTGAACAGCATTTTGTGCTTCAAAAAAAGGTGACATTTTCAAGATACTTAAGGGAAAAAGTGAGTTCATGTTTTACTAACCAATCAAAAAATCCTTCAAGTGTAAGGCCAGAGGCAGAATTACAAATGTACAGAACTTTTTAAAAAATATTTCTCCCATGAGCTTGCCTAAGTGGACAGAGAATGAGCTTCAGATAATCAAGAAAAAAAGCATTAACATTACAGACTGGGGGTAAGAAATAAATACATTTAAATGTAGAACTATGACCAAAAGATGGGGATATCAAAAGAATGAAAAGCCAAGCAATAGAATGGGAGAAAATGTTTGAAAAAAGACTCTCTGATAAAGGACTGTTACCCAAAAGAAACAATTCTTTTAAACTTAAAAGATAGAGAATAATAGGAATGAGCAGGTGAAGCAGAGGATTTTTAGGGCAGTAAAGCTATTGTGTATAATGCAGTTCTGGATACATGTCATTGTTCATTTGTCAAAACCCAAGGATGTACAATATCAAAGTGCATCCTAATGTAACCTCTGTACTTCAAAGAATACTGTGATGTCCAAGTAGGCTCATCAACTGTAACAAATGTTCCATTCTGGTACAAAGTATTGGTAGTGAGAGGGCTAGGCATGTGTGGGAACAGGAACTACATGGGAACTGGGAACTCTAGACTTTCATTTTTGCTACACATCGAAAAGTGCTCTAAAAAGTTACATCTATTTTTCAAAAGAGGGAGAAAGTTGGCAGACAGTTATGTTAATGTTAGAAGCTTTAGAAATATAAAGATAGGGCCTCCCTGGTGGTCTAGGAGTTAAGTCTCAGTACTAACACCTCTAAGGCATGAGTTGGATTCCAGCGAGGGAGCTGACCTGCATGGTGCAGCAGACCTCTCATGTCTCACCACTGCTCCCCTCCACAGTGGATTTCAGTTAATCTGGCTGTTCGGCTCCCCACTCTGTCTCTAGGGGATCCTCTCACTCTACCCACCCCCCCAACACCTCTGGCCTATACCCCAGTTTTTCTACGCCAAAAGGAAAATAAAATGTATATATACATACACATATATGTATAAATAACTCAAAAAATAGGAAAAAGATAAAATTAAATTCACTAACTTCTGAAATATTAACTAGGAGTAATATTTCAGGCCCACATGTCAATTAATATAACTAACATAATATTCTACCCAGTATTACATGATAGAGAAGGGAAAAAAATAGTCACTAGATAATTTTAGTACTGTTTAGGTAGGGGCCAAAAAGCCCTATCTAAAAAAAGGTTGAGAGATCTAAGTATCTTTGATTAATGTAACTACAAGGATTTCTGGGAATCAAAACTTTTTCTCTTCTCTTTCTGGGTCTCCCATGAAACAGATGCTATTTAAGTTATTCCCAAGGGTTCTCCCTCTACTTTTTCTCCACTTTTTTATCTACATTGTTCCATTTGTTCCCAAAGATTGTGTGTTCAAGTTCATTACTTCTCTCCATTAGTCTTGTTTGTCTGCTATGAGACTCACAATTGCATTTTTAAAATCAACTATGATGCTTCTTAATGGTTTCTAACTATAGCTGCCTCATATTTTCTTTATCTTTATTCTGTTGTTTTATATCCCCCATTGTTTTTCTGAATTTCATAAGCACTGATAGAACTGTTAACTTGCTCTCCTCTTCTGTCATGTCTTACAGTTTTGCCGTTGGGGCTACCCTCAGGGCTTTTTGTTGTTGTTCTTGTTCCAGCATCTATGCTTTGTTCTTCTGTCTCATTTTAAATTTGTATGGGTTGTAACAGGGAGAGATGTTCAGACTCTCTTTGCACCGTTAAAATAATCTGAGCAGTGGTACTGGCGAGGGATGGCACATAAAAAAAGGACTGGGTCAGCCGAGCACCAAAGGACCACCTCCAGTCAACGGTGCGATTCAAACTTCTTCCTATACTATAGGGGCCAGAGTGCTAGGAGGAGTCCACAGCGATGTCCTCCTCCAGGCAGCTCCTCATTCTCGGTGTCTCTCATCGTCGCTGTCCACCTCCACTATGTAGGCTATTTTCTTAAAAGATTTATTTATTCATGCATACAGAACTGGGGTACAGGCCAGTGGTACAGGGGGTGAGAGGATTCACCAGAGACAGAGTGGGGAGCAGAACAGGCAGATCGAAAAGTACACTGATGAGACAAGAGAAGTCTGCTGCGCCATGTGGGTCACCTCGAAGGCTGGAGGTCGAGCTCACACTGAAGCGGCTGTGGCTAGCTTGCAGTGTTGCATCCTTAACCCATTGTGCCACCAGAGAGGCCCCTATGTAGGCTATTTTAAGCACGAGATAGACGTAGCACTGGGCACACTGTAGTTGAGATGCAATCAAAGTGATAAGGTACTTTGTCCCCAGGCACTAAACTGTAAACAGGGATGTTTATTCTTGCTGACAGTTACTTGAACTCTAGTTTGTTCAAACATTCCTTTGGTTTAGCTCTGGGCTTTGGGGGTTTTAGAAGGTGGCAGGTGTTTTGAGTATCTCAGTTATTTCTAGTATCCTTTTCTATGAGAAGAACCAGGTTTTCTAACCTGCTGCTCCTTGCCAATTCAAGTACCAGTTATTCTATAAGAGAGTATCAGGCTCAAAGCAGTGACCTTCACTCTGCACCCAAGCCCTGCAGTTCTCCAACTGTGCACCCTCTACCTTGGATGCCAATTCGCGAACCCCCTATCCAGTGCAATGTCACCAGGTCGCAGAAGTCCCCTATACTGGTGTGTACCCAAGTCAGCGGCTACAGGGAGTTCTGCACAGTTGTCCCCCCTCTTGGGAGTTGTACTGCCAACCCACCCCCACAAAGTTTAAAGTTTTTGTTACCCTTTTCCACTGAATCATTGCTCCTTTTATGCTGTGGTAGTCCACTTTCCCCGAAGGAGTTTTTTGGTTTGTTTTATTGCAATTTAGTTGAGAGTATCTGGAAGAGGCAAGCCTGCCATCTGTCAGGCTGAGTCATTCGTGTTTTTTTCCCCACTCTGATCCATCAATCTGGATGAATCCATCTCTATAAATGCCTGACTGCTTTCTTTCTAGGCTTCCAGGCTCAGCTCAACTACCTATATAAAATTAAATTTACATTGTGAGTATTTTTAAATTTTCATTTGTACTTTTCATTATTAGTACTTTATATTGCAATATTGTTACACAAAGTTCACTCCTTCAATAAATATTACCTTGTGTTGGCAATGAATGAAGACATTTATCTAGGGGCTACAGAGAAATGGCATGAGCCCAGTCTATGACTTTCACAAAGTCATAACCTAATGAGGGCAGCAGTAGTTTAAAAGATTCATCAGTCTTTTGATAAAAGGAGTCACAAAGGCTATCATAGTGACACCAGATGCCAAATTTGCCAGTGTAAACAAACCAATAAAAAAGTATATTTTATAGTAGCTAAGGGGAGGAATGGATGGCAGAGCAGGTATTACCGAAGTGTTAGGTCCATGGTCGGTCCTCAAAAGTGTTGGCTGAGAAATCAGAAATCAATTTTATAACAAGGGGAAATGTTCTCAAAGACAGCGTAAGTCACTGAAAGATTTTAAACAGCATAGAAAAATCAGATTAGCAATTTAAAATAATGACTTGAACATTGCATCTAAGTTAAGGAAAGCTGGAGATGGGAAAAACAGTTGATTGCTGCAATATTTTACTAAAATTATATAATCTAGAGTGGTACAGCTTGAGGACAGTACCTGAGAAAGGAAATTCAAGAGATTTAGAACACAAAATGTAAGACTCTATGATGAAGTGTATCTCATTCAAGACTTTGTTATTTTTAAATAAATATTTTAAACATCAAGAAAGAAAAAAATGTTACCTATAACACAATACTTCTTCCTTAGAATTTTTATTTTATAGACACGGGATGAACTCTAACAGAGACACAGATTTTTTTATCACATGCCATTCTGCTTTTTTGAAACCTTTTGCTCTAAAGTCAAATCATATTAAAGTCCTTTTGAAGATAATCAGCCTAGGAGGATCAACAAATGACAGCAGCCAATACACATAATCCAACTGAATTAGTCACAACATAGCAGCTGGGATCAAGTTCATGTGCAAGTAAGTGATACTGGCGGGTGTGATGACTGCTGCCTGAATGACAGCAACTGTAAAATGTATTCTGATTTCAGGGGGAAACATGTACAAGTGAGAGTCAAGGAAACATAACCACTCATTTATGTCCTTACAACTAGTAAACTCCTTAAGCATAGAGTCAATTCTAATTTATTTTTATCTCCTACAGCATCTAGTAAAATGTTATGAGTACTTTGGTTTTACTCATGAAATACTCATTTATAAAAGACCATAGTAAATGTTTATAAACATCCTTGACAACAGTCAGTAGTACCATGCTGAACATGAATTTGGTACAGGTTTATGTTTTTTAGTGACTTCCTCTGGCTACAAGCTAGTCCACTGAATTTTTATTTTCCAAATCATTTAATTCTCTTTTAAGGATGATAAAAGTTAAAAGTAACATCTGAAAGTAATAGGCCTCACTTTAGTGACTACAAAAATCTACAAGGAGGTTTATTAAAAAATGCACATCATTAAGTTTCAACACAATTTTCTTTTAGCAAAATCTGGGTTAGAGTTCCAGAAAATACATATTAATAAACATTTACCAACACCAAGCTTCTGCCTCAAAATTACACACACACACACACAAAAAACCCTGTCCATCAGCAAAGACCCATGGAATACCCAAGGAAGAGGAGGACTAGGCCATCTGACCATTGACCTCTGTACCCTATGGCTGGCAATCAATGATGACATGGGCACTCTCCCAATATGGATCCGTTGCACAAAGTGGTTGTCCAGTCAGACAACCACTTCCCAACCCCCATAGGTCTAAAGTGTCAGCATGAAACTGGTTTGCAACAACATAGTTTCAGGCAAAAACTCTATGTATCTCTTCTAAGTCAAAGCTTATTAAAAGTAGGTGACTTCTCCAAGCTTTTCTTTCCCTTCTTTTTACAGGCTAGCAACAGATAATCACAAAACTTTAAATGATGACAAAGATCCAAGACAGAAGAAATATCAATCCCTGAATTATTTCACTAAGAACTGCCTATCAACTATGAACAACACTGAGTGTTAAATGAATAAAAACAAATGTCTATAAAGTCACTAAAACGTAGTGAACAAAGGGAAAGAAAACAGCAGACTTCTTGTGAAAAAAAATTCAATCTAGAACACATTACAAAACATCTTTAAAGTACTAAGAGAAAAAGAATTTTAACTTAAAATTCTTTACCCAGTGAAAATAACTTTCAAAAACAAAGGCTAATTTGAAAAAACAGCTATACTATACAAAAGCTAAAAGTAGTACGTCACCAGCAAAGATACACACTAAAAACTTTAAAGGATGCACAAGTAGAAGGAAATGGACTCTGGTTCCACATAACTGCAGAGCATTGGAAACTGTTAGATACATGAGTAAATATCAAGATTCTTGTATACTGTTTAAGTCCTTATAAAAGACAATTAAAACTGCAAAACTAACAACAACCTAGTGTGGAGTTTAAAACATGTTAAATAATCAAAATATGTCAATCAAAGCACAAAGGTTGAGAGGGGGAAAACAAGTATACTTTCGTTAGGGTCTTAGACTATACATGAAATAGTATAATGTCATTAGGAAATATATAAGTTAAAGTTTATTATAAACTTTAAAGTAATCACTAAATGAACACAAAGATATATAGTTAATTAGTCAAATGAGATAGGATGACTTCACCAAAAAATATGGAATCAAACCAAAATAAAGTATACAAGGAATAAAATGGGGAGTGAGGGAAGAAGAGTGGGGGCAAATAGAAAACTGTCAAGATCAGACCTCCCTACTGACACAAGGTGTTAAAGCACAGCACTATGAAACTATCCACAGACACTGCGGAACAAGTTTGATTCCCACGCCATGGAGGTGACCCACATGGTGCTCCCCCACTTGCCCTCAGCAATATATTTCAGTTGATCTGCCTGTTCTGCTTCCCACTCCATCTCTGGTGAATCCTCTCACCCCCTACACCTCTGGCCTGTGCCCCAGTAATTATATGCATAAATAAATAAATCTTTAAATAGCAAAAGAAAATAGTCAAGATAGAAGATTTAAACCAAACCATGTCACTAGCACATTAAATGTAAATGGCTTAAACATACAATTAAAATTTCAAGATTAGAAAGGATAAAAAAAGTAAGGCCTAACAATACAGGGCTTATGAGAAATCCACTTTAAACAGGCAGACAAAAATAAAAAGTTAAAGGATTAAAAATGGTTAGCCACAGCCCTCCCAGGTGGCACAGCAGGTTAAAGCACAGCACCAAGAATCTAAAGCCACTTCAGCATGTTTTTTTTTTTTTTCCACTTCAGCATGAGTTTTATCCCCGCCCCAGAGGTGATCCAATGGTGTAGCAGACCTCTCCTGACCCGCCTGCTGCTCCCCTCAATAGTGTACTTCACTCTGCTTGTTCTGCTACCCACTTGGTCTCTGGTGAATTCTCTCACTGCCCCTGCACCTCTGGCCTGTACCCCAGTTCTGTATGCATAAATAAAATTAATCTTTAAAAAAAAGAAAATGGTTAGCCACCTGGTTTCTCTTTTAAAAATAATCAGAATAAGAACAGCTGCTAAGATAATTATGGGTCATAAGTTGCCATATTTCAAACAGTATTTTTCATTTTCAAGAACCCTTTCAACCCTTAAAAATCTAAATAAACACTAATACTATCTTGCATCATTATAATAAAGATGACCGTGTGTATGTGTTCATATATCACTATCATTTCAATTGCCTCAACAATACCTCTAAATAATGGATATACTGTCATGTGTCATTTAATGACAGGGATACATTCTCAGAAATGGTCATTAGAAGATGCCGTCATTGTGTGAATGACATAATGTGTAGTTACACAAACCTAGATGGCATAGCCTACTAACCTATATGGTATTGGGATCACCATCATTTATGCATTTGTAGTTAACCAAAACGCCATTAAGCAACACACGACTGTATATAATATAATCTGCATAAACTGGGTTTCACTTAATACTGTGTATTAAGACAGGAGATTTTGAGGCAGTGGCAGAGGTCAAATATAACCATATCTGGCCATATCTTTTTCCTTTGGGAAAAGATTGAAGAGGCCATTGATTTTTCTTATGATAAAATATATTTATCCTAATAATGTTGTAACATATCTACATGACTGATTAGTCATTAACTGAAACACTTATAAAGATATATATATATAGGCCTTTTCATGTGAGTATGAGAAGGCATTTTACAGTTTATGCTAGGCATTGGGAATAAAAAAATAAACATACTCTTGAGAGACAAGACTGATGGGGAAAGGAAGGGAATATATGAATGTGAAATGTCGTAATAGACCAGAAGTTATACCTATAGAATGTCTGCTCTATTATTTCAATTTGCTGATTATTAATGGGGCCACTTTACCCAAATTTTCAAAATTATGTGGTTGTTGATATTATTATATTATTACCACATTCATGCTATTGATAATCTCTATTTTTCTTGGGTAATCTTGCTAGAGGATTTGTCAATTTTATAATCTCTATAACAAACTGTCCATTTGTGTAATATGACATTCCAAAATTAACATTTTGATGATTGCCTACCCAATGCTAGTTATTTCCTCAGAATTTCAACGTCCCATTGCAGAGGAAGGTCAAAAACATCTAATGCCTTAGTACTTTGTTTCATTCATTTCTGCAGTTTTTCTATTGTCATTTTTATTGATCTCTGCTCTTTGTTATTTCCTTTTTTCTGCTTCTTCTGATTTTAGTTTGTATTTTTTACAGGTTCTGAAAGAGGGCCCTCGGAACACTAATTTCAGACTTTTCATTTTTTCGAATGTATTACTGTTTAGTGCTATGAGTTTCCCTCTGAAAGTCAACTGCAGTCTCAGAAAAATAAGAAGCTATGGCTACAAATCTGGGAACAAGTAGCAGAAATTTTTAAATTACCAGTGACAAATAAAACAGGTTACAAGAAGCGAAAAGTTCTTATGCACCTGTGCCCATAAAACACATACAGTATTGTAAACCATAAAGAACTTAAAAAAAAAAAAAAAAAAGCCGTTCTCCAAGGTGAAATAAAGAAAAACCTCAAACTCAGCTGAATGGCAAAGGTAGTATTTACTAGAACCATTCCACAAAACAAAATAACTTTGACTTAACAACATCAAGTAAATGACCAAAAAGTCAATCACATGTAAAGAGGGAAAAACCTGCACAGGGAACATAACCCACCAAATCTGCAGTACAGACAATGCAAAACAGGAAACAGGCAACATATGAGCACAAAGAGAGAATCAGAATCTCATGTTTATGCTGGACTTACAAACAAGCTTCTTCACCTACTCAATTTCACAATTCCTAAGTAGGAGCTGAGGGGGTATGTGGTGTCTATGGAAAGGGTAAGTGTAGAACTCTAGTGATTTTGAGTTGTGCTATCCCACTGGTAATCATTAATTCTGATCATATTACACAGAAGAATATTTTTGCTTACCCTTTGAGCTTTTGCAAGTTCTTCTTTTAATCTTTCATAGCCCTTTTCTCTGACTTCCAAAACAGATGGACTTCGTAAACGAGACAGACTATCAGTACTCAACCCAAAAATATCATCACTGCCATCACAAGCCTCTGGTACAGTAGCACCCTGTAGAAACTCCCTCTCTGCATTACAATTGTCCTTTCGCGTAGTTACTTTAGTTAGCCCTGCTGTAACTCCAGAGGTAGAACAAGCTGCTGGATCTGTAACATGGATGCTGTAAAGGAGAGTTTAGAACATTAGCATATGCTCAAATAAAACTTTCGTGAACACATAGGTCCAGAACAGCACATTCAATTTGGTAATCACAACATACAATAGCACATCCTCAACCAAAATAGCCACATTTCAAGTCCTTAAGAGCCACGTGTGGCTATTCTATTGGCGCAGAAAGTTCACCTGGATAGTACTACTCTAGAACAGGGGTTGGCAGACTAAATTAAGCTAAAGCCAGCCTGTTGCCTACTTCTGCAGGTCCATAAACCAAAAATGGTTTCCAAATGGTTAAAAAAAAAAATCAAATTAATAACGGTTTGTGCAGCAAGAAAATTATATGAAATTCAAAATTTCAGTGGCATTATTGGAACATATTATGTAGGATCTATGGTTGCTTCAGCATTTTAATAGCCAATGTGAATAACATAAGAAACTAAAATATTTTTTATCTGGTCCTTTGTACAAAAAAAAGTCTGCTGACAACTGCTTTTGAATATGAACGTATATTGCTCTTCGTGGACAATCTTATAATACTCAAATGTTCTGTAATAATAAAACTCAAAATAGTAAGCAAGCTGTCCACTTGTTTAATATGGTACTCTAATATAAGCATTTTGATGCTCTCCTACCTTATACCAGATATTTCCGTACAATTTAAATGTCTGGGGGATGAATATACAGGTTGAGTGGGAAGGTCAGAAACATCTAGGGCATTCGCCTGGACAGGGGCCGAGCATAAAGCTGAAGGATGTGGTCTGTAGATGACACTTGGTGAGGTAGACTGCTCTTGAGCTCCCGGTTCATATACGCCAAGAAGGTCCGGAGAAGTAGGTGAAGCAAGGTTTACTTCATGGAAGCCTTCCAAGGGGTCATTAGCCATAGCAAAAGCCTCATCATAAGATAACCTATGTTTAAACAAAAAACAAATAGTATTTATAATTTATGCTAAGGTATAACTTACAAAATGTGTTTCATAGTCCATTATAAAGTATAAATAGGGGGGGAAATATGATAAAGAAAATAAACTACAATCATTTAACACTTACGTGATCTCAGGGTCAAACACCATACAAGGCCAACAATGTAATTCAGAACAACTTTTATAGTGATAGTTAACACTACTACATATAATTTATAACAGTGAGGAATGAATAAAAACTTGTTTGATATTTTTAGCTTTGCTATCATATGTGACATTGGACAGAAAAAGAGGTAGCAATAAAGATAAAAATGTATTCAGAATGACAGACACCTGAGTTTACCTGTCCTGTTCTCTTACATGCTGGCTGTATGATTTTCACAAATGTTTTACCTTTTCTTTTAAAATTATTTCAAATTTGCATTAGATGTGCAGAGCTTCTATATACCTTTCACCCTGATTATGAAACTGATTACACTTTAAAACCATTTGAGAACAGATTTCAGACATAATGCCCATAATTAGGTAGGACATTCCCTATCTAGCCACAAAACCATCATCTCAGGAAGGTAACACTGATGGATAAATAATGCCAGCTACTCAACAGGCCCCAAAAGAATTTCACTGTTTGGTCCAATAATGTCTTTCATGGGTCCAGAATCTAACCCAGAATAAAGTGCTGCATTTCTCTAAGGCTTTACTCCTCTGATGGGATGAAACTGGGATGAGAACAATACAGGCTGCTGTATTAAGGGAGATAGTCTATAAAAAGTATTCAGCAGTGGATGGGAATGCAAACTAGTACAACCACTATGGAAAACTGTTTGGAAGTTCCTCAAACTGCTAAACATGGAGCTTCCCCAACATCCAGCAATCCCACCCCTAGGTATCTACCCAAAAGACACAAAACACTGATTGAAAAAGATACCTGCACCCCCATGTTTATTGCTGCTTGATTTACAATTGGAAAAACATGGAAGCAGCCCAAATGCCCAAAAGTAGATGACTGGATTAAAAAGATGTGGTACATATATACA
>NW_004567105.1:31693710-31695224 GCF_000260355.1 Condylura cristata
GGACGGAAGTGCACAGGATTTTGGTGATGGCACACGGGTGACTTGGTGATGGATGGGAAACCTGCGAGGATTACAATTGAGATGGAAAAAAAATGTACAAAATGATGTAAAAATAAACTGTTATAAAATTTAAAAAAAAAAAGTATTCAGCAGTGAATTATGTACCTGGCGCATCGTATGACCATAATAAACATTTGTTATCAAACTCAGTCATAACAACCTTATACTCTTCATTTCTTCATAAGAAAAAAATAAACCATATTTCATATAATTACATAAGGAAAAGTAAAAAGTACACCACTCAAGTTTTTCCCTTGAACAATCTAAAAGGAATTTTATAAATCCTGTATTGATGTTCTACTGTCCACAGAAATAAGTCCAAATTTATTAAACTGAAAAATCAAGGTCTTTTAGGATCCAAACCCAAACTCCCTTCTCAATTTTTAACTCCCTTGCTTATAATGAGTGACACCTTCATAGAACATCCCCAAATTCCCAAATATAAGCATTATCACAAATGAAAATTAGCAGAGTTGAATTTGAGCTTGGCATTATGTGAATGATAAAACAAAATTTAAATTAAAAAAGGTCACCTAAAAGTAAAACAAATTAACCCAGCCATGTATGGCAATGGTAGCTTAACCATATAAAGCTATTGTAAATTACTTTAAGCCACAATACTACTACTATCTAATCACAGTAGTATTATCTACTTCAGGACAAATATCTTCAGGACAAAAACAAGTGAAAAAAAATCAAACTATTTTCAGTAATAATATTAGTAGTAATGTTGACACTGCTATTATGAAACTATTATCTGTAAAATTGTCATTCAGAAAGATTTTTAGCACTTGAGAAGAAATGCAAACATCAAAGCAGTTAAATTCTGATCCTAAATTTGAATGAAAAATAGCAAAAATAAAACATTTTTGGAAAGTAATTCCTAGCTTTGTCCATTGAAAAGGAACAGCAACAGTACTCCCCTCCAGGGAATGTGGACCCCCTGTACCCATTTCCCACAAAAAAAAGAACAAGAGCTCCTTAGAGAAATGGCTGGTTCCAGGCCTGCGGCAGTAACATACAGACCGACCAGAACATGGTGTTACATAAACCAGGAAGCAAGAAAGCAATCAAAGTCTACTGAATGGTATCCAAAGGCCTCCATTAATCAAAACAGGATAGACTGGACATCAAAAAGGACAATATCTGTAAATAACTCACACAAAAATATTTTTAAATCCATTAAGTTCATTATACTAAAATTAACCAAGATCTTACTGACTCCCTTTAGTCCATGCTACAGAACCAATTCATTATCTTAAAAACTGGTAAAACGAAAAGATCAAGTAATTATGCCAACTGTCATAAGCAATTTAAAGGCCTTCTTGTAAATAAATTCCACTTTAAAAATATAACTTTGCGGCCCTCCCTTGTGGTGCAGCAGGTTAAAGCACAGCACTGAGAAGCTAAAGCCACTTCCGCATGAGTTCGATTCCCGCCTGCCCCGGAGGTGA
>NW_004567105.1:31695384-31706589 GCF_000260355.1 Condylura cristata
TATATATATAAATATAAAACTTTGCAATCCTAAATGAAAGAATGAGCATAGGTAATAACTGTCAATAGCTATTAAAACCGTGAAGAAGTGAAAAAAATCAAACTAATATTAATCATATTAGTAGTGTACATTACTATTCTGAAACATACATGCATAATTATATATATATATACTATTATGAATAATATGAGTATCTTTATAGTTAATGAATCAGAAGGACAGTACCTGATCTCACTGAGAATATCACAAAAAGGTAGAAAATCAGACAAGAGGAAGATTATGTGGTAAAACAGGAAATGAACACTACCACCATCCAGAAGCACTCCTGCCATTTCTAAAGAAATGAGAAGGGATCCCAAGCCAGTCAATTCTCTAGGTCTTCATTAGTACACAGGGAATACAGTGGAGCATATTAAATAACACAATAAAGATGAAAATGACAAAAATCTGTACTTTGGAAAATTCTCCTAGACAAACTATTTTCTAAATAAACTGCAAAATAAGAGATTTTATAGGTTTAGGGCCCTCCCTGGTGTACCCTAAAGGTTAAAGCTTTATAATAGCTTATAAAGCTATTCACAGAATTGAGCATGAGTTCAATTTCCCACCAGGGAGCTGACCCACATGGCACAGCAGACCTCTCCTGACTCGCCTGCTGCTCCCATCAGCAGTATGTTTCAGTGGATCTGCCTGTTCTGCTTCACACTCTGTCTCTGCTGGATCCTCTCACCCTTTGCACCTCTGGCCTGTACCCCAGTTCTGGTATACATTAAAAAAAATTAATCTTTAAAAAAAGAGATACTTAAGAGATAAAATTAAGTACAATGTGTGAACCTTATTTGAATTCCCATTTGACTAAACCAACTGTAAAAACAAATATGAGACAATCCCTGGAACATTAGCACTGAATACTGATAATACTATAAATTAATGTCAGTTTGGGTGGTAATAATGGTATTATGGCAATGTAAATATACATCCTGAAGTATTTACAGGTGAAATAAAAATACAAGGATTTGCTTCAAAATAATTGAGGGGGAGAGGGCAATCATGGGGAGTTTAGTCATCTAACTACCCAGTTCTGATCACACAAGATTAGAGCCCTTTCTCCCATACTAGCAGCTAACATTTATTGACTATTTACTAAATATCAGAATGCTGTGCACTTACAGTTGAGAAGAGCTTTGGGTAGGCAGGACTAAAACCTATGTCTATCAGACCCAGACTCTAAGGCTTTTTGTTTTTAAAAGATTCATTTTACTTATGCATACAAGAACCAGGGCCAGAGGTGGGAGGAAGGGGGCGATGACAGCAGTGAGAGGATTCACTAGAGACAGAGTGGGGAGCAGAACAGGCAGATCTACTGAAATAGACTGCTGAGGGGAGCTGGGGGTAAGACGGGTGAGGTCTGCTGTGCCATATAGGTCAGCTCCCTGGCCAGCAATCAAACTAATGCCGCAATGGCTGGTGACAGCTTGAGAGCACTGAGACTTTAATCCTGTGCCATCAGGGAGCCCCCAGAGTCCAAGCTTTTAACCACTATAACATATTTCTATCACAAGAATTGCTTTGCTATTCCACTGTGAAACCACCAGGGCAAAAATGTTTCTCCTTATGCTGAATTTAAATCCATCAACCCTGGGAATGCAAACTGATCCAACCACTAGGAAAAGCTAGTGGGGGTTACTCAAACAGCTAAAAATGGAGCTTTCATATGACCCAGCAATTTCACTCCTAGTTATCTACCCAAAGGAAACAAAAATATTAATTCAAAAGGACACCTGCATCCCCATGTTTATGGCTGCTCTATTTACAACAGGGAAGATGTGGAAGATGACTGGATCAAGAAGATGTGGTAGATATATACAATGGAATATCACTCAGTGATCAAAAAAGATAAACTCATGCCTTTTGCAGCAACATGGGTGGAGCTGGGAAGGATCATGCTTAGTGAAATAAGCCAGAAAGAAAAAGAAAAATACTATATGGTTTCACTCATAGCAGGAGCATAAGGGATCATGGGGGGGGGGGGATTGTAATAAAGTAAAAACAGAAAACAATGAACAACTATAAACCAGAGATATTTTACGGGGGAGGAGACGGGAATAGGATGTGGGGCGGGAAGAGCACATGGGTGAACCAGTGGTGGGAAGTCCACAGGGATTACAATCAAGATTTTAAAAATGCACAAAATGAAGAATGATGTAAAAAAATATATTTAAAGAAATAAATCCACCAATCCTCAACATCCACCCAAATTTTCCTTATATTATATATAAACATACTATTTCAGCTACACTTTCAACCAGTATTTATTGAGAGTCTATTACATGCCAGGCTCTGGAGAAAAAACATCATTTTCTCCCGATCTCAATAGAGAAGAGGAGACTGACAAACAGACACAGTGACCCAGTGTAATAATAAATGCCAGAGAAGATGCAAGGGGTACTAAGATGCCTCACAGGCAAGTTACATTAATCAGAGGAAAAGGACTTCAACAAAACTAAAGCCCAAGAAATGGCCCAAAGAAAAGGTAGCAAATAAAAAAAAGACAAAGCTCTTGAAAGGTTTTCCAAGCATGTCTATAACATGAAAGCAAGTATGAAAAGTGCAAATATTCTATAAACAGGAGCACAGGCTATGAATATAAGTCACAAGTCTCAAAGAGAGGTTCAAATAAATACTGCTTCTGTTAAGTTATTAGGTCAAACTGTGCCTAAATTCTCTATTCTGGCAATCTACCCCATGGTTTTGTATCTTGTAAGATCAGAATTAAAAGAGAAAATGTATTTAGCACTTAACTAGCACCTCTGAACAGTGGCTCTACCTACAATTTTTTATTCTGAGATACACTGAAATATTGTTTAAATTCAAGTCACTTCTGAAAGAGATTATTTTAAGATTAAGTTTCATCTTTTCAAACTAGTGAACTTCTCATGAAATATAAGGGTAACTGCTAATCCCATAGGTCTGAAAATCTGTGCTACTTATTATATATGGAAATTTTATGATTTTAAATTCAATGTTCTTAAAATGGGTAAAATAGTTATTTTTAACCAGTGGCATTAAGCAATGAGTAATTCAAAAAACTAATGCCTACTGTAGCCTCCCCATTCCATAAATTAAACTTGTCAAGGATCACTACCAATATGCGAAAAAATTGATCACATTAAATTCTTAGCGATAAATTATCAATAATAATGATGTCATTGTTATTTCATTATTACTCAGATCCTAACACTGATTTCACATGTATTAAACCAATTAATGAATGCCTAGCAAAAAATCCTAATAATTTGTTAGAAAAGTCATTTGTAACAGAAAAAAAAAAGATATCCCTAAGAAACTCAAGAAATTAAAGTCCAGTATTTTCAACTAAATGTCGGAAAGGCATGAATAAAGTCAGTGGACATAATTTAAATTAAATTAAATCAAGGTTTATGCCAGTAGTCCAAACAAATAAATAAAACCCAGTTTCCCCACAAAAAGTACATTCTTCTTATTTGAGTTAACTTGATAAATGGTACAGGATTTACTTTTGGAAGAAAAAAGAGCACTTTAAAGCTGTAATTTTTCTTTTTCCGTATCAATTTAATATCTGAAAATTAAATCATTTTAATTCTGTCATCACTAAAATTCCTCAAAGCACTACACTATGGAAAGTAAATCATTTCCAACACAGAAGGTTATTTAATATTAAAGCAGAGCAGAAACACCAGGATCTAAAGAAAAAAGCTAAAGTTGCAGTTTTGACCAAGCTCTAAGTTGTACCTGCAAATGTGGGCAGGTCATTAAACTCCTCTAGACCTAAATATCTCCAGCTATGTAGTGAAGGAATCGGACTCAATGACGGTGGTTGTATAGAGATGAGGGTCGAGTGTGACCTTCCAATGGGGAGATTAACCAGTATTTGCTATCTCACCAGAAAGTTTGTACTACAAATCAGACCTGCCAACACTAGTTTGACAATTACTAATAATATGATCTTAGCACTTTCCCGAAATTTAAATCACTTACCTGAAAAATGGGAACAGTAATCATTCCAATGCCATAAGATTGCCATTGAGAATTATGTCAGACAAAACACATTAAAAAAAGGGATTTAGCAGCATATCCATGCTTCCCATTAAAATTATTACCAGTTATAACAATTTCTATTTTTAATACATGCCAAATACTTTTCTCATACTGTATTAATGCAAACTTCACTATCAAGAGCAAAAATCAACATTTTTTGTTTAAATATATTATTGAAACATCATAATTTTCTTGTTCTAAATATTCTTCCTTAACAAAACAAGAATCTATATATTCCACTACTTACATGAAATTTGTTTCACTGTTATTATAGTAACAGAAATTAACTATACTATTTCAAGGCAGGTCAAAAGAAAAGGTTTAAGGATTACTTAAGGTATTGTTTTCTTCTTTCAACTTCTTGACAGGCAAGAAGGGCCAGAGGTTTATAATTCCAAATAATTTCTTAATTTAGGACAAATTATGGAAGAAACCATTTCTATTACTAAAAATTAACTGCTTCATTGTCTATAATGAATTAAAGTGTTACAAATTCTATCAGTCCAATCCACTTCTTTAAAAGCCTTCAACATTCAAATACACATTTTACTGCTCCTCAATGATATTTTTTATTGAATTAATGTAGGTTTATAACACTGTATATGATTTAGTGAGACAATCACATTTATTCATATATATTTTACTACACTACACCCCAAAGCACCCATAATCCTCTACCATATTTTATACATATGGTGTAAATAAGTGGATTTAATAAATTTTGACACAATTATCTTTATTCTAGTTGGACTAGAAGGACTGTTGTCAGTTTCAACTCCTCAGGGCTTCTAGTACTAAGTTCTAAGAATACAGGTATGACAAGAGTCAAAAAAGATACTACATAGCCTGTTATGTAATGGAGGGCTGTGAGGAGGGAAGGAAAGAGAAGTAAATTATGTTAGTTTTCAAATGCTAAATAAGTGTCCAGTAGATGAGCAAGGTAAGGAAGGAAAGGACAGTCAGGGAATAAAGAGTTTGGTATTATTATTAATGATACTAACAAAAGCAAAGAGTGACAGAAAATGAGGCTGAAGAAGCAGACAGCTGACAGATCATTAAAGGCTTCTTTAACATGGAAAATGTTGCTTGGAATTTATGCTGAAGAGGTTGTCAGATCTACATTTTAGAAAGTGCAGATGTACTGTGATGTCACTAGAGTAGTAATTCCTAAGGCAATGAAGACTTCACAGAAAAGAGACAGAGGTGATTGGTCAAGAGATTAATACTACAGACTAGGCAAGGATTATGATGCTCTGATCTAGTGACAAGGTCATACACTGGGAGACATATAGTACATAAGCATTCATATCTACACACACATGTAATTATTTATCATCACAATCTATACATGTGACATACACATAAATATATTAATTACTCTTCACACAGCATCCTTTTGAAATGTTTGTATAGAGGCTCACAGATTAACTCCATCAAGGTCAAGCAGTCCGCTGAATACAGAGCTAGGATTCAAACACTGGTTACATGACTCAACACCTAATTTCACTACATCTAAGAATCACTCAAAGGTAAAATTGACTGAGGATGGTGGCTAGGACTCAGGTAAACATCAAGACAGAGGATGCCTAAAGCATGTCTCAATTAACAAACAATAAGTGAACAAACAAACAAGAGAATATATTAAGTCTCTGAAACCTTGTTCTTCAAAAAGAAAAACTAGTTTCTCTAATGCACTGTTATTGAAATAGACATCTGCTAGAATACTATTTTGAATTCTTTCTATTCCTTTTCCCTATGTTCTCTTTTCTATCATCATTTCCTCCTCTATTTTGCTGCTATGATGGGGTTTAAAATACTTATTCAATACCTTATAGGAATTGGAAAAAAATAAGAAATAAAAATAAAAGCGTGATTTCACTAAGTGAACTCATTCTCTGGTACATTTTTTAAAATGCATATTTAATACTAATTAATGTGTTTTTAAGTGTATAATAATGTTGCAGCTAACTACCCTTACCTCTTAGGAGTCCTTATTTTAGAAACAAACTAAAACACTTACAGACGAAATTACATAATGCCTGGAATGTGCTCAAAATCATATAGAGAGCGATAAAGTAGGAGGGGCAGGATTTCAGGACCAAGCACTGTTGACACCTACTGGGGCCAGGTAATGGGAACTTTGAAATGCTTTATACTTTTCTATATACATTTTTATTTTAAAGTTTCATAATTAGAAAGCATGTTCAAATATATACAAATATATACAAAGGAGAGGAAAAAATTAAAACTTATACATATATAAAATTATTTTCTTATTAACTTTTGCTATAATTTCAAAGTTGGTTTTCCAAAAACAAAAGCAAATTCACATTTGCATTACGATCCTCTCTATATGCATAAGAATTGAATAACCCAAGGAAACATTAGTCAGATGATCAATCAAACTGCAATTTTCCCACTCTCATTAAAATAGACCACAAATTAATTTCCTTTACTAATGCTATAACCTGACATAATTAGGGAGGTTGGTTATTTCAGATTTTTAAATAAAGGGTTTTCAGAAATGCTCAGAACTTACTGGGTTACTACTGATATATTTAATTACAAATCCTTCAAGCAGAAATTTTAAAAAATAGGTTTCCAAGTTTCTTTTTCTTAATAGTGGAAGACTCTTTGTTTTTTAGTTGCAAAATATATCAATTAGACATTCATCAGACACTGAAATACAGACTGATTCCATAAACACTAAGTATTCTTTAGAGAGGAAATGAAGAGTAGCACAATAAAGAGGAGAGAATGGTTCCAGGGTACCTTTGTTTAAAAAAGTAGTAAGCATCATCCTGAGGGAGAATCCAGACACAATTTGGGAAAGTTGAACATCATACCAAAGTAGCACCAGAAAACTAAGTCAGTCACTTAATTTCACTGAAACTCACTTCAACATCTCTAGTGGAGGTGAAATTATCTTCCTGTCTGTCACTGAAAATCTCTCAATCTAAAAATGTTTTAGATTATAATGCATAACACAAATGTATACCTATAAAGATCTAAGAATGAATAAGGCATGAGGAAAACAAGAGCATCCCAAGGGATTTGTCTTAGAAACCAGAAACGATCCTTATTTATCTGCATAAAAGGAAAGTGGAAAATGAATCTTCCTGTGGTATAGGAAGTTAATTAATGCACACTTCATTATTTCTCAAACTTATTTTGATTGTCCTTTTGCACTTAATCCTGATATGTCAACTAGGTGCCACCTCCTAAAAATAATACTATTATATGTACCTGTCAAATTATAATTCACTTAACTAGTTCTAAGCTATCATACACATGTTCTTTTTGCTGTTAGAGTATTCACACATTATTAAGAGTTTCTTTATAGAGATCATCAGTTTATGTACGTAGAGACATGTAGAGATCATCAACTTCCATTATGCTTATATTCACAATCCTGTTAGCTACCACAAATAAACTCATAGTAATTGAACTATTTCAGTAAAGTTCATTCTTTTCCCTCTGTAGCTTATGGCTACAGCGACTTAATTTTGTATTGTCAACTAAAATAAATCAAGATGATTTTCACTTGTTTCTAACAAGGACTAAAAAATGTAAACTTAAGAAACTACCTCATTAGTTGTTAGTTGAAAAAAAAAAGCAGAAGGAAAAGAAAGAAGTAACAAATTAATGCTACCTGTTGTTCATATCTCTCTTCCTTCCTTTAGTCCCCTCAATGAACACTCATTTCCATTTCCACAGCTAGATCAATTTTAATCCATCTTAATTTTCTTCCACTATCCATCTATGACCAAACACAGCACAGTATCTACAAAATGCCATAAGGTGACTTAAACCCTGCCCTCAAAGCATGTGTACAACACAGGAAAAGAGCTTATCAACAATTTCCAAGTACAAATAAATATCAAAATTAATACCTTCAAAAAGGTAAAGCTGAAGCCTGCACAGCCAAGGACAGCACTAAAAAAGAAACCAGGTAGAAAGCAGTTTTCAAAGGCTCAACTATTTTATTTATAGGATATCAAGTTTATTTAATTAATTTAGTAACCAATTAACTACTCTTTGTTGATCTATATCTAACTACAACTATGTAGGACAAAGGTTCAGTTTGAAAATGTATACTCCCCCAGAATATACTCAAAGCCTTTCTCACTACGTCTTAAGTATCTGCACTCACTACCCACCCTTCCTTTCCATCCTCAATTTCAGCTCTTTGTCCAATACAGCATTCAAACTACAACAATAAATATTGGGGGGTGGAGGCTGAAAAGTGACTTCTAAATTTTGAGGAGCTAATGAAAGGCATGGGATGATTAGCGCCTGCCTTCTAGACTATTCATTTCTTTAACCACCCCCCCCCATGACTTTAGAGTAGATGCTCAATTCATATTTGATTTAACAATCTTTGGTGATACATTAAGAATTACATATTATACTATATTAACTATCTCATAAAAGTTAAATTTAAAACATTTCTTCAGCATTACGACCTACACCTGAAATGGTAGAGTGTGGTGGTTAAAAGCATGAGCATTAAAGAAAAATTGCCTGGCTTCTAATCCACTCCCATCACTTAATTAGCTGTGTACCCTTGGGTAAGCTATATAACCTCTCAGAGTCTCAAATCCTCTCAATTATAAAAGGTAATAAATTACTATCTCACTCTTAGGGTCCTGTGAAAGCAAATACAATGCTTAGGTCAGAACCTAACACAGAAAAACTCTAGACATTATAGTAGTAGTAGCAGTAGTGGTCATGTCATCAGAAAATGTGGGGTTTTTTTAGCCAGAAATACAAATGAGAATAACACATTTCATCCTTGTGACTCCTTAAATTACAGCTCTTTTACAGAAGGTGTAAATTAGAAATGGAAGGCACAGCACTTTAGAATTCCATCTTGGGCACTGTTACAATCCTGGCTCCACCATTTGTTAGCTGTATGACCACTGCCAATTTAGTAACCATCAGAAGTTTACCTCTGGGATCTGAAATATACTTGACAGTGTGCCTGTTGCTTTAGGTAGCCTGATTTCTTTAGTTCACTGGATATTTCTAGCATGCAGTCAAGTTAGTGTTTGTTCATTTCCCTACAACTCACATGGAATATCTCATTTAACTTTCATCCCACCACCATGAACACGAAATTTATATATTAGGTTGAACCATGTGAAAAACAGCCAAATACCAGCAAAGTCACATGGTTCAACTTAACATTATTATTTTTACAGATAAAGAAAATATGCTTATTAAATGATTTAGTCAAGGTCATGTGGTAAGTAAAGGTGGTAACACTCATTACTATTTCAAAAATTTATGGAGTGTCTCTGTGGGTGGGCAGGAAGGAGAAAGAGGAAAATATCAAGGGAAGCCTAACTACACTAAGTGAAAAAGTACAGCTGACTCTATTGGAAATCTCACTAATTAGAAAGAACACCACATCTAGCAGCCACCCAGGTGCAAGGTTCCAGGTATTCAATATGCAGATGAATTGTTGGCCAAACAAGTAGAAGGCTTGTTTGTTCACAAACACTGGCACTAATAATCTAACTTTACTATGGGGAGTGGAGGGTGGGATTAAAAGATTTTCTTCTGGCCCTCCCTGGTGGCGCAGCGGGTTAAAGCACTGCACTAAGAAGCTTAAGCCACTTCGCATGAGTTCGATCCCTGCCTGCCCTGGAGGTGACCACATGGCGTGGCAGACCTCTCCTGGCCCGCCCGCTGCTCCCCTCAGCAGTGTACTTCATCCATCTGCCTGTTCTGCTCCCCACTCTGTCCCTGGTGAAACCTCTCACCCTCCGCATCTCCGGCCTGTACCCCAGTTCTGTATGAATAAATAAATAAATCTTTTTAAAAAAAATAAAATAAAATAAATAAAATAAATAAAATAAAAATAAATAAAAATAAATAATAAAAAAAGATTTTCTTCTAATAGTAGTATACATTATTGTAGTAAAATTACAGAACTGCTAAATTTACTTCTATAAATTTGTCAACGTTTTAGGATTAGGACATAAAACATATTTAGGATACACTATGTATGCAAGCTTGAGAAGTCCTGTCAAAATGTGCAGTGGTGGTAAATAAATAACAAATGTTAACAGAACAAGGCCCCATAAAACTGGTGAAATATTTAACAGTATCAAATATTTACTATGATTGGTCTACACATCTTTCTCCCTCTTTTCTCCTTGATTTGTCATTCACCTTGTTTTTAAACTGCATGAACAACCAACCGAATAAGAATAATGAACCGAAACTGGATCTTTTAATAGATTTACAACAGAACAGTTTTGTTGTAATCCTCTTGTGAGTCTCTACATTTATATAATCTTTCCAAGGCAAAAGATTACCCGGGTTTTCCTACACTGCAAAGTAGGAAGGAGTTGGGGGAAAACAGAAGCCCGTGGAACAGGTCGCCTTGGACTATGCTACACGCTTCCAGGAAACTAAACTGACCGTCTCTCAAGAATCGGTTATAATCTCAGCGTTAATTTTCTAAACCTTATGCTGTCGCTTCTAGAGACTTTTTTTTTTTTTTTTATTCCCGTAACTGGCAACTCTTCACTTGGTGCAAATTCCACTTAACATCACTTCTAGAGTCCATTAAGCTTGCTTTCCCCCGGGCGGCCGAGTAAGCTGTCAACGCTGGAAAGCCGCTGTAATTACAACTAGGTGTGCGGAGCACGTCTCAACTCCCCCAGACAAAAGTCAGGGAGAACTGAGCTGCGTCCTAAACCGCGAGTCCCGGGGCTTGCCCTTTCCCACGGGTTTCACCGACGCCTCCCGGGGTCACCTCTACGCGCCGGTAAGGTGTCTTGGGCGTCGTCTGGGTCCACGTTAAGCCCCGCACAGCCACGGGCTGCAGACTTATGTGGAACTCACCCTTAGACAGCCTCCCCGCCCCCGGGACCCCGCTCCGCGCAGCCCGCACCCCAAAGACAGGTAGCCAGGTTCCCCACTTACGGCCTCTGGCGCTCGCGCTCGGGACCGCGAGTAACGCGCCCGGGGGAGGGGGCAGAAGGGCTTTGGAACGGGGTGGGGGGGGGGGGATAGGAGCTACTGATACCCACCAGCTGCACCGGGGCCCCCCGCCAAAACCCCACGCCGCCGCCGCCTGGGGTCGTGGAGCCCGAAAGCCCAGGACTGGGAGCG
>NW_004567105.1:31706842-31723268 GCF_000260355.1 Condylura cristata
GCTCGGAGGCGCTCGCCGAGCTGCACAGAGCGTGCCCCGAAACGGCAGGAGACACAGCTACCCGAGGTCGCTACACTCCACCGCGGCGGGCGCACTGCGATGAGAGCCACCGGGGGACCGCGGAACTGCGCCTGCGCCAGGAGCAGGGCCGGGAGCGGCCAGGCCCGCGGAGGCAAGGCGGGGCTGGAGGCGGGGCTGGAGGCGGGGAAGGGGTGGGGCCGGCGTGGGGCCGGAGGGGCCGACGGCTCCCGCGCCCCCTGGCGCCAGGCGGGGTCGTCGCAGGTGTCCGGGCGCGGGCCCCAGGTGCCTCCGCGGGCGGTTTCCCTGGGAACGAATTCGGCTGGCACTGAGCGCCGTTTCCCAGGGCCGGATCGGCAGCCTCGGGGTAACTTCGAGTCTGTAGAGCTCACCACAGGTTGGAATAAGAACTTCCATATGAATTGAGAACTGCTAGAGCCACCTTGAGACTCGAGTCCACATACACCTTACAAAGTGCACGTGTGAGCGTGTGTCTGGTGTGTGTGTGTCTGTGTATGGGTGTCTGTGTATGGCGGGGAGTGGAGGAGGGGGGAGTCTGACAGAACCCAGATCTTATCATTCCAGCAGCTGCTGGAGCATTCCAGAATGTAGCTTCTCTACCTTCCTTCCTTCTTTTGTATCAGCGTTTTGTTGTTGTTGTTGTTGTTATTTTTCTCTTTGAAATCAAACTCCCTCCCACTTTTGGACCTGGAGATTAGAAAAGTGAAACTGCAGAACCAGGCTCCCAAAATTTGATCAAAAAGAGGCAATTGCTGTGTTTAGTAAAAGAGCTACATACGGGCCCTCCCTAGTGGCGCAGCGGGTTAAAGCACAGCACTAAGAAACTAAAGCCACTTCAGCATGAGTTCGACCTCAGCCCCAGAGGTGACCCACATGGCGCGGCAGACCTCTCCTGACCTGCCTGCTGCTCCCCTCAGCAGTGTACCTCCTCTATCTGCCTGTTCTTCTCCCCACTCTGTTTCTGGTGAATCCTCTCACTGCCCCTGCACTTCTGGCCTGTACCCCAATTCTGTAGGCATAAATAAATAAATCTTCAAAAATAAAAAAAAGAAGCTACATACAATTCATATGATACCCATTCTGTGTATTGTTCACACCTATCAGAGGCAATAAACAATAGATTGTGTGTATGGCTACTGAAATCAGAATTCACCACCTATTAGCTATTTGACCTTGGTCACATTGACCTCTAATAACCTCAGTTATCTCATCTGTAAATGGGAATATTGAGTACTTACTCACTGAGTCACTGAAATTAAATGATTTAATACATTTAAACAGTGTACTGCATAATACAAGAATTGTCCAATGAATAGTAACTGTGATTATTAATAATAAAACAATACTACAGAGGTTACTAAAACAGTACCAAGGGACAGTGCCAGAGTGGAGGACCGGTCACTGTCTGTGTTCTCACCCATGTGCTCAAGTACAAGACCACTTAGGCTCAGGGTCCACTGATGGAATTTATTTCACAAAAAGGAGACTGGGGGAAAGGAAAGAGTTTCTAAGGCAACAAGTGCCTAGCTGTCTTATCCCAAATTGTGTCTACAGTGTTCAGTAGTTCCAAATAGAGGCTGCTCAAGCAAGATGGCACCACCCCATCAAAGAGTTCCAGGAGCTGGTAGCACACTGGCAAGCAGTGGCTGGGGGCAATTCACAGTGGCAACTGGAAGTACCCACAGGTGGGGTCACTCAGGTTATACCACAGCAGCCCACAGCAACAGTCTGAAGCTTGAGCTGCATATTGCCTCACACTGGACTGGATGGCAATGGCGGCAACAGCACCAGAAGGTGGTGTCAGACCACCAGAAGCAGTGGACAGTTCCCAAAAATGACCAGACACAGAGTGCCAGTCTCCTGTCAACAGTGCTGGTCAGCACTGGCTAGTTATTCCAATCACCACCAGTCACCACGGAGTAGTATGAGGCACATCACTGTGACAGCTTTTTTTTTTTTTTTTTTTTTTAGCTATTAGTATGAAGCAACAGCTAACCTCCCTTTGAGACACTAGGCCCTAGGCCCACGGTGCTCCTTGCAGAGGGTGTCAGAGGCAGGGCAGAGAAAGAGAAAGGTGCAACACCAAGTCTCTGTGAAGTTCTGCAGGTCTGTGGAGGGGTGGTGAATCCTGTGCACGGCAGCTGCTTGATGCTTCTCTTCTTTAGGGGACGAGCACTCTATCCCACAGCCCTGAACAGCACTCTATCCCACAGCTTAGCATTCACCCTGGTGCCCAAGGGGTGCATGCCCTGAGATGGAGCCCAAGCGGATGAGATGGAGTCCACTCTGGCACCCCCAGAGCGCCAGGTGCTCTGGTGGTAAACCCATCTGGCACGAGGGGAGTGGCCTCCACGGGTGCTGTGCACTAAGGCAGCTTAACACCAACAAAGCCAGCATGACCTGCTGCAGGGCCATAGTTACAGTAACATTATTACTGTAATTATTCACTATAGTACAAACAAATCTGTAAGTCATTATTTAGTTTTTTCCTATCTCCAATATCAAATTCTAACTCCTAAATATTTCTAAAATGGATCCCATCTCATATTTACTGCTACTAGATAAGAACTTCCTTGTTAAAGGACTCATTCTTCCTTATACACTGTCACCCCTATCATGTCATGAATGAGTGTCATTCATTCATCACTAATTGCCCTCCATCCATGTGCCTACTGCCAGATATGGGGTATAGATAAACCATTATACACAATCTCTACCATAAGGGCTCCTCCATAGTGAAGGAGAAAAGTGTGTCAATAACTAGTGGAATGAATAAATTCAATATACAGAAAACTATTTGGGTTCTCCTCTCTTGGCTATACCTCCTCACAGATCCTTTATACATGCTGTTCTTTTTTTTTTTTTTTTAAGCCCTAAGCCTCCATTTTCTCCTTGCCTAGCTAATTCCCACTTAGCCTTAATTATTTTGTCTGCTTATTCTTCTCCACTGAGCCCAAATAACAATTCCCTTGCAGACACTTCTGTTGCTTGCCACCAGCCATACTCCTGTATGGGTTAGGTTCTCTTATCTATGCTCTCATAGCACCTTGTTTCTTCCTAATACTCATACATAAAATGATAATTGTAATTTTGTCTTTTTCCCTAATTACTATGAGTTCTTTAAGAAGGTACAAGGCCCTCCCTGGTGGCACAGTGGGTTAAAGTGCAGCACTGCAAGCAAGCTACAGCCACTTCAGTGCAAGTTCGATCCCCAGCCCCAGAGGTGACCCATATGGCACAGCAGACCTCTCCTGGCCCGTTCGCTGCTCCCCTCAGCAGTGTACTTTGTCGATCTATCTCTTCTGCTCCACACTCTGTCTCTGGTGAATCCTCTCACCACCCCTGCATCTCTGGCTTTGTACCCCAGTTCTGTATGCAAAAATAAATAAATCTTTAAAAAAAGAAAAAAAGAACAGGTACAAGGCCTGAAACACAGTGGGGCTGATTCATTAAGTGCAGTTGAGTGAGTGACATGCATGCAGATCCACTTTCTTGGTCTGTAAATGTTGGATGCGCGGTCTCTGGAATACAGTCTACAAAGGACCAAGACATCACCCACCCAGGAAGAACCAAGAAATAGCAGAAGCTTGAGTCCCAGGTTAGTCTATTTGTAAATCACCTACCATCCACGAGATGGTATAGAATACACTTGGCAATATTTCCTCTCATATACCAAACCTGCTAGCACAGTGCAGCAAAGAAAAGAAGTCACATTACAGAGTATTAAACATACAGAACCTCAAGTTGCCAAATATACAAGGTGTTGGAAACATCCTAAGTTAGATTGCTCACCCATATATGAAAGGGACAAACTTTAAAAACAAAGATAGCTTTTGTAGTGTGCTTAAATTTGCCTCCTTTTCATTAAAGAATATAGCATAAAATTAATGCCAAATATCTGAAATAATGTAGTATTTTTTTAAATCTTGAGAATTTCCTGTTCATATGCAGGGCCAGAAAACAAAGCAGATAAGTACAAACATCTAGAAATTTAAAGCTGAATAAATCGTCTTTAATCTTAGTTAACAATTTTAATAAACTTTTATTAAAATTAGTTAACTTTTAATAAAAGTTATTAGTTAACTTTTAATAAAAGTTATAATTTTTGATTATTGCCTCCATTTTATTTTCAAGCTTAATAAAATGTATACTTATGTGGCACTTTCCAGTTTCAATCTAACTTTACATCAATGCTTTCATGACACCAGGGAGAGCCCAGAGGCTTGCTTCTAATGATGGTTCTGTTTAAATGGGCTACTTTAGTAAGCTACATTTATAAAAGGATATGTTTTGGGAATTGGCTTCAGATCCAGTTTATTTTACAAACACAATAATTGCCATTACCTAAACAATCCATATGTTAAGACCAAACCCTCAAAATGATTACTACATGGAAGGTGGGAGTCTTAGGAAATGATTAGGTCACGAATGAGAATAGTGCTCTTGTAAAAGACCCTTGAGGGTGCCTTTGCCCATTTCCACCATGTGAGGACCTAACAAGACATTTGCAGTCTGAAACACAGGAGAGGGTCTTCATGAGGACCTGACCATACTGGAAAAATACAAATTGGCAATGGTCATTGAATACACCTAAAACAAATGTTAGAATTATGGCCATAAGACAGAGGGTAAATGTTATAAATTCTGACAATATAACAAAGAAACAACCAAGAGGAGTTGAGAGAGCGAAAATAAAAGAACATTACAGAAAATATTAAACAAGGGGGTTGAACAGCAAATACACTGCTCACTGCTTTGATTTATAACTAAAAGATAGCTACAAAATTATTAAGAAATCCACTGGACATAAATACTTCCTTCTCAAAGTCAAATTTCATGCAGATGTAGAGAATGTATAGGCTGTATTATGACAAAAATTAAATGAGCAATGTAAACTAGAAATATAATTAAAAATAATAGGAAAAAATAAAACATGACTTCAACAAATGTAAAAAATTTAATTGAAAATTTTTTCAGAGGAAATAGCAAATTCCAACTATATACCTTTTATATAAGATAGTAAAATGAAATAACATAGGTGGAAAATAAAAGGATAGAGGCAAACAATAAACAAATGAAAATGTTGTCTCAAACAAAGCTTCATCAGGGAAAAAGCATTCAATGAGATAAATACGGGCATAATAAATAATTATTATTATTAATAAATAAATATAATAATAATGAGTGAAATGCAAAATTAAGATCATGTCATTATGAACATCCATAGTACCAAACAGCAGCACTTTAACTCATAAAGCAAAAACTACAGTAAATTCAAAGAGAAAGCATGACTAAGTAACCTTAATTCATGCAAAGCAGATCAAGTGGTCAAAAATCATAAGGATAAAGAAGACCTGAATAAGATTATTAAAGTAGACTATACACATGCACATTTATCTATTTATAAATACATATGAGAGGAATAAGAAAATGTTTTTATATACTTGGAGACTACTCACAAAAAAAAAATTGACTGCATCAAAATGGGCTTCAAACAGGCCTGCAGAATTTGAGTCTCATAGGTAGGGGAAATCCTCCTTTATTCTCTTGTCTTCTCTTCTATTTCCTTTACATACTGAATTCCCAGAAAGAAAGAAAAAAGTCTGAACACTACTGACACATACTAACAATGAAAACATATTTCTTTTACTTTATTTTTTTAAAGATTTATTTATTCATACAGAAAATTGGGGTACAGGCGAGAGGTGCAGTGGCAACAAGAGGATTCACCAGAGACAGATTGGGGAGCAGAACAGGCAGATGGGCTCAGTACACTGCAGAGGGGAGCAGCGGGTGGGCCAGGAGAGGTCTGCCGCGCCATGTGGGTCATCTTCGAGGCCGGGCCGGGGATTGAACTCTCACTGAAGTGGCTGCGGCTAACTTGCAGGCTGCATCCCAACCCATCGCTGTGCCACCAGGGAAGGCCCATATTTTTTTACTTTAAATTTAAACTGCACAGCCCTGTGCCAAACCTATGGAAGGCCATGCCACACTCACCACCAAAATGGCGTCAGTTCTGCAGTCAGACTTCTAGGGTTTGTTTTAGGTTAGTTTTGCCGGTACCATTATTTTCTCTATATTCCACATGGATAAAATCATCTGGTATTTGTCTTTCTCCTTCTGTCTTACCCCTTAGCATAATCCCCTCCAGTTCCATGGGTGTTGTTGCAAATGGCAAGATTTCATCTTTGTGTGTGTGTGTGATAGCTGAGTAGTGTTCTACTGTGTACACATATCACATTTTCTTTGACCTTTGTCATTGAACACTTAGGTCCATAATTTGGCTACTGCAAAAAGTGACTTAATGAACACAGGATTGCACATCTCCCTTCAGAAGCTTTTCAAGAATTATCTCTGCCAGTAAGAAATGTAAGAAGTTTCCTATAAATGTGGGTGTCTACAGTAAAGAGGGGGGGGATGTTTCAATGCTATTTCATCACAAAACAGAAGCCCCATCGTCTCTCAAACAAGTGACTTGAACTGTGTAAGATTATTGAAAGATACCACGGTTGTCAAAATTTTTCATGCATGTGCTCTTAACCTTCACCAGTTAGGACAAAGAGTAGTGTGTGCAATTTGAGTTTATTTCTTGAATATAGCTAGAAAGGATGTTTTGAGGTCAAGGACTTTAGAGAATGAAAGGACTCTCAGAGGCCCAACATACTCAGCATACAGGGGCCCAAGAGATTGTGA
Source organism: Condylura cristata (assembly GCF_000260355.1). Classification (NCBI taxonomy): domain Eukaryota; kingdom Metazoa; phylum Chordata; class Mammalia; order Eulipotyphla; family Talpidae; genus Condylura; species Condylura cristata. The sequence continues at coordinate 31,713,575 of NW_004567105.1, forward strand.
TTTTTTTTTCTGATCTGATGAAACATCTGAATGCACTGAGCTCAAAACTCAGGGGAAAGGGAGGCTTTGTCTGAGTAAGAAAAGATCTCAGACTCAAACTTGGCATATGAATTGAATTCATGGCAACTGCCTTAAGCTTAATGGAATTACATATTTTGAAGAGTTACTGTATATAGTGTTTTTGTAGAAATAGAGTCCAAATTTCAGACAACACATATTTTAATGAATATGAATTGTAAGTTTCTGCATCTGCCTTTGGTGCTTAAGCCTTAGGATGTGTTAGAACTATCCAGTATCTCTCCTGTCTGAGCAACTTAGTTGCAAGTGGAATTTAATTCATAGAGCTGGGAAAAAAAAAATATATATATATATATATATATATATACATACCAGCAAAAAAAAGACACAATGGAATTAGAATTTGAGATATGACATATGAGTAGCAAAACTGTCCTAAACTTCTGTCTACATGGCTCTCTTTCATGAAACTGCTAAAATCCAGGCTGATAAGAATTTGGAGTAAAATTTCAACTATACACTGCTTACATATAACCCAGATGTCTCAAGAATTGTTCAGTCACATACCTAATTGTGTTTTTATTGATAAATTTCTGTTTTAGGTAAATATCTTTCAGGAGCAGACATACTCTGACATCATCCACATGTAAGCTAAATCTTGCCAGACAAGCAGACACTTTTGGCTGCAAGAAATGGGCTTCTGTCCCTAATTCTATGCCAGCAATCCCAACTCAAGGCCCAGATGATTTAAGTAACTGCAGAATGTGACCTTGAGACAAAGAACTGCAAGCCATGTAGGAAATATCTGAATATTGCTTAGTGTGATGTTTTATAAGGAGTAAATGAACAATACAAACTGTTAATTAGTCTGTCTCTTGGGATATTGGAATTTCCAGCACATTGTTATTATGTGGCTTCAACAAAGGCTTAGCCAATAGACAATGAGTTATCATTAGTGTTGGTGGACTACTGTACATTTTTATTGATTAAATAATTTCGAAAGACTTTTTATGTAATCCTAAAATAAATCTATTATTTTGGAAATCATTAGAAGATAACTGAACACATGTATGAGTTCCTGATAGCCATTAAATAATGATGGATGTCATTATTTTTTAAAAGATTTATTTATGCATATATGAGCAGAGGTATAGACCAGAGCTGCAGGGAGAGTGGGTGACAGGATTCAATAGAGACAAAGACAGAATGGGGAGCAGAACAGGTGGACTAACTGAACTACATCGCTGAGGGGAGCAACAGGCAGGACAGGAGAGGTCTGCTGCACCATGTGGGTCAGCTCCCTGGCCAGAGATCAAACTCCTGCTGCAGTGGCTACAGACAGCTTCATAGTGGTAAGACTTAACCCCTTGTGCCACCAGGGAGGACCTGAACCATCATTATTTTAAAGAATTAAGTCTTCTAGTATGAACATGACTACTTTAGTTTTTTGTGTTTGGAAATTATGAGAAGATTTAAAAAAAGTAAACCCTATACATGCCAAATTCCACAAGCCCCTTTGCAAACTAGGACACAAGTAAGTATGCTGCCCAGATTCTAAGACACATGTAAGAGTTGTCCAAGTCACTGAGCTCGAGCAGAAATTGTGTTGGAGGAAGTAGAGTATAACTAATAAAAGGTTAACTCTCAAAGATAAGGACCCATCCTGAGTTGCAGAGACTTTCTCCAGTGCAAGATGGCGCAGAAACCCTGGCAACGCATGATGTTGATTCAAAAAGACGGTGCCAGTGATGCTGCACAAAGAATCCCCCAGGTAAACCGTATGCAGGAAGCCATCTGTTCCAGTGGTAGCACAAAAGTCAGCTAGACTTGTGGAAAGCAGCTTATGCCCACCCATCCTGGAAATGTGCAAATAGCTGGTCTAGTAAGACACACATCACTCTAACATGAGAGATAATACAGGAAGTAGCACAGCAAGCAATATAAAAATAAAGTTACAAAAATTCTTGGGAAAAGGAGTGAAACTTAGCACATTAAGACCATAAAGTTATATTCTTAATATAAAGTAGTTTACTGAGGTAAACTTGGGGAAGATGTTGTCAGAGGAACTTCTCTGATTTGTCCTGGGAAGATAAACCAGAAAAAGCCCAGGTAGGCACTGGGCTCAGAGTAGCCTATGAAGTTGGGCTAAACCTCAGCACCTCCCTGTCACCACCACCAGGGACCAACGCTGGCTGAGCACTAAGGAGATAGACAGGAAGGACTTCTCTGAACCAAACAGAAGTGTGAGTAGGGGGTGAGGCAGCTGGTAGGCCAGGAACAGTTCATACTCACCCCAGAAAGGCAAAAGTAATTTCTGTAGATCTAATGGTCAAAATGCTGAGGTGAGCCAAGTGGGAAGCTCCTGCAATGAAGAAGACAAAACTCAAAAGTTGCAATTCCACACACCCGTCCACCCTAGCAGTAGGTGGACAAGAGATCAAGCAAATGGAGATCAGCCATGTTGGAATGCATCAAGGCTGCTGGGAGAGCCCAGCCAACAGAACGCAGACACATGGACCTGAAACCCAGAGAGGAATGCCAGCAGTGCTAACACAGGCAAGAGCCAACCCCCCCTCCCCCACATACACACCACTTTTACCAGCAAGTGAGACTTAGTGACCACTCACTCCCCCTCACTCACTGCAGACCAAACTACAGGTTAGTTCGCCCTGATATTCAGCGCCATCTACTGGAAAATTGGAAACTTTGCATCCTAAACATTTAGAAGATAATCCGAAAAAAAATATTACAAAGGAGGTAAAGGACCTCTATACATTGTAACTGTGGCATTGTTAGCATAGAAGAAAACACAAAGATATTCCCTGTTTTGGGACTAGAAAAATTAACAGTGTCAAAACAGCCATCTTATAGAGTGCAGGATAGAGTGCAGTCCCTATCAAAGTTTCAATGTGTTCTTCAAAGAAATAAAATAAGCATTACTGCAACTCATATGGAACCACAAAACTCCCCCCAAATAGTTTAAACAATCATGACCAAAATGAGGAAGAATGGCAGCATCACTCTTCCAGACTTCAAACTATAGTACAAAGCTTTAATAATCAAAGCAATATGGTACTGGAACAAAAACAGACACACAATGGAATAAAATTGAGCGCTCAGAAATAAACTCACAATTACTTGGCCAGTAAATATCTGGCAAGAGAGCCAAAAATATACATTGGAGCAAGGAAACTCTTTTCAAAAAGTGGTATTATAGGGCCCTCCCTGGTGGCGCAGTGGGTTAAAGCACAGCACTAAGAAGCTAAAGCCACTCAGCATGAGTTTGATCCCTGCCCGCCCTGGAGGTGACCACATGGTGCAGCAGAACTCTGGCCAGCCCACTGCTCCCCTCAGCAGTGTATTTTGTCAGTCAGCCTGTTCTGCTCCCCACTCTGCCTCTAGTGAATTCTTTCACTGCCTCTGCACCTCTAGCCTGTATCCCAGTTCTGTACGCATAAATAAATAAATCTTTAACCAAAAAAAAAATGTGGTATTATAAAAACTGGACAGTAACACACAAGAAATAAGTTAGACTGCTATATCAGACCATATACAAAAAAATCAATTCAAATGTGAATAAGAATAGATGGAAAGCCTGAAGCCATAAAATTTCCATAATAGAAAACATAGGCAAAACACTCCATAACCAAGTCTTCACAGAATTTTTGTGAATTCATCTATAGCAGCAAGGAAAACAGGAGAGAATGTAAATAATTGGGACCACATCAAGCTAAAAAGCTTCTGCATAGTGAAAGAAACCATCATAAAAACAAAAGGTACCTACTGAATGGGAGGAAATAGTTGTATACTTATATTTGATAAGGACTGATATCAAAGATCTACAAAGAACTCATACAACTCAATGAAAAGGAAACAAATAACATAATAAAAAAATAAAAGCCGGGTCCTCTCTGGTGGTGCAGCAGATTAAAGCACAACACTGAGAAGGTAAGCCACTTCAACATGAGTTCAGTCCCTGCCCTGGGGGTGATCCACATGGTGTGGCAGACCTTTCCTGACCTGCCTGCTGCTCCCCTCAGCAGTGCATTTTGCTGATCTGCCTGTTCTGCTCCCCACTCTGTCTCTGGTGAATTCTCTCACCACCCCTGCACCTCTGGCCTGTACTCCAGTTCTGTATGCATAAATAAATAAATCTTTTAAATAAATAAATATAAAAGTGCTAAATAGCACTTCTTTAAAGAAGACATACAAATGTCCAAAAGAAACTTGAAAAAATGTTCACCACCACTTTTTGTCAAGGAAATGCAAATCACAACCACAGTGAGCTACCACTTCACTCCCATGAGAACTGACATATCAAAAAGACCAGAAATAACAAGTGCTGCCAACCCTGTGGAGTAAAAGGAACCCTCTTACAACACTGGTAGGAATGTCTACTGGTTCAGCCCCTATGGAGAACAGTATAGAGTTTTCTCAAAAGATAAAAGTTTGATCTAGCATATGACCCCACAATTCCATTCTGTGGTATCTACCCAAAAAAACAAAAACAAAAACATTAGCTCAAAGCAAAACATATACTCTCACATTCATTACAGCACTATTTGCAATAGTGAAGCTCTGGAATAAATCTAAGTGCTCAAATCCACAAATAATGGAATACTACTCAGCTAGCAAAAAGGATAACTCTTGCCATTTATGATAACAAAGAAGGAGCTGGAGGGGATTGTGATAAACAAAATAACTTAGAAGAGGATGATAAATACCAAATCCTGTCACTTACATGTGGTATATAAAGAAACCAAACAAAGGATTAGATCAAGTCAAACTAATAAATCCTAGAAATCTAACAGGAGAACTGAGGGTAGGTAGGGGAAAGGGTGAGAACAAGTTGGGCTATGGCAGTGGACTATGATGATTTCAGTAGTGGGGTTCATGTGGTAACACCTGAATGGGGAGATCCTGTATTTCTAAAACACAAACAACATAGAAAATGTTATCTCAATTTAAAAAAATAAGTATTTACTAGAAATAGTAAATCAAAAAGAAAAAGAAAAAAAAAGTGAAATAACAGGAGATGGTAAAATTTTATATAAAAGAACATAGAAAGACCCCCTCAGCAGTGTGCTTCATTGATCTGCCTGTTTTGCTCCCCACTCTGTCTCTGGTGAATCCTCTCACGGCCCCTGCACAACTGGCCTGTATCCCAGTTCTGTATGCATAAATAAATAAATCTTTTTTTAAATGTTTAAAAAAAAAAGAACTTAGCAAGAAAACAGTAGGAAAAAAACAAAACCATTACAAAATTAGAAAGCAAGTGAAAAGGGGGAAACTTTTAAAATAACAATGTAGAAAATGAGAAAAACAAAAAGAAGGATTTTTTGGCTTATCATTTACAACCCAAGGAAAAGACTTAAATAGCAGAACAAATACTTGAAGATACAATTGCTCAACTAATAAAACTTATCCAAGTTATTTTTCTTCACTGAAAGAATGCAATACTGATGTGCCAGGGAAAATTTGCCTAATATTACTACTGAATACAAATTTTACTTCTTTGATGGTTCTCATCAAGAGAAGAAATGAGATGTACACTAAGTTTTCTATTACAGCATTGTTCTTAATAGAAGAATATTGGAAACAGAGCAAAGGCCGAAGGGCCTCCCTAAACAATTTATTTAAGGAAGGGAGCAGTTACATGAACCAGGAAACAAACGGTATGGATCGGGCAGCCTGACAGGACCATCACCTTCAGACAGGTCACGCCACCAGCCTGCGGTGACTCAGCAAGGCAGGAGTCACAGAAGGAAGTGCCCTCATCACTCTCTCCTGCCAATGACTCAGAAAGCAGGTAATCATTAGGAAATTGCCTTTGGAGGCCATGCTGAAAAGATATAGGTGTCAGTGATTACTATAAGACAGGGTACAGTTTTACCCAAGGCCCTGTTCAAGGAAGTGGATTCCAGGGATCCTCTATGGTGACGTAGAAGGCAAGTCTCAGCACCAGCACCATGCAGCCCAAGTCCCATCCTGGCCGGGGAATTAAGCTACAGAAGGCACAGCTGACCTCTCCTGGCTCACCCTCAGTAGTGTACTTCACCAGATCCACCTACTCTGCTTGCTCCCCACTGTCTGAATCTTCTCCCACCCCACCTCCTGCCCCAGTTTTTCAAAGCATGAATAAATAAATAAAAATCTTTGTAAAAGAGGGAAGTGGTTTCCAACTGGGACCCTAAAGATCCTCAAAGGTAGTTATGGGGCTCAGTGAAGTATTTTGTATATATTGACAAAATATTTACCAGAGAAACTATTTACTTATCCTGAACAAGAGCAAAAAGGAAATGTGGTTCTAGTTTGAGCTGGTGTAGTCTGAATGGGTACTGACCAGTAGTGTGATATGTGGTTTTACACAACTTTAATTAATAGACAGAAGCAGCATTTTAAAAGTTCACAGATGTAGATTGCAACAATAGGGAATCTCTAGGTTATTCCTGATCTTGGAGTCACTGAACCTAGAAAATTAGAGTCTATAAAATGGGAAACTGTTTTATCACTAAAAATCACAAACTACATTCTATTATTTGATGATGATAGCTAAAATAGACACGTTATAATTTGTTCACATGGAATTATTGATTTGTACAATAGGTCACATTAATAAGTTTGTCTTTTCTATTTGATATCATCAGTATTTTAAATACTTTCATTCAGAATTTGATTTTTTTAAAGATTTATTGATTTATGAATACAGAACTGGGGAACAGCCAGAGGTGCAGGGGTAGTGAGAGGATTCACCAGAGACAGAGTAGGGAGCAGAACAGGCAGATCGATGAAGTACACTGCTGAGGGAGCAGCGGGCAGGTCAAGAGAGGTCTGTCATGCCATGTAGGTCACCTGGGGGTTGGGGGATCGAACTCATGCTGCAGTAGCTTTAGCTTCTTAGTGCTGTGCTTTAACTGACTCTGCCACCAGGGAGGGCCCCAGAATTTGATTTTTTTTTTTAAGCAGGTCTATGTTATTAAACTTCATTGAGAAGAAATCAAAAGGACTCAAGATAAATAATGTTTTCTATCCTGAAAGGGTTAGCTATTAAAATGAAACAACGGGTTTATTAAAATCAGGAAAATTGCAGATTGCAGAAACACCAGAGTTAGTCACTGTAGGGAGAGTAGCAGTGCATGGAGACTGAGGAGACCAGCTGCTTAGGAAAAAGGAAAAGCAGATGGAATGCCTGTTGCTCCCCATAAGGGGTCATTACCTTCCAAACTGTCAAGATGTCAAAAGTATTAACAAGATACAAACATAAGGCAAGAGTTTTTCTCCAACGCCTGCTTGAAAGCTGAAGTGTTTCTAATGTAAAAGACATGTACAATTTCCCATGTGGTCGTGTTTTTCTTATCAAGGAATATTTCAAACCCCTTGTCAAGGAATTCACAGACGGCCGAGTTCCATCCTTGGCCACTCTGCTGACTACATACAGCTGCCTAGATGGTCAGATTTGGGAAATCAGGCTGCACAGTCAGAATCCATCAACTATATTTTATTTATTCAAGATTCTCATTCACTGACAAAATAACCCCAATGGAAAGGCTTTGGGCACAAGCAAAGGTGGCAAGCAATCTCCCTCTGTCAGGGTTGGAGCGTCCTGGGAGAGGAGTAAGCCTTATCCATGTTGCAGATCTGCATTTGAAAAGAATCCCCAAGGGCAGAGTGGCAGCTAGACCTTAGGCAAAATGTCTGATTTGCAAGCATGGGAATAATGCAGGACTGGCAAGGATCAGATCCGTAGTGGTGTCTGGTTTAAAGGGCTTTCTCTTCTAATTATTTTTAGCACTTTGAATTTGTCCCAGAAAGACCTGTGCATGTTGTTTAGATATAATTACTACAGTGAGGGAAATTGGAGACCACCTGACTTGAATAAAGACTTAGCTGTATTTTGGACTTAGGCATTTGTTAAAAAGAGTGAGCTGGTTGCAGTTCAAGTTGGACCCCTGGGTATGCATAGCCCTCACTCTTATAATGAGCCCCACCAGCATCGAGGACCTCTAGATTCAGATGAAAAGCCACAGTAAGGAGCACAAGTGGGAATTGGCTCCCTGACTGACTGCCAATGACTGAAAATACAGGAAGTTGCCTCTCTATGGGGTGAAACTTCATCGGTGAAAAATGAGACCATAAGGACCTACACAGACCTACACAGATAAATCCCCTTTCCTTCCCGCACTACTCTGAAGTGAGATTCTTCGAGCCGCCTTTCCAGAGGAGACCTGTGAATCAACATGCCAGCCCCCCCCAAAGCAGCTGCTAGGTCTTTGCCAGGCCTGTAGGTAAGTGATGCCCACGGCAGTGATCTATTACAGCACTTTACTTTGCATCTTTCATCCCTGGCTATTTTTGCACCGCCCCACCATCCACAGCCTGTATTTCCCAAATAAAATGGGCACGCACAATCTTTTCCTCAGGTTCTCCTTCCTAGAATCCCCAAGCTAATCCCACAAGCAAACTTGCTATTGAGCTGTTACACCAGTCAGTGCTCAAAGTGTAGATACATGCATACACCCAAGCCTTTGGACAGGTACAGAAATAGGAAAAGGATACAGGTCAGACTTTAAACTGTATTTTGCCTTTGTTGCTAACTTTTAGTGAACATGTGTTACTTATGTATATGTAGCTAAACAGCTGAATTACTATAGAGTCAGGCCACATTAACAAGCTTTGCATATGCTTCTCTGCCTTACTCCTTTGCAGATTTTTGAATGTCATTAAATCATTGTCTTTCTCAGGCAAAAATCTGTTTATGTTATTTCTATTTTTTTCTTTAAAGATTCATTTATTTATGCATATAAGAACTGGGGTACAGACCAGAGGTGCAGGGGGCTGGAAGATTCACCACACAGAGCAAGGTGCAGAACAGACAGAATGACTGAAATATACTGCTGAGGGAAGCAGTGAACAAGGCAGGAGCGGGCTGCCACACCATGGGGGTCACCTCCCTAACCAGGGATTGAACTCATGCTGCAGTGCTGAGCTTTAACCCTCTGTGCCACTAGGGAGGGCCTATGTTATTGCTAAATGTTTAAATTTGGATGTGACAACTAGTCAGCTCCCCGGCCCACACATTCACTCACCATCACATACTCCTTCCTGCCACAGACTCACATGCTTCTTCCTTACTCACAACCCCCAGTTATATGTTCATGCTTCAACTGATCTCCTTGTCATCTTGGGAGCCAAACAAGCCACAAGGAGCACAAGAGTAGAGCAGGCGCATGATACTACCAAGGAAGTGAAGGCAGCAGCCACGGAGAGGGACAGTCTCTGCAGTAAATGGTGCTGGGGAAACTGAACTGCCACATGCAAAGGAATGAAGCTAGACCGCTAGCTCATACCTGTACAAAAATCAACCCAAAATGGAGTAAAGATGTGATGTAAGACCTAAAATCATAAAATAAGGGAAATGCAAATCAAGACCACACTGAGTTTCGCCTCACCCCTGTAAAAATAGCTGTTCTTTAAAGGACTGGAGACAAGAAATGTTGGGAAGAATGTGAAGAAAAAGGAAGACTTTCCTCCTGTCGATAGGAATATAATTTGGTACAGCCATTGTGGAAAAAGTATGGAGACTTTTTTTTAAAGATTTATTTATTTATTCGTACAGAACTGGGGTACAGGCCAGAGATGCAGAGGGTGAGAGGATTCACCAGAGACAGAGTGGGGA
>NW_004567105.1:31723552-31729434 GCF_000260355.1 Condylura cristata
CACCTGCTGCTCCCCTCAGCAGTGTATTTCCTCAGCCGGCCTGTTCTGCTCCCCACTCTGCTGGGTGAATTCTCTCACCCCCATACCTCTAGCCTGTACCCCAGTTCTTGTATGCATAAATAAACAAATCTCTTTTTAATGAGAATATTAATGCAAAGAGATATATGTTAGTTTCGTTGAGTAAGAAATCATTTTCAAGAATTGTGGCTATAAAAGAAGCATTAGAAGAAAGAAGTTCTATTGCTGTACAATAGAACATACTGTTGATTTTTCCTGAGATGAGACTTGAATACTGTTAAAAACAAAAACAAAAAAACCAGACACTTTCAACTGGGCTTTCCATTATTTTTGAGCACACCCTGTGGTTGACCATGTATAGGTCCTCACACATATATGTGTGTACATATGTAACTAGTATACAATTGCATGTAAGTATATATACATATTGTTTGTGTATATTCTGGTGTCATATATCTCATTAGAGACTAAGAGGTAATAATTGTCTTGTTTATCTTCGTACCCCACACTTTTAACATGGTATCTTCACATGGTAAGAACAAATAAACATTTCTTGAATTAAACCATTCTTCTTAATCAGCAATTAGAGATTATACATGCACTGAGAGATTAAATAATAACAAAATAAAATCTTAATCATTTCTCTTCAGGAAAGATTAAGACTAGCCAGAACCAATGAAGTTAACAGTCAAAAATCATCACCAAACTGTATTCTTTAAATCCTTGCCATATCCCTGTGTCCAAAGGGTAGCAATAAACTGTGGTATGAATTGAATCATCAGTCTCCTGTTTCTAAATCATTTCTAGAGATAACCAATTAAACACAACTTGAACGAGAATGCTGTCCTTGAAGGATAATCCCAGTACTTAAGGAAAAGACCGTGGGTAAGATATTAATCACAGCAGAACTTGACATGTCAGCAGTAAAAAAGACGGGTGGCAGAAATGCCAGTTGCCACAGTGACAATTACCCTTCCGTGTCCTAGATCAAAACCCTCATTGTAAGCGTGTTCTGACAACCTTCTCCTTTTGTAGCTTCAGAGCTGCAATAATAAAACATAGCCAGCTTTAGATTACAGGCTCGAGAGTCAACACAGCCAAATAATACTCATTTATGCAATCTTTATGACTCTGCTATTTATGTAGTATGCTACCACAGAAATGTTTTAAGCACTTGGGATTCAGCAATAAAGAAAAAAGATGAAAATTCTCACTCAATGGAATTTATGTTCTACAATGGGGGTTGGGTGGGTTGGGAGGAACAATAATCAGAAGTTTCGAAAATTCGTTATCCCTTAGTTTCTTAGCCAAGCTAGCTCTGTAAAAACTTGTGGAAGCAAGGGAGCTGTCGTTCCTTCCTTCCTCACTCTATTTGTAGCCCCCTCTTGTCCTTTTCCATCAGGCTTTTCCACCCCCACACCCCTAACTACTTTGGGCTGTATGTGCAGTCAACTGAATCTCAAGCTCTTGTTTCGTTTTGTTTTGTTCTAAAAAGATCTCCAGATGGCTCAGATGATGAGCCAGCCTGCTTTGGTCCGATCTCTCTCCTAGTAACCACCCATCAAAATTTACCCCAGTTAGGTCTGTTTCTCCAGGACTTGCCCCTGCGTTCCAAGAAGGCTTTATTAGCACAAGCTAATGTCAGTTTACTGCATTAACATCGTAATTCCGCTGTCTGAGACTTGCAGACTGCTTGTGTAATAACAGGGCATCTTCACACAGAAGAACCATTTTGTTCACACTACCACCCCGCGAGATACACAGGCAGGTTTTATTTCCCTCTTTACCCTTGAAGAGACGGAACCTCAGAAAGACATTAAGTCCTTTGCCAGGGTCCTTCCGCTCGAAAGAGCAGAGTCAGCATGAAGTCCTTCCAACTCCTAACCCATGCTGTTTCCCTGTGCTGTCCTCTCCAGATGGAAATCCGAATTATCTCAACAACATTTAATTATAACTCAACTGGCAGAAACAACAGGCACCAGAGTGGGCCGGCAGAAAGAATACTGAAGCAGGTGTGACTTTGGAATTTGAAATCAAGTAGATTCTGTTTCATCTCCAGGTAGAACTGCGCTGTCGGAATCACTATTGAAGAACAGGTACGTGACTACTTCGGGCTCTGTAATACAGCCCGTGGGCCAGTGTTTATGGGCAACTGGGTTACTTCCTGCACCTTCATGGAGCTGATCTTTGGAGCCAACTGCCTCGCCCATGCACCCCTCCACTTAGCAGTCAGCAACACAGCTCCCACTCTTCCTACCCCTGTCCCCACACCTGATATTTCCAGGGTGTTTATTAGAAAATAACAAAATTATTTATTACAAAATTTTGTTAGAAAAAGAGGGCCCTATTAATAATTATGCCAGCACAACAGGTAAAAACCAGGGCCTTCCGTCATGTTTTTTTTTTTTTTTAAGATTTATTTATGCATGCAAGAATTGGGGAACAGGCCAAAGGTGCAGGGGGTGAGAAGATTCACCAGAGACAGAGTGGGGAGCAGAACAGGCTGATCTACTGAAACACACTGCTGAGGGGAACAGTAGGCAGGTCAGGAGAGGTCAGCCATGCCATGTGAGTCACTTCACTGGCTGGGGATGAAACTCACGTTGCAGTGGCTGCAAATAGCTTCATAGTGCTGTGCTTTACCCATTTTGCCACCAGGGAGGGTCCCCTGGGCTCCACTTCTCACCACCAAGTAAAGGGTAAAAACATCCTATTTTTTTCCTGGTCTGCTTGTGATAAAGCCACCATTTTATACAAATATATCCTTCCCGTCTATAAAGAGGAAATTTTGCTGAGAAATTATGTTATGGAAATGAAAGTTAAATACCCAGGAAAGCTAAATAGTTGAGGAAACTTTTAAATTCCTTCAAAATGTGAAAAAAAAAATTCTTTTACAATGCACCTTCCCATCTTTGATGTAAGATTATAAAACTTAAATTTTCTATGGCAGTTTCTTACTAGTTAGTAATCTACACTGGCCACAATTACACATAGTAGACTATTTAATCCTCACAGAACTCCCAGGGAGCAGAGAAGCAGGGCACACCAGCACAGGCTCTGACTATTTAGAGGGTGGTGCTAGACACTGCAGCACACCTCGCCGCAAAACACCTGCTTATCTAGTGTTCACTTTGCAGCTTTATAGTCTAAAATAAACATGATGGTGCAACAGGTTAAAGCACAACACTATAAAGCTAGCTGCAGCCGCTTCAGCATGAGTTCGATCCCCAGGAGGGAGATGACCCACATGGTGCAGCAGACCTCTCCTGTCTCACCTGCTGCTCCCCTCAGCAGTGTATTTCCTCAGCATGCCTGCTTGCTATCCACTCTGTCTCTAGTGAATCTTCCTCCCCCCCACACACCTCTAGCCCAGTTCTGTATGTATAAATAAGTAAACCTTAAAAAAAAAAAAACAAAAAACTAAGCCACTCTTGTTAGCATTCTGGCATTTTGATTTCCAAATATTTGTTGATATAATTTTTTGTATTTAGGATTATACCATACATAAAGCATATCTTGCTTTTTGTTTGCTATGTTAGATTTACTTCCTCATTTTGCTCTAAATCATTCATAAGCACACTCCTTAATAACTACAGGGTAATCTATTCTGTGAACATCTGGACTACTTAACCATTTGCACCTTGTAGGGCATTTAGGTTGCTCCCAAGTTCTTCTTATAATAAGCCCATAGTGAGCACTTTATGTGAAAACTTTTTTCTGTAGCTCATGTTATTGCTTGAAACTAGATTCTAGAAACTGAAATTATCTCTATGTAACATATGAATATATAAATACAGAAGATTCATTTTTTACAAGACATCTTCCAACAGATTTAATCCCATTTATATACCCATTAACAAAGAATATGACCCTTACCACTGTGGAATATTTTCAAATGCAGAACATGATGTGTACTTTTCGTTTCAAATAGCTTTGATTTCTGGAGAGGCCTAACTACTTCCCATACTCTATCTGTATTTTCTGTGCTACAAATTATTGCTCATATCATTTATACACCAGATTTTTTTCTACAATCACAAATTAGAAATGTATTTGGGGCCCTCCCTGGTGGTGCAGCGGGTTGAAGCACAGCACTGAGAATCTGAGGCCGCTTCCACATGAGTTCGATTCCCGCCTGCCCCGGAGGTGACCACATGGTGTGGCAGACCTCTCCTGGTCCGCCCGCTGCTGCTCCCCTCAGCAGTGTACTTCGTCGATCTGCCTGTTCTGTTTCCCACTCTGTCTCTGGTGAAACCTCTCACCGCCCCTGAGCCTCTGGCCTGTACCCCAGTTCTGTATGCACAAATAAATAAATGTTTAAAAAAAAAAAAAAGAAAGAAATGTATTGGTATATTTTAAGAAGCTCTGTGTAGACAAATCAAAGTGAAGCAGGAAATTTCCCATGTCTGCTGCTTAGATTCTGCTACTTTCCCAGGCCTGGTTCTTCGGGGAGTCTGCTGTTTGGATGCTGCTGCTCGCTGAAGCACAAAGTTCCTGTCCACAGACAGAAGTTCCTGTCCACAGTAGTAGCTAGGGTTATCTTGACCTCATTCCCAAACAATAAAGAATGCTTATGCTATGATGGATGGGATATGGTTCCGCATACAATCTGTATAAAACCTTATCATTCCTGTAATTCTCAGCTCAGCCTTTTGGGACTAGTCTCTGAACCCATCTGTGTGACAAGTAAATCTCTCTCTCTCCACTTCTCTGAGTCCCATCTGATTTCTCTGGGAAATTGCCGTCGAAATTACCATCCCAAAAGTAACAATACAGATCCACCAAGAATTTTACATCACCCTTCATTTGTGTACAAAGTATGAAGGATGATGAAATAAATGTATTTTAAAAATAATTTTAAAATCAAATAAAATTTACTTACACAAACACACGCACAAATTATTACATGATTATGGAATGGTAGGAATATATACTTTTCTGTCAGTATATAAGCAACACAATAACAATATTCAGTGAGATTTGATAACACTAATTTCTATTTTCATGGAAAACTGGCCAAACTCTGAGCCTGGGAGGTAGTGAAGGTAATACTTGCAGTCCTGCTCAGACTATGAGAGTCTGTAAGAGTCATATTGGCCTCCTGTCTGTGCTTGAATCAATTGATGCCTCCTCTCTAGAGGCTGAGGAAAATATTATTACCATCTTTCCAGATAAGAAAACAGAAACTCAGAGAGCCATGCTCAGGACACACAGCTAATATGGAGTCAAACCCTTTCTAATTCATAGCTTCATTTTTTCCTACTAAAGTGCTTTTTACCTGGTCAGATTTTAAACGACATTCATGAAGAAGTGAAGAACATGAAAATCTACAAAAGCAACAGCCTTTAAGTATTAGAGATGCCTCAGCCAGACTACTCTAAGCCATCAGTTCATTTCATATGGTCCACATTTTAATTTTTGATTTTTATAAAAATTTCTATATACCCACAGGTTGGTTCTGTTAGAGGCTATTTTACTGGAAAGGCAACTTGGTATGGTGAGAGCACAGGCTGGAAAGAGGAAGGGAGACAGGCCTAGGAGAAAAAGCGTTCCAGGCAGGAAGACTATCCATCCCTATCACTTTAAGATGAGGCTATGAGCTCTCCTTGGTGGCGCAGCGGGTTAAAGCACAGCACTATGACGCTAAAGCCACTTCCGCATGAGTTCGATCCCTGCCCCAGAGCTGACCCACATGGCACAGCAGACCTCTCCTGACCCGCCTGCTGCTCCCCTCAGCAATGTACTTTGTCAATCGGCCTGTTCTGTACCCTGCTCTGTCTCTGGTGAATCCTCTCACCATCCCTGCACCTCTGGCCTGTACCCCAGTTCTGTATGCATAAATACATAAATCTTTAAAAAAAAAA
>NW_004567105.1:31730029-31736356 GCF_000260355.1 Condylura cristata
GATCACCTCTGGGGCCAGGGATCAAAGTTGCACTGAAGTGGCTGCGGCCAGTTTGCAGTGTTGTGTCCTAACCCCTTGCGCCACCAGGGAGGGCCCAGCGCTGGGCTTATACTGTGAGAGAAACAAGAAGCCATTGAGGGGATTTTGAGTTGAGGCTCATTGGCTTTTTCTTTGAAAGACACCTCAGACTTTTCAGCAGAACAGACCAAAGGCAGAACATAGAGAAGCAGAGAGACATGCCAGGAAGCTACTGGCGAAGAGGACAGTGGCGCTAGTGGATGGGAGTAGTGGAGACAGAAAGAGAGTTGACAAATTCTAAGTACAGTTTGAACATGAAACAGCAGGATTTGCTGAAGGATTGAACTGTGTTGTGACATAGAATGCTGAAGGTGACTTCAGAGTTTTTAAGCTTTTTTTTTAAAAGGTAGGAAATTTCATTAACGAAGATGAAAGTTTAGAGGTGGAACATGGTTTGGATTTGGTGGAGAGCTCAATAGGTCACTTTGGGTCATGTTGGAATTGAGAGATTTATGATACCTAAGTCTGATATGAGGTGAAGGTCTGTTTTGGAGGTAGAAATATAGAAGTGGCATCAGAGTTTTTATCATATGTGATTAAATATGAATATATAAATGCTATTTTTAAAATACAAAATAATATGGAGTAAAAATTGAAGTTTCTCCTTAACTTTTTATTCCAAACCCATCACCCCAGCAATAACCATTAATTAATTAACCATTAACCATTAATTAAGGAGATTTTAATATATTAAGAAACTAAAAACATTGTCTTCAGAAAGTAAAATGCACCCTGTTAAAATAACCAAAATCAACTTTTTTTCATTTCCACATATATTTTACCAAAGAAAAGTGTTTAGAATTTTCAAGTATTTATACATAGAATCTTCCCTCTTTACCTATATCTTCTTTTTACCCACAAGGTAATATAACTTCCAAAATGTCTACTTTCTATGATTATGCTTGTGAAGTATCAAAATTTTATAGCCATTTCAAATAAATTTGCATGACATTTTTGTGAAATTCAGCTGATTTTCAGTTGGTTTTACATTGCAATTTTTTAGGGATCTAGAATGTACCTGAGCTAGGCGGTACCATCCATTTGAGAAATATCATTGATTATAAAGTACAGGATATACTTTAAGTGCCATAGTAATAATTCTCTAGACTCTAAGCTTTCATCCCTAAAATAGAACAAAGTTTCCACAGCTTCCATTTGAAAAAGATAACCTTCAGAATTTGAACTAATGCATTTCTATTCTGTTGTGTCGGCAATTACTCTGTGCAAGGAAAATAGTGATGACTCCTCAAATATCCAGTCTCTTGTGACTTTAAAGCTTCAGCTGTAATAAAATTCAATAATCTCTCCAGTCCTGGCATTAGCCATTTCTCTCTCTGAAAGCAAAGAGAAAAAAAAAATTAATTGAACTCATTTCCCACCCTCTTTGGTTTGATTTTTGGCGGTTCCATCTCCAGTATCCTGTATCAGAAACCACGCATCTGGATTGATACAAGTCTTATCTTATCTGCTGTTGACATCTGTCATGGCATCCAGAAAATAGGAAAAACCATGAAAGAGTAAAATATAAATTCTCAAGAAGATTTCAGTACCACTGGGCCAAGAAAAGTGTACAACTTGTAGGAAAAAAAATCACTGCCAATGGTTTTCAAACTGTACCAAGGTATTCTGCAATGGGAATAAATCTAATGAGTTCATTTGAAAGTTACTCTGAATTTTCCTTCAACCTTTGGCACTGGCTACTGTTCTTTTCCTAGTGATCTCTAGCACATGTGTAGTGATCTCTTATACAAGATGAGTAAGTGCCAGAAACAATTACCAACAGGAAAAGTAAGCCTCAGCAATCATACTCAGCTCCACAATTTGATTTTTTTTGTGGGCACATGAGCTCCTAACTGTGATCTTTGCATCCACTATGCTAATAAAGTGTTCCTAGTTGCCAGATTATATAAAATATATCAAAATTACATGGCACCCTACAAAGAACCACTTCACTGAAGGAATTAGAGAATAGTTTTCTGTAGTGTTTTGTTCTTCATGAGCAAACAGGCTCAAAAGACAAAGCAAGAGATCTCCTCCTCTCCTTCACTTTTCTTTTCTCCTTTCTTCCTCCCTCTAGTGTCAATTAACCTGTGAACTCTCTCTCTTACCACCCTTCCCCCACTTACCCATCACCCTAGTTCATACCAGTACTATAATAACTTTCAAACTGATTCTCTTGCTATGGTCCTTACCCACTCAAAACCATCACACTCCCTTCTCACATATTCACCTTTCTGCAACACATATTTTCTCAAGTCTTTTTCCTGTTCAAAGATGTTTATTGAGTCCTTAATCCCCATTTGATACTGCCCAAGAGTTTTAAGGGTTAGAATCAAATTCTCCAGAATGAAACAATCTCTGGTCTTGGTTAATATAGTATTGCAAAGTTTTGCAATATACCTACTTATGTTTTCACCAAGCACTTAGAAAAAAATTGGCAAAAGATCTCTCACTTGAATAGAGTAAGTAGATAAAATGAACTTATCCACTGAATAACCAAAGCAATCCTGACTAAAAAAAAAAGAGGAAAAATAATGGTCTCATTCTCCTAGACTACAAACTAAAAAGCTACAATCATCAAAACAGTATGGCACTGTTTTTAAAAGACACAGACAAATGGAATAGAATTGAAAGTCCAGAAATAAACCCATACTTATATGAAAGTTAATCACAAAGAAGCCAAGAGTATACAAAGTGAAATAAATCAGGAGGAAAAACAGAAATACCAGTGTCACTTATTTGGGAAATATACAAAAAGAAAACAAAGGGTCCAATAAAATCAAACCAATAACAAACCATAGAAATATGACTGTAGAATTGAGGTTACCAGAAGAAAAGGGAGGAAAGGGAGAGAAAAAAGAGAGGAATACCACTTGAACTATGGTGAAGGACTTTCAGCGCTTTGTGTTGGGTGTGATGTGGGAACACACACCTGAAGGAAAACTCTCTATACCTTTAAATCACATACAGTGTTGTAAACCAATGTTACTGCAATAAGAAAAAAATAATTTAAATAAATGTGGGGCTTTTAAAATAGCTTATTCTCCTTTGGAAAAAGGTAGTGGAGGTTAACTAAGCCTGTTGTTTTCTGTCCCTTAAGGGACAAAGAATGATTTATCTTGATGTCAAAGGATGAATATCAGTTTCCCATCACTTGGAAATTATTGGGATTTTTTTTTGTTTTTTTTTTTTATTATTATTATTATTGTCCTGTCACTAGAGATTTCCTGGAATTAAAGACAAAGCACTTATCAGGACTGCTGAAAATCAGATTGGGATCACTTAACTTGATGCTTTCTATCAAAACAAAATAACTGACATATCTTTCACAGACCCCTGAAATTATCTGTCACATCATTTGCTACCAATGATAGGAAACATAACAAATGATTAAACACCCCTTTAGAGTGACATACTAGAGACTACTCTTTTATATGTTGTTTTATTTTTCACATTTTAATAAACTTTTATGATCTGGAAAAGTATGCTGACTTAAATTTTAAAAACCATGCTTTTCTGGGTCTCTCCCTGGTGGCGCAATGGGTTAAAGCACAGCACTAAGAGGCTAAAGCCACTGCAGCATGAGTTCGATCACCGCCTGCCCCAGAGGTGACCACATGGCGTGGCAGACCTCTCCTGACCCGCCCACTGCTCCCCTCAGCAGTGTACTTTGTCCATCTGCCCGTTCTGCTCCCCACTCTGTCTCTGGTGAATCCTCTCACCATCTGCACCTCTGGCCTGTACCCCAGTTCTGTATGTATAAATAAATAAATCTTTAAAAAAAAAAACTAAGCTTTTCTTCAAAAAGCCATATGAACAGTTGATTGCAATCTGGGGTTTGCTGGCTATTTTGAAATAGGCTTTGGTGACGTGACTAATGAGTTAATTTCTGCATGAGTTAATTTTGTTGTATCTCTTAGCATTACACTAAGGACTTAATAATGGATTGTTCATATAATCTAATCATTACTGACTAGTTACTGACTACTGACTAGTTACATATAGAATGCTATTTCAACCATCACTTAGTCACCCCCGCCAGATGGGCAAGATGAACATAAATGCCCCATTTACAAATGAGCTGGACACAAGCCTCAGAGTCCCCACAGTGGAGACAGAGCCCGGGTAATGCAGCCATGGCAGCCAAGAATCCTGCCACGGCCCTCCCTGGTGGCGCAGCGGGTTAAAGCTCAGCACTAAGAAATTAAAGCTACTACAGCATGAGTTCGATCCCCGCCTGCCCAGGAGGTGTCCACATGGCGTGGCAGACCTCTCCTGACCCGCCCGCTGCTCCTCTCAGGAGTGTACTTCAATGATCTGCCTGTTCTGCTCCCCACTCTGTCTGTGGTGAAGCCTCTCATCACCCCTGCACCTCTGGCCGGTACCCCAGTTCTGTATGCATAAATAAATAAATCTTTAAAAAAAAAAAAAAAGAATCCTGCCACATGAGGGCTATGATATCCAATAGGACCTGCCAGTTTGCTTTTAAATACCGCAAACATTTTTATTTCCTAATCACTTGTTTCCATGCGCTCAAAATTATAACATCCATCAGTCTTGCAAACTTTTATCAATGCATTATATTAGGTGTATTCAGCCACTTTTCACAGCAACCCAAATATAAAATGTACATGTGCTTTTTAAATGCTCATAGATTCCCACAAACATACTAACAGACATGTAACAGTGGAGATAAGGGGCTAATCAAACAAGTACATATATTATGTCCAGCCTGCATAGGGCTTGTGCTGGAGCTCTGAACAGGTTGGGAACAGGAAATCAGACATGTGTAACTCTAAGGTACTCACAATTTGATTTTAAAAAAAATAATAATAAACCAACTAAACACATAGGAAACTTACAAACGCTGTAGAAAAACTTTAAATGTCTATATTTCCAGTTTTAAAATTACCACTTTCTAATCAATCTTTCTCCACAAAAATATATTTCTTAGACATTTTATTTAAACTTAAGATGCATGGTTGATGCACATACTACTTTAGAAAATTGAAAGGGTCCCCAGAATTAGCCCTGAAATTATTTATTTCATCCTATTTAAAGAAGGGCGATCTACACTTGGCTTTCAGTAAGAAAAATACTGAGGAATAATCAATCAAAGAAAAAATATTTTGAATAACTTTTAAATTTTCCTAGCTGATACATACCAGAGACATTTTATGGGGGTGGAGTGGGGAATGGGATCAAAAACAGTGTGGGGAGGGAAATGCACTGGACTATGTGATGGCACATGGGTGATTTGGTGATGGGAAGCCCACGGGGATTACAACTGAGATGGGAAAAGGCACAAAATGATGGAAAAATAAACTATTATATTTTTTTAATTTCCTAGCTGACTGTGGGAAGGGTAACTAGCATAATTAGCCAGTGTGTTGTTTTCTATCAGACCAGCCTTCACAAGTAACAATTCTCCACGCCTTCTAACACATACAGACGCATGCACGCGCCCTGCCTCTGTCGCCTCTAGTGAAAGAGAATTCTTAATGCCTCTCAATTCTAAATGAACGTTCTGTTTATATTCTTGTCTGCCCCCGTTTATGGTTTCACAAGAATGTATTCTTCATCTCAAGCACCCCAAGTCTGTCCTAATTCCCTCACATGACTGGTGGAGCCTCTTTAGAACTCGGCAGGGGAAAAACAGGTCTGTCTTCCTTGACTGCAGGGTAGAGTCAAAATGAAAACGGCCCAACTTCCTTCGCGTCACCTCCGACTTCTCATTCAAAGGGCTACTTTGGGCGGCAGGTGGAGTTATAATTATAGATTAGAAAAAAGCAACATCAGCAGCTGTTGCTTCTGTTTGTCCCCGGCTATAACTGTCATCAGTGGGCAAATTGGCATAAACAGGCCTCCACAAGTGGAAAAACATTTCACTCCTGTTCTTGCTGCAGTCTGGGTCCTCTCAGTGGCCGGCAAACAGAAAGGAAGTCTGTGCATGAGAGAAGGGTGAGACCAGGGGTCCAACGCCGACTTGAAGGCACCTCTGAAGGTTGAGTCTGAAATTTGAAGATTCTTTGCCGTGGAAAACGCCAAACCAAAGAAATAGGTTAGTGCACATAGAGTATACCTATACCTATGCATTTTAAATTAGACCTCGACTCTACATAGCCTGGATTTTCTGACAGAACTAAAATAGAAGGGAAGTATTAAATGAAAGAAAGGAAAGTTATTCAAGAACTGTTATTTAAAACGACTATGCCCATGAGGATGAATTATGAAATGGTTTGACTCTCT
>NW_004567105.1:31736651-31765000 GCF_000260355.1 Condylura cristata
GAAATTAAGAAAATTAGAGTTGGATTATTTTCCCACCTCTGAAAAAAAGACAGAATTTTCATGTTTGTGGTAAAATGTGTTCTGTAAACTACTTTCTATAAGAAATCTGCTCTAGGATTAATTTATTTTCTGTTATAATTCTGCATAAAAGCTCCATAATTTCTGCCTAAGTAGTTCTGTAAGACTCTCCTCATTGAGTCTTTTGAAAAAATCAAAAGGCTTCAAAGAAACCTCATTATCTGTGTATGCTCCATGGTGGAAAGTTCTTGAGCAGGAATTTCAAACAAAAATGAGATTTGGGTCCTCTTTTCAAAACCTGAATGTTCAGTGACTTGGTGAACAGCAGTGGAATTTCAGAAAACTTTCTGGAGAAGTTTTCTGGGGCTCGGTTCTCATCATACCCACATCCATGGAATCAATCCACATGGAAAGAGTCCTAAACACAGGCCTTATTTGGTTCACTTCCAAACAGAAAGTGAGCCATCCTTCAGCATTTTAGGCAAGAATTTTCAATGGGAAAGTGTATCACAGTGACTCAACATTTCATCTTCCCTTGAAGTACAGAGAGTGCTTGATTCCCTTAGAGACCACCAGACCCACCACCAGACCCACACCAAAACCACCAAAAGCAAACCATCCATTAAATTCCCACAAGTGCTTGCTTCTTTTCAACAATATTTCTTGATTTCTAAGGAAACAGCTATACTTTCCCTTAGCAAGTTTAGAGATAAAAGAAATACCTCCTTAAACACGCTAGCAAATGAAGGTCCAAGCATTAATCTTGACCACTGCTTTCAAAAATGTCTATTAATACAGCAAATCCACCTTCCACCTCTTAAATCTCCCTGTGGATCAAGAAAAGATATGATATGCGACACCAAAACTTACCTCATATTATCTCATTTATTCATTCAAAAAAATTTTGAGCAATGGCTATCTAATGTGAAAATATTTAGATGTTAAGACAGCTTTAGAATTTCTAATATTTGTCATTTCAGGAAATCTTTTCTTCCTCTTTCCAACCTACTTTTAAAAATTATCACTGATAAATAGTGTTTTTCTACAATTCCAAATTGTACACACAGAAAGACAAAAGGGAGAGACAGCTGGCTGGCTACCGGCTACGGTTTCCTTTGAGATATAGCTTTGTGCTCTATTTTAAACATTGCTTTTTTTCTTGTGTTTTTTTCTTCTTGCCTTTCTAGAAAAATCTATCGAAGATGACTGTCACTTACTCCAGCAAAGTAGCAAATGCGACTTTTTTTGGATTTCATAGGTTACTCCTCAAGTGGAGAGGCAGCATCTACAAACTACTGTACAGGGAGTTTATTGTGTTTGCTGTTCTCTATACAGCAATAAGTTTGGTATACAGGTACTTTCCTTTGCATGTCTCCTTAGATGGCCATCAAATATCATGTAAGAATACAGTCTCAAAAATCAGATCTCTGGTTGCCGCTGACTTTTGCATTATGTAACCTCTTCCTTTGCATGATCCTCTCTGTTGCCTTCTTCTCCTTGGAACAGGGTATTTAATCCACACCTAACCATTTCTAGGATGTTAAATAGACTCTAACCATCATGTTCAGGTGGCTCTCATCCCACCCCCACATTAATTGATTATGATGACCTATTGTGCTTCAAGAATGTTTTATAGATATAAAGTGGAAGATTTCTACTTAGATCCTCACTACATGATCATTTGAATGGCAAAGTCCACAGACAAGTAATTATTTGTGCCTCTCAACCATGACATTCATAGTTTGAATTTGTGAGTTGACAGCTTATAGCAACTACCTATGATATTAACATGTTTATGAATGGTGTATATCAGACAGCTGTCTTTCCGTTTGCCTGGGATGAGCAGATCAGTGCTCCCGATAGCTTCAACTAAAGAAAAGGCCCAAAATAATTTTTCTTCATATTTTCTGAGTTTGGGGAAGGTTAGGTCACAAAAGGAGATGTTTATTCTTTCTGCCATCACAATCTATATCTGTCAGACTGACAAATTTTGAGCAATATCTGTCCAAGGAACATTTTATAACTAAAAATTATAATCTCAGTAAAACTTATCAGAATTATAAAGGGAAAGCTTCATGAGTTTTCATTTAATTACAACTCATTCCTCTGGAAAAATGAACGCTTAAAATAGAAAATCTAAAGGTTTTTGAGGCTGTATTTCCACCCTTTCTATGTGCATTAGTTTGTTATTTCTCTTCTGCATACAGATGAACAGATTTGTCTATCTTTGCTCTCATCTACATTCTTCCTTGCAGCAACAGGACCCCATTTGAAGAAGAGGGATATTAATTTGGCTGGCTGATGACTTTCAGATATAAAATAGGAAGAGCAGTTTTGTTACACATTGAAGCTATCATTCCAAACAAATGTATATATTGGTATACATTTCAGCAAAATATCTTAAAAGGGGGAGCGCCATTTAAAATCTTTAATAACTTTTCAAATGTCTTGTAAGATATTATTGATAATTATTAATGTGTCACCTAATTCTTCAGAATATGAAACAGTGGGAGACACATGACTGTTCAGAACAATTGTCTCATTAGTTTATTTTTACTAATGTGTATCTATTGCTGCTACTGCTGCTTAGAATAGCATAGCTCTTAGAACAGTTGCGAGGTGCCAGAAATGCTTTATGGGGCTGTACCTTTTGCTCCAATATCTTATCTATATTCCACAAAATTGTGTGCATATGTTTTTTCTAAAGACCAAAGAGTGCTTATCTTAATAACAATAATTATTAATTCAAGTCAGTCTTCATTTAAGTTCAACTGAAAACAACTTATTAAAGAGTTCCTTATAGCTGACTATAAAAATAAGCTGAATTGTCAAGAAAGTCAAAACTAGTGTAAACATGTATAAACATAGTTTCATTCTCTGGTGGACTAATGACCCTGTTTTATTAAATCCTATTATATGCAAGTAATTATGACTAGCAATGATTATAAGACAGAATCAGGATTCATTTATTTGATCATATCTCTTCCTACTTTGGGATGGATTTGACAAAATAATCACGTCAGTGCTTTTGACGTAGTCAAATTTCCTGTCTATTAACTAAATGTTTTCCTTGGCAAATTAGTAATACTAAAACCACTTTATTATTAAGTATGACACCATGTTGAGTGGTTTTATATGTATTCTATTCTTTAACCCTTTAACAAATGAAAAACTGTGGCTCAGAGAGATTTTAAATATGCTCAAAATCCAAATCTTTTTGTGGCTGATCTGGGTTCAAGTCTGACTTCCTTTGACCCTATAGTCCATGGTTTCCACGTTAAATCCTCTTTCACCATCTCTCTTTGAGTATCAGAAACCATTCAGATAGCCTGGCCCTCAGCATGACCCTGATAGGCCCGTGTGACCAGCTGATGCCTCTCTTGCCAGTCTCTTACTGGCATCAGAAATTCTGAAACCTCCTGCAAAGTTGAGGCAGGAAGTCCATGCCCACCCCTGACCCCAGAAGTTTCAGCAGTTCTGCATCTGCCATGTGATTGGTGGATCACTGTTACCTCATCATCCCTCTGCTGCTTTTATCAAAGTGCTGATAAAGGGCACGTGACCTATGTTACAGGGCTGTGTCCTGGGATTCCTGCCTCCCTTGACCAGCCACACTCATTCATTTATGTAAAGTCATTTGAGAAGCTTCTCTTTCTAAATGTTGATCATTATTTACTTGCCTTTGAGACATTTTTTATGATTTTGAATCCCCGCACAAAAACATAATTATCAATAATAGTTCCATTAAATGAATATATGTTTAACAATACCAGAAAACGGTTTTGGGTCAAATCTATACTATAATTTTTTTTTATTTTATACAAATATGAACCCACCAATTTTAATAATAAAAATTTTCACTTTTAGTTGCTAGGTCTTCTTGATTTACATTGTAAATATTGAGCTTTAAAGTGACCAATTATATCCTTTATGCTGAGTGACATATTCAGTAGAAAGCAAGACCAAAAAGTCAAGTTCAGGATTATTGCTTGCTTCATAAGTACCTTAATTCATTTAATCAAGACACTTTCTTACAAGTATAACTGATGAATAACTGAAAATGGACTCTTTCATAGGATATCTTACTCCAAATGCATTGTGCATTATTTAAAGTTTTAAAATATAAAGTATTTTAAAATAAAATGGTTAACAAATCCCACTATCAAGTGGTCGATAATATCTATGTACTAAAAATGTTAAGAATTGGACTAGTCCGCAATTTAAAAGGTTTTCAGATACATCCGCTTAAGTAGAAAAGAAAAAGGTATTGCTCCTTTAAAAATTTAAGATTATTTTTGCTTACTTGTTTGCACTTAATGTCACTTGCAAAGCAGGTGCAGAAGTATAATATCATAAAGGGCTGTGCATTTTATTTTTGCTCCAGATTGTTACTTACAGGAGCCCAAAAACGTTACTTTGAAAAATTATCAATTTACTGTGACAGATATGCTGAACAAATTCCAGTAACCTTTGTGCTTGGTAAGTATAGGTACCACGCAGAATGCAGCCACACAGCTGTCTCCTTTAGGATGACACCATTGACGCTGCATGGGAGTGTGTTCAAGCTGAGAGGCTTGCCTGGAAACCACCGCTTGCAATAGAGCCAGAGTCATCCATAAGGTTTGCCTCCAGGGTTGCTTTTGCTAAATTAACCCCCAACAAGTTTGAGATAATACTCTGCTGTTGGAAAACAAAGCTTTCTCTTTGCTAACTTTCCATTTTTTGCCATCAACATTTGCATTCTAACTGGTGCTACAGCATTGCTAGGCACAAATTACCTTTTTACTGGAGGGCAAAACCATAAGGTATGGCTAATCACATTTTTATACCCCAACCCCCACAAAGGCTAAAATTCTGCTAAAGCATCAGCGCCAACAATGTGACTGCTATAGGAAATTGCTTTAGAAATTTCCTGTTATCCTACAGGATTTTATGTGACTCTGGTAGTGAACCGATGGTGGAACCAGTTTGTGAACCTGCCCTGGCCAGACAGGCTGATGTTCCTCATCTCCAGCAGTGTCCACGGAAGCGATGAGCACGGGCGCCTGCTCAGAAGGACGCTGATGCGCTACGTGAACCTCACGTCGCTGCTCATCTTCCGCTCGGTGAGCACGGCTGTGTACAAAAGGTTTCCCACCATCGACCACGTGGTTGAAGCAGGTATGACGAATGGTTTTTCCTCCCCTGGGCTCCCCTCAACCTAGAGAAGGACCTCCAAAATTCCTTTACAATTCCTTTTCGTCATTCACTCATTCATTCAAGAAATATTTATTGACCGCTGCTATTTGCCAGAAACTCTCTTGAGTGATAAGACATAGCTTCTGCCCTGTAGAAATTTGTTTGAGGGGAGAGTAAGGTGTGCAAAAGAGGGAAAGACATAGTCAGCCTCGAATTAAATCCAGACGATCACACAGTCTTTAAATGAGTATAATAACAGTTACCAGAATCGTTTGTAATAGTACATTTTCTAGACATTTACAGTTAAGTGGTGTTTAACTTGGACCTCAAAAAATATGAGAGAAGTAGGAAACAGATTCATGACCTGCCTGGGATCTCATGGCTGTTTTGTGGGAGATTCAAGTTGCAATTCAGACTTTCCCCAAAACATAAGTAGAATCTGGTAGGATCCCACATTACTGGCTTCCCCTGAGAGGTGATACTGAAAGGCTGCTTTGGGTGGGTCTCTTGTGTCTTTATTCCTCAAAGTAGATGCAGTTATTATTCTGCCAAAGTTCCTGGGCACAATATGCTGAGAACCAGTCAAGTTGGAGGCTAGTTCTCATTGGTATGTTATCATTTAGCAAAGAATGGTGACTGCCCCTGAGGGAGGAGGTCCTGTGAGCTCAAAATACTAGCAAGGATATAAAACAATGGTAATTCATTAAAAATGATTATCAGGACCCTCCCTGGTGGCACAGTGGGTTAAAGCACAGCACTGAGAATCTAAAGCCACTGCAGCATGAGTTCGATCCCCGCCTGCCCCGGAGGTGACCACAGGGCACGGAAGATCTCTCCTGATCCACCCGCTGCTCCCCTCAGCAGTGTACTTCATAGATCTGCCTGTTCTGCTCGCCACTCTGTCTCTGGTGAAGCCTCTCACCGCCCCTGAGCCTCTGGCCTGTACCCCAGTTCTGCATGTACAAATAAATAAATCTTTTTTTTAATGATTATCATAAAAACATTTGGCAAAGAAACTATTCAAACAGCCTTCTGTGAGATGAGTAAGTGAAATAGTTCTCGGCACATGCTGAGTAACTATCGGTTGCTGTGCTGGGTTGTTAACAGGTTTGATGGTTTGAGGGGCTCTATTAATCAATGTATAAATGGCAGAAGAACCATGCACACAGCCTCACATTAGGTTGCTGTACCCTATCTCCTTTTTTCACGTGTCCTTGAAAATAGCTTCTTTTATTTATTTATGCATAAAGAACTGGGATGTAGGCCAGAGGTGGGGAGTGAGAGAAAACACCAGAGACAGAGTGGGGAGCAGAACAGGTGGATCTACTGAAATCCACTGCTAAGGGAGCAGTAGGTGAGACAGGAGAAGTCAGCCCTGTGGGTCAGCTCTCTGGTTGAGGATTGAACTTGTGTTGCAATGGCTGGCCAAAATTTGATAGCACTTTCTTTAACATCTGTGCCACCAGGGATACCCAGTAGCTTTTTTTTTTTCTTTAAGAATAGGTTTTTTTACTTGTTTGGGTAGGTTTTCTTGGCTTTTGTTTGAAAAAGAGCTTGAATGCTGACTCTCCCCCCTCCCCCGTATAATAACAGTTACCAGAATCGTTTGTAATAGTACCTTGTGTGAGTTACTTAACCATTCTTCAGTTTCCTCATCTATAAAATGAGTTTATAATATTTTTATACTTTCTATTTCATATGCCCTGTAGGTTTGTTCTGAGGATTCAATAAGTTGATATTTGCTAAGTGTTTAGAGCAATATGATATATGGTATTGTGTGAATTCTTGCTATTAATAATGAAATCATTTAGTACGACAACCTATTGACCACAATAGAAGACTCACTTGATTGCTACCCTACGTCTTTTTGATATACTATGACCACAAATTGTGAAAGTAAAGGTGGAAATAAAGAAAGAAGGAGTGGAGGATGTTAGGATGCAGAGCAAGACATGAGAAGGGCATGAGATGCAAGGAAGTGGAAGGATGTGCTGAGGTGTATAGTAAGAATGCATGGCAGGGCCCTCCCTGGTGGCGCAGCGGGTTAAAGCACTGCACTAAGAAGCTTAAGACAATTCCACATGAGTTCACTCCCCGCCTGCTCCAGAGGAGATCCACATGGCGTGGCAGACCTCTCCTGACCCGCCCGCTGCTCCCCTCAGCAGTGTACTTCGTCAATCTGCCTGTTCTGCTCCCCACTCTCTTCCTGGTGAATCCTCTCACCCTCCGCTTCTCTGGCCTGTATCCCAGCTCTGTATGAATAAATAAATAAATCTTTAAAAAAAAAAAAAGAAAGAAAGAAAACTCGCAGCTACATGTGATGTAAAACCATTAGGAACATAAAAAACATTAACTGCCATGTCTCTTCCAAATTTAAAAGTTCAATATTACTTCAGAATGACCAAGTGGAAAATGCTGTTTGGTAACTTAATTTCCATACCCTCTTGTCCAAAGAATCAAAATCACTAAGAATTCCCACCTCTGAAGAAAGACCTAAAAGCAAATGAAAGGTGTCTGGCCCATCCCAAATTGATGCGAGAGCTTGAGTTTAAGGTGATATTTCTGTAATCCTGTTGCATCTTGGGAGCAAAGAGAGTGCATCGGATAGAAATTGGATGCCAGGCCCAATTCTCAAAGCAAATCTCATGCTCTTACCATCGCCTTTATATTAAAAGTATGTTGGGAGGAAGCCAGGTTGGCAAAGAAGCCTTTGGTTTCCTGGTCAACATGAACTCAAAGAGGGCTGAATTATACTCAGATATGAAGGGAAGCAGATAACTTGGGGTGAAAAGGAGAATTCATCTCCTTTAGATGTGTTTTTCATAAAACCACGCCTTATTCTTTGCCAAACTTGTGCAAATGTCAGTCATATTCTTACTTTCAAATTTTTTCCCCTTTTCAAGACATTTGGAGTATAGGAATAATACTTTTCTCTCCCCCCTCCATTGCCAACCCCCCCATTATTGCAAGAACATCTGGAAATAATTCACCTTGAATGTGCATTCAAACGAATGTGTCTAAAGGTATAATCTGTACACCATAGGCCCTCACTATCTTGAATAAATGCATATTCCTGGATCCTACTTGGAGCTACTGAGTCAGAACTTTTGGTGTAAGATCTAAGAAACGTATATAAACTCCTTTGTTGCATTTTTGCACTCTGATATTTGAGGAATACTGAATCTTTTGGGGGTGCTTTTATTTTCTCTCCAATGGAGTAAAAAAAAAAGAATATTTTGGCAACCATCAAATAATTAACTACTGCTTAAAAAAAAAAGCAACAAGAGAGAATTCAATATTTCCAACTTGCTAGAGGTTAGACAGTTCTAGAGGGAGTGTGGTGTCACAGTTTGGTCAGAAGCTACTGTCTAGAGAATTTGAATTAGACCTGCTTGGACTTAATGAGCCTCACTAATAAATTTTTTGGTTTAGGGGTGGATTGGCTAAAGGAAAAGAACTGAAGGCTAGGAGATCAAAGCCTTTGCTAGTGGCTGAGGTAGGGGGACATTGCTGATTACAATGAAAAGCTTTCTACTGCTGGGGGTGTGGGGTGGGGAGAATGAGAGGATTCTCCAGCCAACAGAGTGGGGAGCAGAACAGGCAGATAGATGAAGTACACTGCTGAGGGGAGCAGCAGTTGAGATAGGAGAGGTCTGCTGCGCCATGTGGATCACCTCCAGGCAGGGGATGGGTGGGACTTGCACTGAAGCAGCTGCGGCCAGCTTGCATTGCTGTGCCCTAACCTACTGTGCCACCGGGGGGACCCCTCTTTCATTCTTAATGAATATGGTTTCTCCCAAGGTAGAAATGAGGACAGTGGACCTTGTGCGCACAGAGACATAACGTTTGCATGCTAGATCGCACCCTTGGGAGTTGGGGGAGAGGTTACAGAGGCCAGGGCCTTCCTGTCTGGCCGAGCCAGCATCTGAATGGGCGCCCCCTGCCTCCCCCCACCCCTACTCCTGCTCGCTGATGGTCCTGCTCCTTTCTGCAGCACAGGGGAACTCAGTCCGTCTGGGGGCTGAGTGTCTTAGCCCTGCAGCTGAGCAGAAGCCATCGCCACTCCCTGACTGCCCTTTGCCAACATTTCTGTGAAAAACAGGGAGCTCAGGGATGGAAAGAAATAGTTGGCAGATCCCCTGAGGCTAGACTGGGGCATCTGCTGGCTGAGGGGAGAGCAGGTTGTTAAGTAAAACACAGGGGTAAAGACAGAAACACTGGGAGAGGCAACCCTGTCAGGTGACCCCCTTTCATTACACCTGTCAGGAAAAGTACATGTTCTCCGAACTCAGTCTGCTTTACAGAGTGTTATAAATCAATATTGTAGAAAATTTAGCTGCTAAGAGGTACTGATACAGAGGGTCTGGGTGGAGGGATGAGTACATTTTACAGGCTCCTGGAGACCTTGAGGCAGGGCGGTCTCTGGATTGCACCCTGAGAAACTATAGGTTGTAAGGCAAGCCAGGTCTCCCACCACCTTCTCCTTGCTTCAAGGAGTGCCCTCACAGAGATTCAGGACTGACAGGGAGGAAACCAGTGAGGGCAGAGAGAATGAAGATCAGCCTATCCTTCCAAAGCATCTGGCAGTCACTTAACTAGAGCTGGATGGACTAGGTCTCTCATCTGCTAAAGCCTGAACTTTCCTTGCTTTCAAGTTGAACCATCAAGTTACATTCTGGAAAATTAAAAAGACCCAAAATGCATGCCACTGTGGGAATACCTATGCTTTGATATTATAGGTCAAGTTTCTCAAATCAAATTTTAAAAGATTTCCATTCTTCTCACATGGAAATAAAGATACAAAAATTGAATTCAAAATAAACTCTATTATGTTGAATGTTCCTTGAATTATCTGTTATCAGTTATTTGCCAGAGGAGCTGTGACTGAAAAGTCTGTTATTTTGCCTATTGGCTACAAACCTGCCTGGGAAAATTCCAGTCATTCCAATGAGCTGCACTGGATGATGTCACTCAACCCAAGTCAGGTGCACCATTCCAAATCTTTGCCAATTCAAGAAATGACCTGACATTATGGCATGAGATTGAATCAAAACATTTTAACTTATATTTCATGGTGATCAGAAGAAAATCTCTCTTTCAAAGTCACCAGGTGCACAAGATAGGTAATGAAAAATGATATCCATTTCTCTAAAAAAAAATACGAAAGTGTTGCTAAGTCTCTCGTGCTTTATTTCTCATTTCATAGAGACTAACTAGGTGCCAGGTGCTGTAAGCATAGCCATAAGCAAGAATAGGGTGGCCCCTGCTTTTTTAAGGATCAGTAAAAATTCCTACAAATATTTTCTTACATGAATCCTTTTCAGAAACAAACACAAATATATTTGCAGCAAAACTTCATACCTCTATGTTGTATTCCTATTTCTCTATATAATTTTTTTCTGTGCGTGGCAGTCCATAAGGTGCTTAGAAAACAGTAAAAAATGAGCAAAGTCACCCTTTCATGTAAGTAAAACCCTGGAATCTTAACATGAAGCTGCTTGAGTTTCTATTACAAGAGAGGACCCGTGAAGACCCCATCCGAATTTCTATGACACTGATGGTTAACAGACATTGACACAACTAAGCAAACTCCAGTGGTCAAGTAGTTGTTGAGATAAGAGTTCTAACTTTAGATGCTCTGCCTGGAAGGCTAACCCACACTCAGATCATTTAGTCTGTGATCTTCTCTCACTAAATAAATCAAATGGATTTTGTATAATATTGACTCACTGCCTTTGATCTGCCTTCAAGTTCTTCCCGAAGCACTCTGTGGCTCTGGGGCGCCTCCGTCTCTTTGAAATCTCCAACAGCTCTGTGTTACAGGAGAGATGATCGGGAGAGTGGTGGTATTCACGGCTGTGCCAGGTTTTCCTCTGCTGGCTGAACTTTTCCAGGCTGAGTCAGTCACCCCTATATTCTCACATGATGAGCCCTGTGAGTGAAACATGACTCACCTATGCGCACTTGCTGTACATGGGAGAGAACACAGACAAATCGCCCTCCTCCAGTTGACACCATGGATGGGTAATCTTGGCTACGCAGCGTTTGACGCTTCCCTACAGTTCTGTGTTAGGTGTTAAGTCAAGATTATGCACTTGATGCTTCTCAGAGTAAGAGTGTAAACCATATTCACTGAATTATCAAAGGTATGTACTTAAATTTCAGCCTACAGAATTGGAATCATTGAGGCTTAGGACCTAGGAACCCACATTTTTTGTGTGTGTTTATTTTTTTATTTTTATTTTTAATTATTTGTTTTTTACATCATTCTTCATTTTGTGTTTTGTCCTCTTGGTTGTAATCCCCATGGGCTTCCCACCACCAATTCATCTGTGTGCCATCCCCATAATCCTGTGCACTCTTCCCACCCCAGTTTTGATCCTGTTCCCCTGTCCACTCCTGGAAAATGTCTCTGCTTTATAGTTGGGTTTTTTTTTCTCTTTATTACAATTGCTTTCCCTCCCCTCCTTTATGCTCCTGCTATTAGTGAAACCATCTTTTACTTTTCTTTTTCTTTCTGGCTTATTCCACTAAGCATGATCCCTTCCAGCTCCACCCACATTGCTGCAAAAGACATGAATTTATCTTTTTGATTGCTTAATAATATTCCATTGTGCATATGTACCACATCTTTTTAATCCAGTCATCTATTTTGGGGCATTTGGGTTGATTCTACATCTTCTCTGTTGTAAATAGAGCAGCCGTAAATATGGGGGTGCAGGTGTCCTTTTGAATCAATGTTTTTGTGTCTTTTGGGTAGATAACTAGGAGTAGAGTTACTGGGTCATATAGAAGCTCCATTTTTAGCAGTTTGAGAAACCTCCAAACAGCTTTCCATAATGGGAGCCCACATTTTAAACAAATTCCCCAGAAGCACTGCAGAATGTCTGCCCCAGACAAAAGCAAAATAGCTTGTTTTGTGATTCTGTGCAGTGCAACAAACTTTGTCACAAATTTGTCACAGGATTTAACAGGCAGACAGTGGCATCAGGAATCTTGAAGGTCCCTCATCCATTCTATTAGGCAGCAGAGGTTAGGTGTCTCTGCAGTAGGGAGTATCTTAATTCTTTCAACTCTTTCTACACATGGCTTCAGATCTATTTACCCAGAGCAAAAGAAATTCCAGACGAGCTGGCCAGGGAAGGAGTTAACACGCTGACTTTGTGTGTTATTTCCTGTGTGTCATGTGTAGGCCCAGGACAAGAATTTACGACAGGGGTATGGCTGACTAGAGGTGTTTTGTTCTGTCAGGAAAGCAGAGGATTTTTCTCAACTAGAAACTGATTTTTCTCAACCCTACCGGCTTTTCAAACTGTGGGTTGTACTTCATTATTGGGCTTTTAAATCATTTTCATGCAATGAAATGTCTGGCCCAGACAAAATTACAAGACATTCTTACAACCAGCATTTGTAACAGAATAGAGTAGAATAGGACAGAATAGAATAGAACAGAGATGGGCAGAGAGCACAGCATGTAAAAGGACTAATCATTGTTTTGTGAACCGCCGGTAGATCTGACTGTGGCCCTCAGTAAGACTCACTGAGGTATTGCCCTTCCCTGTGTGATTCCATCCCTTTCTCAGCCTCTTTTTGCCACCCCTTTACCAGTTGACAGGGACCTCCAAATCTCTCCTACTAAATTTAAAGGACAGCTATAGTTGAATCTGTGGCTTCATTCATTTGGAAAACACAGAGATGAAAATGAACCAGGTACATTGCAATCTTCCTGAAAAAGTCATTTCTGAGAAGGACCCAGATGCTGAATTCACAGATTTTTCTCAGAAAGAACTGGCAAGAAACCCATTCTGCCTTTGCGTTGGAGAGGCAGAGCTATTAGTTCTTCTGCTAGGCGTCTTATTTATACACACTGCTGAAGGCAAAGGCATCTGTCTCCACTTTCACAAAGGAAAAATAGGCCAATTCCATAGTAGTCAAGATCTGTGATGACCAGAATATTGCTTAGCAATGGCCCTCATTAGTCCTTTGGCATGAGGGCAATAAAATTTTGCCTCACAGTAAGATCCTACTACTCCATCAATCTACAATTCAAGTCTTCTGTAAATACAAGCATATATGGATTGTATGGATGTGTGTAGATACAGACATGCAGATATATAAATTTCCCTTTACTATGACTAGAAATATTAAGTACGGTTTTTGGAATCAGCGCTATGAAAATTGCTGTATAAAGCTGAGTAATCCAGAAAGAAAAGCGATAGCTAGAGTAACTCTAGGCAGCGGCAATGGCAAAATTTAATGACATTGTGAGGGGTGTGGATAAGGCCTGGGGAGCTTTGCCTGGAAGAAGACAACCTAGTGTGAGGACAGCCCACTGACAGCACCGCCCACCTGCAGCAAATCATGTCTGCGGTTACCACAGCCTTTGGCATGAGAGTAAGAACCACATTCTGAATCAGTCTCCAGTTAAAATTGCCTGAATGTTAATTTTGTTTTATAAAACTCTTTGAATTCACTTCACCAATGACCTAGAGATTTTCTTTCAATAAGCCAATAACTCAATTTCAAAAACTGATTACTTTGCATAAGCTATGTGACCCAGCAGAGAAGAACAGGAAGTTTTCAGCTGGTCCACTCTGAGATTGTGGGTTCATCATTCATCTTTCCAGAACCCAGCAACATACTCAGAAAATTTGGGCTGTAAGTGAAAAACTGTCTTTCCTCACTCTACATGTTCCCTTTCAACTGTGGGGAGGTAGGAGGAGCTAACTCTGGCTTTAGTATTTGCAATTAATAAATCCTCACTCTGCATATTTGCTTTCTGCTAAGAAGCCAAAAAAAAAGGGCTTGCTAGCACAATTTGATCCATACTCCCGCATAAAAAATAACCAGAGAGAAAGATGTCATTTCATCAAATGACAGAGATTATAGCCGGTATATAAATGGGGTTATTTTTGAACATTGCACTACAAATCCCTAAACTGTACTGCTAGATAATTGATATGAAATGTGTTAGAAGTGGCTTTCAGGTAAAGGATGAACTGCAAGGCTTTAAGCATAGAGTCAAGACAGATTACGTTTATCCATTATCTTCTTGTTTAGATGTAATAAGGTTCTGCAACTATTTGCCAAAAATAAAGAAAGAGGCAGGTAAACTGGATCGTGCAACAGCTTTGAAATACATTGAAAAATGTGTACAGATTTATTAGCTCGTTTTTTATTTTTTGACCTTCTGAGAGACTCCAATTCTCCAGGCATGAACAGAAGACAACTAACCTGAATACAGTGTAAAATGAGTCTTGTATTGGTAAACCTTGATTTTGGTATTGTCCCTCTATTCCAAATTCTGAAAAAAAAAAAAAAAAAACAGACCCTTCATTTCGTCAAGCAGTGATTTGAAACATTGCTATGTGTCAAAATTTCCTGCAGAGCTCAGTAAATATGCAACTGCCTGAACCCAATTCCAAAAAAAAATCTTCCAGGAAGATTTAGAATGTTGATGTCCTCTCTAGACCTCACTCTGGACAATTGAATCAACATCTGCAGGATGAGGACCCAGCACTGGTGTTTTCTAGAAGTACCCCTTGAGACTCTCAGGTACAGACCTGATTTGAGGACTCCTTCCCTATTAAGTCTGAGGTAGTAGGAGCATGTGAGGCCCAGCCTGCTCCATGCTTAAGTGTCACAGGTGATTCACAACTGTGACTCATGGAGTGTGTCCTCAGAAACACTGGCCTAGATCACATCAAAGACCTAGGTGGCTCCAGAGCTCTATAAAATGGTGATTCTGAAAGTGGGAAGGTTTTAGTTCTTCTTTGACAACTCTTCTGTTCTGGCAGTCCTCTTTTTTTTTTTTTTCAGATTATTTATTTATTTATTCATTTATACAGAACTGGGGTGCAGGCCAAAGGCTCAGAGATGGTGAGAGGATTCACCAGAGGCGGAGTGAGTAGCAGAACAGGCAGTTCGATGAAGTACACTGCTGAGGGCAGCAGCGGGCCTGTCAGGAGAGGTCTGCTGTGCCATGTGGGTCACCTCTGGGGCTGGGATAGAAGCATCGAAGCTGCTTCACATCGAAGCAGCTGCTGCTTACTTGCAGTGCTGCGTTTTAACGCGCTGTTAAACTGTTAGAGGGAGGGCCCGCTAACAGTCCACTTAAATAAAACTGTCTACTCAAAAATAAGGGAGGATTCCTTTGAACAGGATAACTAGATTCGTAAATTGATTACAGATGTTTAAGGATATAAATGTGCTGGTAGAGCAAACTTTGATTTTTGATCTGAATGTTGTATCAGCATTTCAGAAACAAATAATTGTACTTCTGAGATAAAATGAATGCAAAATTAATATCTAACAAAAATTATTTTTCCTTCCAGTTATAAGGTAAGTCAAGCAGGTGTAACAGACAGCATGAGGTATTGCATATTTGAAAGTTGCTAAGATGGTAGAGTTATTGTGGTGATCAGTTTGCAATGCATATGACAAATGTTAAGTCATTAAGTTGTATACCTGAAACTAAAGTTGTGTATGTCAGTTATACCTCAATTTTAAAAATAGGTTCTATAAATAAGCTTTCATTCAGAAAAAGTCACTTATACTTCTTAACTAGCATTTCAAAGTCCACTTAAAATAACAGTAAAGTACAAGGATAGTCACTATAGCATTTTTTAGTAGGAAAAAACACATTATAATAACTGACATAGCTATTTTTAAAAGTACTTATTATGTAAATAATGTAAATTAAATATGTAAAATATACAATTAACTAGTATTCAGCCAGTAAAAAAAGAATCATCCTTTTCTCTGTAATGATGCCAACCTCCCAAATATAACTAAGAAGAGAAGCAAATAACAGATATATCTAAAAAAGAGAAGAAAATAGCAGATGTATGTTCAGTGTAGAAACATTTTTGCTTTTATAAATTGTGTTAAAATCCATGATACTTCTCTAGAAAAATACACAACAAGCTGGTCACAGTGATTTCCTTCAAGGAGAAAACTATGTGACAGGGAAAATAAGACTTACATTCTCCATTAATATTCCTTAGGGATTTTTTAATTTTTGTACCATTTGAATAACTCAGTTAAAAAAAATTATAGAAATGCTCAAGTGGAAGTTAGGAATTCCTCAAGTGCTTCTGTGTGTGAACATACCCTAATGCATAGTTGATATTCAACAAATGGTTACTAAATAAACCTGCTATCTTGTTCCTTGTCTCCTGTTACCCAAATCTCTTCTCTCCTCAGTATGCAGGTGGGAGGAGGGAGATGGATCACTAATGCTTCACATTTATTACACTGTCTTGGTGCTTATTGAATTTAAGTACATGTGATCATTAAATAACCTCTTGACATATGTTCTTTATCTGGGGTTATTTAACAACATCCCTGTGAAATAGGTACTATCACTTGTCTTTCACATATAGAAAATTGAGGTCACCACAAGCACAAGCAAATCATATTACACACACACACACACACACAACTAAAGGGGCACTTTTTTAAAATAATATAATAGTTTATTTTTACATCATGTTGTGCATTTTTCCATCTCAGTTGTAATCCCCTTGGGCTTCCCATCACCAAATCACCTGTGCACCATCACCACAGACCAGTGCACTTCCCTCGCCCAATTGTTTTTGATCCATTCCCCACTCCACTCCCATAAAATGTCTCTGGTATATAGTTGTTTATTATTATTATTATTATTATTTTCTCCCCTGGTCCATTATACTCCTGCTATGAGTAAAACCATCCAGTATTTTTCCTTTTCTTTCTGGCTTATTTCACTTTTCCAGCTCTATCTATATTGCTGCAAAAGGCATGTGTTTAATTTTGTTTTTTTTTTTCGGTTGCTGAGTAATATCCCATTGTGTATATGCACCACATCTTTTTAATCCAATCATCTACTTTTGGGCATTTGAATTGTTTCCATGTCTTTCCTATTGTAAATAAAGCAGTAATAAACATGGGGAGGCGGGTTGCAGGTGTCTTTTTGAGTCAGTGTTTTTGTGTCTTTGGGGTAGATACCTAGGAGTGGGATTGCTGGGTCATATGGAAGCTCCATGTTTAGCAGTTTGAGAAACCTCCAAACAGTTTTCCGTAGTGGTTGTACTAGTTTGCATTCCCACCAGCAGTGCAGGAGAGTTCCTTTTTCTCCACATCCTCGCCAACATTTGTTGTTGCTAGTTGCTTGAAGATGTGCCATTCTCACTGGGGTGAGGTGGTATCTCATTGTGGTTTTAATTTGCATCTCCCTTATTATGAGTGATGTTGAACATTTTTTCATATGCTTGTTGGCCATCTGCATTTACTCTTTGGAGAAGTGTCTTTTTAGCTCTTCTGCCCATTTTCTGATGGGGTTTATTTTTGTTGAGTTCCATCAGTTCTTTGTATAACTTTGTGATTGATCCTTTATCGCTAGTTTTGTGTGAGAAAAATTTTTCCCAATCAGTGGGATGTCTGTTTTTTGTAATGTCTCTTTTGCTGTACAGAAACTTTTTTTTGTTTGTTTGCACAGAAGCTTTTTAATTTGCTGTAGCCCCATCTATTTATCCTTTCCTTCATTATTGTTGTGTTGGGTGCTGTATCTTCAAAGATGTTACTGAAGTGTATGTCATGTAGTGTTTCGCCCATCTTTGCTTCCATGTATCTTATGATTTCTATTCTTGTATCTAGGTCTTTAATCCACTTCGAGTTGATTTTTGTGTATGGTGTGAGGTAGTGATCTAGTTTCATTTTTTGCATGTAGCTTCCCAGTTTCCCCAGCACCATTTGTTGAACAAACTTTCTTTGTTCCATTGTATCTTCTTTGCTCTAAAAGGGCACTTTTAAAATAAAGGCATAGTACTATAAGTACTTTGAGTACATCATGAAGATGACATACTCTTTGCTCTTCAAAAGGCCCTTTCCAGGAGAAATATTTGTGTGTAACATCTCTGTAACAGAAAGCAAGAGAGACACCAGGTGGGAGATCAAAAAGGAGAAATCCAGGGGAAGAAGAAAGAAATCGAATAGGACTAGACCTTCCAATTAGGACTTTGAAGGGGTCTATTAAGGAAAAATCATGCGATTCATACTAAGTACTTTACATTACCTTTTTAGTCTTTTAGTCCTAACAAACCTAAGTATTCTTGTCCTCAATTTTAGAAGAATAAGTCAAAACCTAAAGAACAAACCTTTCCCAGATGTTCTAGTCCGCACTTAATGTCTTCCTGCTTCCTTCTGGCCTCTCTTATAGGGAAGGTGAACACACGTCGACTCATGTATTGCTAAAACATGAGTCTGTGTGTGTAACTGTGTGTGTACATGCATGTGTGTGCATGAGCTCATGCTCATGATACACATTGCTTATCTCTAAAACAAGAATACTTGAGATAGGAACATTTACTTCATATTTAATGGTTCCCATTATGCTAACATAGTAGATACTGAATCATCTATAGTAACATATTAGTGCTAAACTAAGTCTGTATGATCTATTTTAATTTTGTGGAAAGGTTTTATGACTGCAGATGAAAGAAAACTATTTGATCACCTCAAATCTCCTCATCTGAAATACTGGGTTCCATTTATCTGGTTTGGAAATCTCGCAGCTAAAGCCCGAAAGGAAGGTAGAATCAGAGACAGTGTTGACCTGCAGTCACTGATGACGGTAAGTACACTGCAAACCATCAGAAAGGATGCTAGAGACCAAGAGGAACCTGAATTTAATTGGCTGGATCAAAGTGACTCCACTTTGTTCCATCCTCATTCCAAAGAGTCCAGCAAGACTGAGCCTCAACATGCAGGATGGAAATAGCACACAGGTTTCAAGGCAGATTGATTGCCAGCAGTTGCTAGGAAGCACTGTCTTAAACAGAATTCAGCTTCGTAATAGGCTCTATAAAAAAGTGTTTCTTATTGATTAGCAATATCTGCCAAGAGCACTTAGAACTTGGCACCCACACAACTGACTTGCCATCCCTGTTTCCTGGTTCCTAGAAAAAAATCTCAAGCAGAAGTAAACTTCCCCAGTTTTTTCCCAACATGAAAATATCTTGAGGGTAAGCTAGCTTTTCAGGAAACAAAATAGTGTTTTTATTAAAGGAAATAATACTGAATTCATCTAAGAAACAAATTCACTTACGAGCTAGATAGATTTGTGCCCTGACAGCCTCCTGCCTAGCTCTAGGCTAAAATGAGTGAGTGATTTAAAAATAGCTCCCAAATTAATTCGAACATTTTCCCCTCTCTTAGATAATAACTTATGCCTGATAGAGTAAAAAAAAAAAAAAAAGTCAATGAATCCCAGTTCTCAGTTCTTCCTGCAACAGACAAAGATAGATTTTCTGTCAATATAAGTATTCTAAACCCTAGGATGGATTACTTTCTTCTACAAACTAATGTAAACACATTTTCAAATGAGACCAACAAAAATAATCTGTTCTGTCTGTAATTAACCAATGCTAGAAATTACTTAAAAATAACCACTGCCTTCCCATCACCACTTTGGGTCAATATATATGTTGGAAATCATGGGTTCAATAGAGTAGGGAATATTTCTATAAAGTCCCGATGTGACTTAATATTTAAAATATGCTCAACTACACTCGTCCATTTTGCAAGTTGTTGAGTGATGTTCATTGCCTGTCATTTTCAGAATTTCCCTTTGGAGTGATCTTCAGGTCCAATATTAGCTATGCAATGCACTTTACAGACATAATCACCAAAAAAAAAAAAAAATGGCCACCTTCTGAGTCCTAGATATATTGATTAGCACACCTATCCATCATTTTAGTAAATTGTGTTTTATCTGTTTCTGCCTTAGGAGATGAACCGATACCGTTCTTGGTGCAGTCTCTTATTCGGTTATGACTGGGTTGGGATTCCTCTGGTTTATACCCAGGTATCAAATATTTTGCACAAGATTTCTCTTTCTACTTGGCCACCTTGGCTCTCCAGCACTGTGTCCTCACTCATTTTCCCTCCATTCCAGGTTGTCACACTGGCTGTCTACACCTTCTTCTTTGCGTGTCTGATTGGACGCCAGTTTTTGGATCCCACCAAAGGCTATGCAGGACATGACTTAGACCTATACATTCCAATCTTCACTCTCCTGCAGTTCTTCTTCTATGCAGGATGGCTCAAGGTAGCTAAGAGTTCCTGAGACTCCCGCTGTAACTTTGATCATGTTCCAAACTCGGCACGCTGATCCTTTACTGAGTCATTAACCATTCACAAGTAAGGCACAGATTTAGCAATAATAGTTCAGAGCGGTAATTCCTTCCCAACCAGCGAGTAAAAGTGACGGGAAGAGAGTGAGTTCTCTATGGCAGCAGCACATGTATGCAGAGATTACAAGACTACTCTTTTTGTGGGCATTGATTTTCTTTAAGTCCTATGTGGTCCCATTAAGATTTTAATAATGGAATTGAAGTAATAACTGTAGCTTCATTGATACTTTATACTACAGTAAGCAAGTTGGCAGACTAACAGAGAGGAAATAAGCTGTGCATATCAGCCGGCAGTATTCAGATTGTGTTATTATCTAGATTTTACTTACTTCTGTACATAATTGTAATTCACTGAAAACCCACTAGCTGTTTCACATTAAATGCATCCAATTTTTTTTAAAGATTTATTTATTTGTGCATACAGAACTGGGGTACAGGTCAGAGGCTCAGGGGCGGTGAGAGGCTTCACCAGAGACAGAGTGGGGAGCAGAACAGGCAGATCTATGAAGTACACTGCTGAGGGGAGCAGCGGGCGGGCCAGGAGAGGTCTGCCACGCCATGTGGTCACCTCCGGGGCAGGCAGGGTTCGAACTCATGCAGAAGTGGCTTAAGCTTCTCAATGCAGTGCTTCTACCCGCTGCGCCACCAGGGAGGGCCCTAAACGCATCCAATTTTTAAAACCAGAATTGAGACTCAGAATTCATCAGAATCAAAACCAAAACCCTAGGATTAGTGACTACATTTGGTTTGCCAGGAAATTAAAAACAGATCAGAGCAATAAGAATGACCTGTCTAGTCATCAGTGTATTTCATCACCACCTACCTCCCCACCCCTTCCTAGCTGTGTGAATAACCAAGCTTGATTCTTTTATCTCTTTTGTGAACTACCCAAAATAAGTATGCGATGGGGGAAAAAATTGAAACCAATGACTCCATCAATTTAACTAAAATCTACTGACAGTTTGGAGATGCCTTTAATATATGGAAGCTTCAGATGTTCACTTTCCAAACAGCCACATGCTGGAAAATAGTGTTCTGTGCCCTCCTGATTCTGCCACCATCTCCCAGCACAGGCTTTTACTGGAAAATGAGTATGTTAGCATTTGAAATTATATTCCAAAGAGGAAAGGCATGTCCTTTACAAATGGTAAACACATTTTTAACCAGGTGGCAGTAATTCTTATTTTTACCCATTTAAGACAGAGAAAGAACAAAAAAAAAAAACTAGTAACTCTCATTTCTCACTAGAGAAAAACATGATGCTGCTTTTTCTAAACAGAAAATCACCACGATTTCCCTAAATTCTCGGTTGCTCTGGATTTTCATTGTCCTTTCCCCTGAGCTGTGCTGAGCTTCTTATTTTTGCTTTGTGACCAAAGGAGGTGTTTGGCCAACCTATAAAGAACATGTTAGCTGGCTACGCTAACTAAAACAGACTGAAGTATTAACATGCTTTTCCTTTGCAAAATATTTTTGAAGGCAAAATATGAAAGGGAAATCTCAACTCCATTGAGACATCTCTGGGAAAGGATCCAGGCATAATTTTTTTTCAAGTTCCCCCACCTGGTTCCAAATGCTATTTAGCCAAGTTTGAGAACAATTCTTCTAAATAGTTAGAATTAGGGCCCTCCCTAGTGGTGCAGTGGGTTAAAGCGCAGCATTACGAGCCAGCCACAGCCTCCTCAGCACCGAGTTCGATCCCCAGCCCTGGAGGTGACCCACAAGGCACAGCAGACCTCTCCTGTCTTGCC
Organism: Condylura cristata; assembly: GCF_000260355.1. Taxonomy (NCBI): domain Eukaryota; kingdom Metazoa; phylum Chordata; class Mammalia; order Eulipotyphla; family Talpidae; genus Condylura; species Condylura cristata. Next base: position 31,758,772 of record NW_004567105.1, read on the forward strand.
CACTGCTCCTCTCAGCAGTGTACTTCATCAGTCTGCCTGTTCTGTTCCCCCCTGTCTCTGGTAAATCCTCTCACCATCCTTGCACCTCTGACCTGTACCCCAGTTCTGTATGCATTAATAAGTAAATCTTTTTTAAAGAGAGAGAAACAAAAAGAGAGAATTAAATCCTAAAATATGCACAGATAGATTTGCTACAAAATAAATGGACTCACAATCTAGAAACTTAACTAATCAGTGGTGCCTTTATTTATACATTTATAAGTTTTTCCCATCTAGGCCCAATGTATAATCATAGAAACACATACGCAATAAAAATCAAAGGGAATTATTCAAGAAAGAGAATAACAGGTAAGTCATATTTGGCATATATCTCTCACAAAGAAGGCTATTCAAGAACCTGGTAAGAACATTTAATATTGACTGATTATTAGAAAATATAAGATAAGAAACTACCTGAACTTTTGCCAGTGGAAAAACTTATGAGGTAACAATAAACCCTTTAGCATAAATCTAAGAAAGATTAAAATTCCAGCTTTATGATTTACTAGCTCTCTGACTCATCACTTGGCAGTTATGTCCCAGAAGTGTGGAAGTTCCTTGTACTGTTTTCTGTAATTACTCCATAAGTATTTTTTTGGTTTTTTTTTTTGCTGCTTATATTTTGTTCCCTCATCTGAACTTTTGTAAATCCCTTGAAAGCACAAACTACAGACGCCTCCGACTATCTCGCACAATGCCTCGCATATTGCCAACACTATTTCAAAATTCATGATTTCTGCGTGGAACTCAAGCGGTCACATGACTATGCCTGGCGAGGGCGGCATTGTCACAGTTGAATAGACTAATCAGTGGTGCCTTTGGCAAGCATGGCTATGGAGACACGTCATTACAGATTTAAGACTTGTTTGCTGATAAATATCTGTCTGTAGGACAATGCACTCCCTTTCAGGCTTCATATTATGAGGCAGGGAATGAAATAGGAAACATCTTCGGTCTGCATTCTTATTCTTCACAAGCATTGTGTTCTCAACTGCAGGTCGCTGAACAGCTTATCAACCCTTTTGGAGAAGATGATGATGATTTTGAAACTAACTGGTGCATCGACAGAAATCTGCAGGTTAGAGAAGCATTTCTTTCCTTTACAAATATTAACAATAAACCACTTCTGATGTTTCAAATCTAAACAGACTCTGAATGCAGGCCCTCAAATTTAGAGCTTTCAGCCCCAAGTGAAAGAGGTTTGGCTGATCAGGGTATTGTCTCCAACCCTTTGGAAACTCACAGGTCCTACCTCTCTCAACTTCAGTGAAATTCAGTCCTTTTAAATAACAGTTCAAGCCAGTTTCTTTATAAGTTTCTCAATTCTACACAATCTCTTTCATTGCAACATAGAACCATATTTTTACTCATTCTTTAATCTGTTTTTATTACCACCCAGAGAGTTGACAGTGACCTAAAATGGCAGCCAGGCACCATCAGATGTGAGTTCCCAGATTCAGAGCACAAGGTCCTCACAGTCCAGCGCTGACAGCTGGACAATGCAGCCGCACTAGCCTGGGTCTCAGAGTTGCCTGAAATATACCAGATGGAACTGTAGGGCCCTTACCTTGAAGGATTCTAGAAAGGTTTTTTATGCAGAGCCAGTAGAAGAGAATTTACCTTGAGGGCAAGACTCTCCTTAAAGCATTCTCTTCCCTGAGAAACACAGACTAAGCAAAGATCTTCAGTTTGTCTGTTTGCTTTAAGCCCTTATTCAGCTCTTAAACAGGTTCAAACTTTTCACCATAGACCACACATTCAGTCTGTTAAAGAGCAAGCACAGTGCCTAGATCTGTGACTTTGTAAGAACTGGATTCCCAAAGGCTTAGTCATTTTTTCCATGCATCAATTTGTCAACATCAAGACGAGGGACCATTGATGACACAATAAGTATAAGCTTATTGATACATTTTTCCAAAAAACAAAAGCTCAGAGCTCAGAAGTTATAACAAATATAAATGTATTTATGGGCCCCATAGAACAGGATTTTGAGAGTCTTACCCTTTTTGTAGGATCTGGGATTATGTGCTTGCTGCCAGGATGGCCTTAGACAATACAGTGACTGAGCAAAGAAGCAAAGCCTCTTAATGCCTCCAGGCAAGATGTAGCTCCCCTCTGGGACATGGGACTTGATAGAACAAATGTGGGTGGTTTTCTAGCCTCTCTCACCCCATTGCCAAGTTCTTATGAAGTAAATGACATAGACAACTCCCTGTGGCAGCTCTGCTTGTAGTGACTGTGAACTGTGGACACTTGTATATTCACTCATTCAGATTCTTCTATATTATTCCAGATCCCATCCACTCACAGGAACTTACTCTGTTTCTTTGATCACACCTGAATTATCCTAACAATATCACAATGATTTTAGGTCTCTCTTTTAGCTGTGGATGAAATGCACATGAATTTACCCAAGATGAAGAAGGACATTTACTGGGATGACTCTGCCGCTCGGCCACCATATACCCTGGCAGCTGCTGACTACTGTATCCCCTCATTTCTGGGGTCAACAATCCAAATGGGGTAAGTGTGGTTTTAATCACCAATTGTAGAAAATAACTTGGTCATTGTTCTGATATTTTTAATGCCCTCATCCTGAAGTTACTGTCATGACAACTGTCAATGATTAGTATCTTTAAACATAGCGTTCTCGAATTTTGAGATGTAATTAATATGCCTGAGAGTTAAAGGAACTGAAGTTTCTGGTTTAAATATAGTGGTGGTGGCGTGTGTGGATGTGTCTGTGCGTAATTTGCCTGTATACCTTACTTTGATATCACTATTTTCCAGTAGTTGTACAGAGATTCTCTTTTTTGTCTTTCAACTTGAACAGATTCCTTTTTTAATTATGTAGTTGTTTATTACCTAATTATGACCACAATGGTTAAATGTAGTGTATTGAGCAGATATGCACTGTTGTTAAACTACTTGGAGACAGGCAAGTCTTAAGGAATGAAATAAGTTGAATCAAAAGTTTTCTCAGAGTCTAATTTAGTCGATGTTTAGTATACAAATCAGTCTCTTGTTCGGTAGTTTCAACATCACAATCTGTTCCTACAAAAGGGCTGAGGCCTGAAGTAAATCACGCATAGTTCTTGAATAATTTTATTAAATCTGATAACGTATTTGATTGTGAAGAAATGTGTGAATGTGGGAAGAGTTTAAGTGTATGTGTTCAAGGCAGATGCTACAGTTTGCAAGTAACTTAAAAGAGTGTGAAAAAATTAGAAAAGTAAGAAGAATTTTGCAAAATTATACAAAAGAGAGAACTCTTGTTCAGTTGCTCTTATAACTGTGAGCAAACTGAGGCATGACAGCAGAATGACAGTGGAACCTGTTTTGATGTTAAATGAGAGTAACATTTTTTTTCTTAATTTCTGCTTTATTGAGATAGAGTTAAAACGCATAACTTGTACTTAAAGTCTACATCCTGGTGATTCTATGTGTGTGTGTACGTTGTGAAAGGATCCTCCCATCTGGTTAATTAACACATCCTTTACCTCATATAGGTCTCTGTCTTTCTCTCTTCCTGCCTTCTTCCTTCCTATCATTTTTGGTAAGAAAATTTAAGTTCTACCCTCAGTACATGTCAGCTATACAGTACAGTGTTCTCATGTATAGTTACCATGTTTTACATTTGAACTTCAGACTTACTTCCTTCTATAGCTGAAAGTTTACACCCTTTTACCCATCTCTCCCTTATTCCCAACCCTCACTTCTGGCAACCACCTTTTTACTTTGTGTTTCTATTAGAATAACTATTTGATGTGCAAAGCAAAAGTCAATTTACTAAACTTGTACTAACCTTGGTGGGAAGGGCAGATGATGGAGGGTTTTGTAGTTGAATAAGGAGTGTCGCCTTTTTTCAAACGTAATGAGTGACATAGTCACTCAGTCAGGTGTTTAGAGGGTTTATCCTAGCAACCAGATGAAAGAGAAATTGCTAAAGACTAGAACCAAGAGACAAGTAAGCCGGTTGTTGGTGTCCTACAGACAGATAAGGAAAGACTTGAACAAGGGTGGTGTTACCAGCACAGGCTAGGAGGCAGAAGGGACCAGTCAAGAAGGGAGATGGAGTTAAGAAAGACTAGACAAGTGGTAATGAACCAAGAATGATAAGAGAGTAGGAGAAAGGAGCTGCTGTAAGGAAGAGATGCATTTCTGGGGGCATGGGTTGAATGCGAGACATCTATGGGCAACTCACAAGCAGACAGACAGCCAGCAGACCATGCTACAGAGACAGCGTGCATGTAGGGGTCACCTTTGACTGCCATCAGAGCATGGTGTCTTTAGAACCATCAGGGTAAGCAAGAGCAGAAAGGAACGGTGTCAAGGGAGCAGGGCAGAATATTGAGGGTGGAATATTAACATGTGGTCAGAGGAAAAAGTGTTCTTAAGAGTCAGCATGGGAATGATCAGAACAGAGACAGGAGAAAAAGAGAGCTGGTCGGTCCTTCCTAGCAGCCAAGGGTGGGAAAGTTCTAAACAAAGCCCCTAAAATGTAATAAGGGTTTGCATTTTAAAGTTAACAGAGACTAAAATAAGAATGTTGGGATAGAAGCTAAATTACAAGAGATTGAAGAATATTTAAAAGTAGGGAGATCAAGACTGCCAGTGTAACCTTTTTTTTTTTTTATAATTTAACATGGAAAAGTTCATATGTGTAAAAAAAAAAAAAAAAGGCAAACTGTAATAAGCCTCCATGTACCCATCATCCACTTTCAATTATGAAGTTATCACCAGTCTTGTGTGACCCACACTCTTACTCGCTCATCCCCTTCCTGACATTGTGAGGCAAATATAACCACGTCACCTTCATGCCTAAAAAACAAAACCAGGGTCCTCCCTGGTAGCAAAACGGGTTAAAGCACAGCACTATGAAGTTACTGCAGCCACTGCAGCACAAGTCCGATCCCCAGCCTGGGAGCTGACCCACATGGCACAGCAGACCACTCCTGACCCGCTCCTGCTCCCCTCAGCAGTGTACTTGTCAGGAAGGTCACTTGTCAGTTCTGCTCCCCACTCTGCCTCTGGTGAATCCTCTCACCCTCCCTCACTTCTGGCCTGTACCCCAGTTCTGTATGCATAAATAAATAAATCTTTTTTAAAAATCAAATAAATTTTTGAAACAATGGTTCCTTTACTTATTAAGTAACCATAAACTCATTTTTTGAGAAATCTGGCTTGGAGGAGACAGCCCAGACAGGAGCTAGTATGAGACATGGAGTGGAGAGTAGTGATATGTTTTTTATTTGTTTTATAACATTTGAGGATGGCAGTGCCTTGAATATAGTTAAAAGGAAAGGGGAGCTTTCTTCTCCCTTGCCAGCTATCCTTAGCATCACTGAATCATCTCTATTAAATTCTGCTTTGCTGCTATGCTCCAGTCCTGTCCAACTAGGTCCATTAAGATTCCCTGCGGTGCTTACTGTAGTCCTGAACACTGCACAATTTAGCATCTCTTATCAGAGAACCCACAGGGAAAAAAAATTATCTCAGACATCAGTGGAGGGAAAAGAAAGCTTGCCTCTTCTAGGAAACACTTACATTATTTATATAATAATGAGTTATATAATTGATGATGGTCTCCTTTTCATTTTGACTGCTACAAGCCTGAAAACTAAAGCCGTAGCGTCCTTCAGTCAGCCCGTGGGATTGCTCGGCATGTATTTCTCAGTACTGTTGTTCTCATCATGTTGTTGTTCCTTAATTCTAGCCCTGCTCTCCCTAGCCTAACTTTATAGATTACTGCATCGTATGTATTTTTATAAGCAACTTCAAATCCTGTCAAGATGAAGCAAGATGTAATAAAGCACAGAATGATAGTTCTTCTGGCTTTGCCAAAGGAAGTAAAAAGACAGGCTGGGCAAAGGGGAGCACTGGACGGAGGGAGGACACACGAGCCAGGGAGGTCAGCGGAGGAAGGTCACGGTGAAGACGGATGCCAAGAGGCTGGGCCTGGTCCCAGGGACAGAGGCCTCCACACCTGCCTAGAGGGAAGGGTTGAGGGTGAATGTAGTCAGGACAAGAGGACACATCCCTGCACAGCTAGCGAATGATGAACCAGTGTTTTCGTGGCATTTAAGCAGCATAATGTCTTAATCCAATGGAAGTTTTAAGGCCTTCTAAACTGCTATCATTTCCAACACCAAAGGGGTGCTAAAGTTGCACCTCCAATCTTTGGAGGGGG
>NW_004567105.1:31766075-31791855 GCF_000260355.1 Condylura cristata
CAGACCTCTCCTGACCCGCCCACTGCTCCCCTCAGCAGTGTATTTCATCAATCTGCCTGTTCTGCTCCCCACTCTGTCTCTGGTAAGTCCTCTCACCACCCCTGCACCTCTGGCTTGCACCCCAGCTCTGTATGTATAAATAAATAAATCTTTAAATAACTAAATAAATAAATTTGGAATTACCTATTAGCTCAACTTATTAAGTCTCTGAGGAATGGAACACATGGAAGCTAAATATCTGAATTCTCATAACTCCCTTTAATCCTGACTCAAAAATCAAAACAAGGATCAGTAAAGAAGTAATAATCCCTTGAAGGCACTGGTGAAACCCTAACAAAATCCATCCATAACAGCCAGAGGATTCAGAACGGGAGAAGAGAGGGCAGAGATGAAGAGATCACTCAAGTGTGTCGGGGTGCACATGTAGTCCATCCTGCTGCCCTAAAAGCAGGCACCAAGTCTATGAACTGCCAGTTGCTGTCTACATTCCTGTTTAAAGAGCTCTATTTTAATGGGCTTTTGCCATAATTCAAATCATATGTTAAAACTTCTTCACATTTATAGTGACCTTAAGAAAGCAGTCTATGAATTCAGTTAAGTATCTATTTAGTGAAGAAGGAAAAATAGATTTTTTGTAAGGCTTTCTTCTGTGTAGGAGTTAAGGCATTTATTTAAGATTTATTTGGTTGCTAATTTGTTATAAATTATAACCACTTAACTGGGAATAATCACATTTAATTATCTTCATTACAAAAGCTCTGTAAATACAGTTAGAGATAGGCACACATATTCTTAGAATATATATAGTTTATATATACAATTTTACAATATATATTTAATATTCAAAAGTACTTCGTGTTGTATGGTAGGTCAGATATATCTTAGTGATATTAATTCAGTTATACCAATATAGGTATTTTAGCAAGTAAAAGGCTTTATTAATACATGGCTAAAAATACTTCTAGATTAATGTTTTATTCAGTATTTCTTTACCAGCCAAACTAGATTCAAACATTTTTAACTTTAGAGAAAATAGAGACTCTTTATGTACAACTGCATGCCTATGTTTATAAATAACCCAAAATATCTTAAATTCTGAATTACTAACTTCAACAAAAATGTATTCATGGAACATTGATTTTCACTTAATGTACCAGAAAGGAAAAGGAGATGCAACCTCAAGGAGGTGAATGTGCATTAAGTTTACAATTTTAAAACGTACACAGCGATTCTTTCATTTGCCAACCGGGGGTCACCAGTAGAGCTGTTTTCACTGGAGCTCTGAGACCTTTGAGGTCTATATGGCTACAATTCCTTTTTACCTCAGCCAGCAGGTGCTGGTAAATAGAGCCAGGGTGAAGCTCTCAATATGCCTGTGTTAACCAGATTTGCCATAACCCTCGGTCCCAACCTTCAACGAGGAAGATCGCCAGCAATATGTGCAGCTTTCTGAGCTAAGCTTACCTTTCGTGGTGTTCCACTAGCTTGAGACTACCCCCAGAAGGGGAGCAGAGAGGATGAATACAGCCTTGTGATCGTGGCTTTTCTGCCTTGTGCATGGCCCGGTACCTCCAGCTCAGCCATCTTGTAAACCCTTGTAAATCAACTCTGATTCTTGACTGATTCTGCAGTGAAGGTTAAAAATAACAATGTTCACCTCTAATGGTCCAAAAAGCACATTTTGTTTTGCCCATGAATAACTGCTCCTGTCCACATGCTCCTGCCCAAATACATTTTCGGGAAAATTATCAGCTCCTTCCAAGGCAGTCCCCTGACGTTGAATACACTGGCAATCTGAGGACAGAAATTCTGACACAAGAATTCGAGCTCATCTTGCTAAATGTAATTTTCCTAAATTCCTCATTTCAGTTCTGTCAAAGTGGCCTATTATTCAAATTAAAATAGGCCAAAGGGCATTTTAAAAATGGCCCAGTAAAGAAAAGCAAGCTTCATCCAGTTTTATCCTTTAATCTTTTTAAGCTCTATATTTACTTAATCATCTAGTAAGAAGAGGCTTGCTTTGCAAAAAAGCTTGCTTTGGAAAAAATTGTGTTAAATCTTTCAAATCATCGAGCTACTTGGGTCTTGCCATAGCAGACACATCGTAAGAAGTCTCGACAGTGGAGGCATCTTCAGAGTCTTCTGCTTCTTGTTTGTTAGAGCCACAGGAGGTAAAAATTGCTCTTCTGTGCTCTGACCAGCCCAAGCATCTTCTCAACAGTCCTTAATTTAGTTACTGCTGGCGTGCCCCCAAGCTGGCAAGGGAGACTGTGACACTGATGATTTTATAAGTGTTCAATAGATATTTTGAAAATTTGGGTGGCTTTTATTTTTCATCACTTGAGATTTAAAGTCAGAATACATCCCAATTCAGTCATGAATTTGACCTATAGAAATAACATGTGCTCATCCTTCTAGAATCGGCTATGACCAACTAGTTTGGCTTCACATAATCTATCATTTATCCCCCACCTGCTCTTCTCCCTTATTAAATAACAAGAAAGTCCAGTATGTGGCACAAACTTTCTTCTTCTTACATTGTCTGGCTTTCTGAATGGATAATTTACATTATGTAACAAATACATACTGCAAGATTTGGAAATATCTGCTGATGGCACAAAAGAGCAATAGTGAGAGACAAATTCAGAGCATTCCCACCCTCTGCTTAACCCTACCATCTTTCCCTCCAATAAACCTGCTCCTCCCATGCTATCATTTCCTCTCCATTCACCCAGTGTCCTGATGTTCCCATTAAGTGGCTGTTACAGTTGCCGCCTCCATTCCATGTTCATGTTAGGTAGCAGCTCTGAGAAGTCATAACATTTTACAGCACCATTGACAGGAGCCTAAGTGCCTGAGGGCAGACGTGTGGATTAGGAAATGTGACATAGATGCAATGGAATGGAATACTACACAGTTCTAAAAAAGATGAACTCTTGCCATATTACAATACTGTATATGATTTAGGAGGGCAGTGTATCATATCATCTTAAATGTACCCAATCTCATCTGATTTAGGGGAATATTTTCACACATCCTCAGATGTATGTTAACATACCATACCCAACAAAAAAGATAGACTCTTGCCATTTGCAACCGTTTGGATGCAAGTAGAGGGGACAATACTAAGAGAACTAAGTCAGAAGAGAAAGATAAATGCCAGATGGTTTTACTTAAATATGGAATACAGAGAAACAAAGGGTCAGATAAAACTGAACCAAAAACATACGTTAGAAATAAGATCATAGAACTGAGATCACAGTGAAGGGAAAAGGAAAGCAAAGTGGAGAGGAGGCCCATTGGACTGTGTGGAGGACTATGGGTGCCTTGGTGGAGGGTGTGGTAGGTAACATAATCTGAAGAGGTGTGATCCAATACCGCGAAATCATATACGGTATTGTAAACAAACTAATCCGAATTAAAACAAAACTGAACTCAAAAGTACATTTTTCCTTCAACCATACCAACTCCAAAATTATTTGGAAACTACCTCTGAACATTTGCCAGTCACTGACAGTCTTTTTAATATCTTCCACCTACCAGCAAAGCTTTCCATTAGTATTATTCCTTTTGAACTCTGAAACTACTCTAGGGCAGGTAGAGTGAGTGTTGTCACCTGTTTACCAAATCTGATAACAAGTCACAGAGAGGTTAAGTGGGTCTCCTGTGGTCACCCAGCTAGTTAGTATCAGCCTAGGAAGCATTAATCCTGGCTTCTCAAGTTCCAAAAAATAATATTCCTTACCACAAGGCAATTCTCAGATTCCCTCTCTGGAAGCTGATGGCTGCACAGTACTTTCCATAAATGTTCTCCTAGCTCTAGTTACCTGTTTTCCAAGTGAATTCCAGGCATAAGATCTAGCTTTTTCAGGTGACCTTCTCTAATAAATAGCAATATAATAGGGCTGCTTATGTCCTGTCGTATAATGTTTCTGCTGTAATTGTTTTGGGAAATTTTAAGTGGAGGTATATTTGAGCCTCAGAATTTGTACTATCCTATCCCAAGGGCACCTTTTAAACCTCAAGAAAGGAGTAGAAAGCTTAAAAGTTTCCAAATGGTACATCCAAGTCCCCAACAGGGAAATAATTTTTTGAAGTATTCTATCCTCTATACTCTGAGTTTAAAACCAGTTTGTTCTGAAACCACAGATTCTGTTGTCATGTTGGGAACCATGACTATCAGATGGGCATTGTGTATTGACAGTGATTCGTCTCCCCAAGAAAACACTCAGAGCAGGGGCCCTCTGCTCATCATGCTCATCACTGCGGCTCTCACAGTGTAAAAAGCTCCCAAGTCATGTTTCCAACCAAAGCATGTCTGACTGACCACAGTCATCGGTTGACTTTCATCTTGCTCTTCCAGTATAGACACAGTTGGGCCAAGTGACCCAAGTCTAGTATTCTTCTCACTTCACAAAGCCTCGCCAAAACTGCCTTTGCCTCCAGGATAAGATTGACATCCTAACACAGGCCAAGACTTCCTTCCAGTTTTTGCCTGACCCAATTTTGTGTGCTTGACACAATTTTGTGTGCTGAAACTAACTCGATATTTGCCTTTCCCAGGAATACCCCAAAGTTCGAGTCACTTCTTCTACCAGGAGTACTCCTTCCCTTCTCAGTCTGGTTCCTACTCAGCATGAAGGGCCAGCTCAACAACTTAATTTGCCCCCAATGTAACTATTTATAAGCCTCCTTTCCCCCCTCCATTTACATTTTACTATACAGTACTTAATACATTTGTTCATTTAATGCTTGATAAATGCAGTAGGCAGAGAAGTCTCCCGTGTCCACACCACCATTTTATGAGGCAGGAAGTAGCACTGACATTGGCAGCCAGTGTCAGCTGCTGAATCGTTTGGACATTAGCAACAGCACTGGCCATTTTGTGGCTTGCACTTTGCAACTCACCCACTTTTCTCCAATTTGTGACGTAGAGTCTTAATCCCCTTGCCCACAGAGCCACATCACTACATAATAAGAAAGCTTTTCTATTAAGGTTTCTTGGTGGAAACCCTTATTATAAGGCAGACTTTCTTTTCTGAAAGGTTTTGTCATTCCTATAAGGCTGCTTGCTTTACAAGCAGTTAAGGAAGGCAAATCCCAAATAAAAAGTGAAAGTGTAGTTGAGGACAGAGAGGCGTCTTGTAGAGAGAGATAGCCAGCTCCACCTCAGGTTCCCGGAGCACTTCCAGTGCGGGCATCTTAGTGAGTAACTGTGCTTGCCACTCTCCTGCCGTCCTCCCCAACTAAACGGGTTCCTGAAGTGTGACTGGAGATCTGACCGACTGAAATCCAAGAAGCAGGGTTCACCAAGGCCACTGAAGCATGAGTCTGCATTTCTCAAGTCAATGTAACAGAATCTGAGCCGTGCACAGCGGTGGGAGGGCCAGAAGGCTATCTGGTAGCCAACTGCACTGCCAGGGCTTCAGAATAACAGCACGAGGTGGTAATCAGATGCTATCCTGGGACATTCAGCCATTAATCATCCAGTCACCCATCTTTTATTCATAAACATGGAGGAATGGTCTTTTCTTTGGCTGTTTACTTTGCCCTTTTGGGTTATACCAGTTTTAGGTTCTCCCACTTTTTCCTTTCTGTTACATAAAATGCGCCTGGCATGGAAGTATCTTATCACCATAGATGTCACTAGAATCTTTCATGGGGACTGCCTGGTTACTGCTGCTCCCAGAGTTACTATAAGCAGTTGTAATGCCAGGGCAAGGCTGTAAGGAGCCCCACCTGGAACCTGACTGTGAAACCAGAGCTCTGGACAGATGTGTACCCTGAGGCAGGAGTAGGCCTTGCTATCAAATAGTCCTGTTATCTAGTTATCCTTTTTATTTCAGACTTAAAGAAGATTAAAAATGTTTTATGGATTAAATGTTTCAAATCCAACAGGAGGTACTTCACAATAGTAAATTCACTCAATTTATTCATGGAGGGAGGAGGCCCAACCACAGATTCTATCTACACCACCTCAGTAGATGTGTTCTTTCCACAAAGTTCACACTTCTTCCTTAACCCAAGTGAGCAGGCAGAAATGCAGATCATTTGCTAGAAATGTCTGCATAGGACTTCTGGACAAGAACTTTATGTTACTTATTATTCTGTCATCACTTGACACCAATGTAGCAGACTTTATAAAGACAATATAAAGTGTTAAGAACAAAGGGTTTTGACAACCCTAGATCTAAGGCATCCAGGAGGGGCAGGGTGATGAAGGTGGTAGAATGGTAGAAGACCGTGGTGGAAGACTATCGGGGCTTTGCTGGTGGGAGAGCTACAAGGACTGAACCTAAGGAGAAAAATCCTTTATTCTGAAAATATTTAAAAGGATGTAAAACAACAGTATGTCAATAAAGTGAATGAACGAATTTTTTTAAAAAATGAAGTAAAAAGAAGGCTATGGAATCAGACCTCCTAGATATAACATCCTTAATTGACTTCCCACTGACCTCACTTTTCCTCACCCTTAAACTGTGACTGATAATAATTACTATCATAACTAAAAGAATGGATGCACAGATGTATTTAGTTGTATGTTAATAGTTATTTGCAGTCTTGAAATTAGTCTGTGAGCCACTTTTTGGGAGGTGGATTTATGGTCCTAGGAAAGCATGAACTTGTTTCACCTGTGATAAGAGAAAAAGAAGACATGCTGTATCTTTTTTTTTTTTTCAAGTATCTAGTGAGTGATTCTCCGAGTATATTCTGAGGCCCCTTGGGAATCCTCAGAACCAAGACCCCAAGTAGAAATCCTATGGTCAAAACTATTTTATAATAACAAAATGTTCTTTACCATTTTCACTCTCATTCATTCATGAGGTGAGAAGGCTATGTGACGATGTCATTACTTAACAACAAATGGAATATGTATATATTTTTTTCTGTTCCTCAGTCACCATTTCTAGGACAGTAGCTATCAGTAACTATCACCCATATAGACAAATCTAGTTGGGGTTCTCGAGAATTTTTTAAATTTTTCAAAAGTTCTGTGACCAAGAGAGTTGAGAACCTCGGCTAGGATTTCTCAAGTCAAAGTCCTCTACCTACTCCGTTTCAAAATCTAATGCCAAAATACTAAAGTCATTTCTTAACGTTGAGACTCTGCTTCCAAAGTCAGGTCCCAAAGTTAGCTCTGCCTGCGTTTGTCATTGTGTGTTTCAGGCTATCTGGGTCTGACTTCCCTGGCGACGACTGGCTGTGGGATTATGAGAAGCATGGCCCTCACCGTTCAGTGATTAGAAAAGTCAAGAGGTTTCTGAGCGCCCACGAACACCCCTCCAGCCCCAGGAGGAGAACCTACGGGAGACAGGCCAGTGACAGCTCCATGTTCTTCCCGCCTATCAACCTCAGCCCAACCAGAGATCTGTTGGACGTGCCTCGGAGCCCCCACCGGGCCTCAGCCTCCCGGAAGCAACCCAACTTCCGGGAGGGGGGCCCCAAGCTACACTCCAGCCTGGGCGAACTATCCACCATCAGGGAGACCAGCCGGACGAGCACGTTACAGAGCCTGACCCCACAGTCCAGCGTGAGGGGCTCTCCCACCAAAATGCCACAGGTCCCTGAGGTGCTGATTACAGCCGCCGATGATCACCACGACTCCCTGGCCTCCATCCGGAGCTCGGACTTCACCGGGGTTCAGCCTAGCAGGCCTGGGCAACAGGAGGACCCTATGGGATTGCTGATGTTCCCCTCAGAAGACACACCGACTCAAGACCCCAGCCCCGAGAGCGTTTCAGTCAAAGCTGAGAGAAACCTCCTCAACTTATCCCCTGAGGAATATGCTGATGAGAATGACTTGTTCCCCAAAAGGTGGAGCCTCCCGGGATTCCTGGAATCCAGCCACCCATCCCTGGCAGGCCTAAGTCCAGATACTGTGAGCTCTGAGCCAGCACTTTTACTTGACACAGAAGCATCCTCAGAAGGCAGCGGAGTCAACTCTGTGGCTGGCTCTCCAGTCTCTCCTGATGTGCTGTATTTAATAGAAAACCTGAACACCAAGGAGACAGATATCATAGATAACAATGAGGAACCCCACAAAGGATTGCCAGAAAGTTCTAGGACCTGGTTCTAGTCTAGAACCTTACTTTCCCAAAAGTTCGGGGTTGTTTCCAGAACACACCAGGGAGCGGTCAACTTTTTTAATGATCATGCTGTGTAAGCTACTTGAAACTTTGAAGGGCATTATGATCCTGACTTCTTTGAGAAATGAGAAAATCAAACACAACCATCCATCACAAAGTGGCTTCCATGGAAGTTACCCAGACCACAGTGATATATCTTAACCCATAAGGAATCTTAAACATAGATTGGAATATGATCTTTAAGGTGTTTATAAACGGATCTATCAATTTATAAAGATCACACTCCAATCCCCTGATTAAATCAAATAGGGAGATAAAAAATTCTCTCTTTCTTTCTCTTTCATTATAAAGACAGGGAGATGGATCATATAACACCTCAAAAGCCACTTCCTAATTATGATTCTTTAGAGACTTTCTAGCCATAACACTCCCTATCTATATCATCACTTCCTAATTTGTAGCATCATCAGCATCTATATCATCACTTCCTAATTTGTAGCATTCTTCAGCATCACTGAACATCATCTCTCTTCAATTTCCATTTCTACCTACAGGATTTTGTTTTCTCTCCTTCCCTGTCTTCTCTCATCCTTCTGTCTTTTCCTTCTCTCTAATCTTGCACGTTATAGTACTTCCTCCTGCCAATTCAGTTGAATACTTCTTGCCTTGGTTTCAAAATATGAGGCACTGGCCACATCTCCTACAGAATGACCAAAATATGTCAACAAATCCAACCTGACATGCTTCCAGCCTCACAGTGGAAGGCACGCAGGAGTTGATGGTGTCCCACCACACCCTCAGCAGCCATAACCAGCTCTTCCTGCAACCTCTTTCTGTTCTTGAACACTGGAGAAAACTAAAGTGAAGAAAACATGAAGCATGTATAACCAAATTCTATGGAACCAAAAAAAATGACAAGGCTTCAATCTTTAACTCAAACGCCTTACAGCAAAAATCCCAATTATGTCACAGCATGGGACCAGTTACTGTGTCTACCAGGTTGTTTGGGACGAGCTGGGAGGTTCAGGGGGTCCACGACTGCATGATGGGGATACGGTATTGATTGGTTTCCTCCAAGGAGCTCTAGAGGCTGGGGTGGGGGGCTCCCAGCTTTGTCTCATAGGCCATGCTCTCACTATTTCTGTCATATGATGCTTGACTACATGTGTCTTAAGAAATAAACTAACTCTAATGGCTCCCATTTATTGAGTGTTCACAGTGTTCCAGGCAGCAGTGTGTAAAGTGCAGAGGTGATCTCATTATGCCTCACCAAATCCTATGAATCGGAAGGCTATTATCTCCATTTTAAAGATGGAGAAAACAGAGATTTCAGAAAAGTAATTTGACTAAAACTGCATGAGCTAGTAAATAATATGCTTGGATTCACACCCAGGTTTATTTGATTCAGAGCCCACTCTTTTAACCAATATGGTTCTTCATCAGCTGTACTATCCCCTCTGCAAGGTCCTCAATCAGACAGCAGTTTACCCAGAATTCCAAGGGATGCCCCAAGAGACTTAGTGCCTCAATCTCTACAGCCTTGGAGACCTCTCTGGCTCCTTTACACTTAAGTCTACTGTATCTTTTATTCATGCACACAGAAGCATTGCTCCAATTTTGCACGCCAGGCATGACCTCCCTCACCTTTCTGGTGGAAGAAAGTTAGAGGGATCCTGTCCCAACTCCTCTCCATAGGAGTTACTATACTTGTCACATTTTTTTAAGAGGCCCTTATATCCAAGTGGGCCACCCAACCTGCATGACAGCAATGGCATTTATTTTACCTGGCTTTTCCCAAAGGACTAAATGCTATACACTGATAGTTCTATCAGTAGTCCATGATGTTAGCACCTGGGAAGGCAGTGAAGCTGTTAGGTATAGACAATGGGGTCAAACCCCAAGATAATACTGTGAAAAAGCAGAAACCCTAACCTCCCAGTCATTAGCCTTTTAATGCTACTTTCAAGGATGTTTTAATATAAGTCCTTTTGCTCTCTTCTTTCTGGCTTTATCTATTTCTCAAATTCAGACAGGTTTCTACCTTGCTGCTTTGGAAAGATGATCATGTTTCTATCCAAAAGCCCTACACAGATAGAATTGTACTTTTTGTGGGAACTGAGTGTTCATTTATCTCTAAATCCATGCCTTGTACTCCTTTGTCCAGAGAATTATTTCATTTTCTCACTATTTCATCAAAATGTCAAGTGGTCTTCCATTTCCTCCTTGCACTGAAAATGGAATAATAGCTGGACCAATGAGTCCATGTAGTTGAATTCAGCTATAATTCAAGCCAGCCACTACCCAGGGCAGATGAAGAAATTCTTTATTCATTCTTAAATGAGATTTTTACCCAATAAAGAGCAAAACCACAATGACATCTTCTCAGGTGCCTGATTTCATTGCCTGTTTAGCCCATTTTCTGCCAAGTGCTAGAAATTTCCATCCCCTGGATGAGCGCTCACACAACCTGGTGACCTGTCTATTTTATGAACAGGTTTGGCCTCACTTTGCACCAGGTGTAACTACAGGTCAGAGTACAGTGAGGCCCAGGCCTATTTGCTGCATTGACTCTCTGGCCTCCAGCCACAGCTCTAGCCTGATGCCGGGGTTCACAGTTCAGCACAGGTAAAGGCCCACAGACTTTTCCTCTTCACCCAAGAATTTAGAGATGACTGACCCCCCCCCACCAGCACCAAACATGGAAGGCTGTTCCCCTCTCTTTAATTGTGCTACCTGCTCCTCTGTCTAACACCGCCACTTCAAATATCCATTTCCCACTCAATTCAGCTAAGCTATTGAAAACCATATTTTAACTGAAACCAAGAAATGTAAAACTTGCCATCAGTTAAAAGGCTCACTTAAACATGCATCCTTTTCTTTTTTTCAGCATTTCCCCCTCTAGCTTCTTCCTTCTTCAGAGAAATCAATTCAATCCTCAGTCATCTTTCTGAAAACCTCTGATCATAAAATCTGCCCTCTGAGAATCTGCTGGCCCAGGCAGCCACACAGTGTAATGGCAGGGAAATCCCTCCAAGTACCTCACAGACTTGAGTGAGCCCAGTCTTGTCTCCTCTCATTTTTCTCACCTGTGAGATGGTTCTTGTCTTGTCAGCACATCTCACGGACCATGTCAGGACTCAGGGGATCAGGTGGACACATTAACAGCCCAGGCACCATGGGTGATGGGGTGCCTGGAGACGAGGACCCCAAGGATTTATTTCCAACTGCAAGAAGAAAAAAAAAGGACATCATCTCTTTTTTCACTTTAGTTATTTGCTTGTCAGGATCCTCTTCTCTCCAGGATTCTAATCTCTTTCATTCAGAAAACTTGTCAGTTCTCTTTAATCTTCAGTCCTCCTCCCCTTACATAGGCTTCTGAAAATCTCCCACAACTTCCCCCTCTCCAAGGTTTTTCATCAATCCTTCCCTCCCCACAGTAACACAGGCCTCATCACCAAGGTGCTGAATTCTCGATGAACCTATTATAATGTCCCCTCAGTCAAATACAGAATAGAGAAAAATGATTTTGTTCTTTTTTTTTAAGATTTTATTTTATTGCATACAAGAACTGGGGACCAGAGATGCAGGGGGAGGGTGTGTGTGTGAGAGGCTTCACCGGAGACAGAGTGGGGAGCAGAACAGGCAGATCGACAAAGTACACTGCTGAGGGGAGCAGTGGGCGGGTCAGGAGAGGTCTGCTGCGCTATGTGGGTCACCTCCTTGGCTGGGGACCAAACTCAGGCTGCAGTGGCTGTGATAGCTTCACAGTGCTGCGCCTTAAGTCCTTGTGCCACCAGGGAGGGCCCACTTTTGTTCTTTTCACGATGAATCTAAAGGATTTAGCACCCTTGGGTCAAATTTAGGAACCCTACTAAAGCATCATCTAAACTCCTTAAGCCTGGTCAGTTAGTTAGCAATAAAACCCAAATGGTAAAAACTCCTAAGCAAGTACCAAATTAGAATCTAACTCTGCCTGCCCTTCCCTCATCAGTCGTCATCTCCATGATCAACAACAAATGTTTTCTGATGTGATGTGGTAGTAACAGCTGAGGCTTTTCCTCACCTCATCTTCTTGCACTAACTCAGATAGTTCTATGAATCCTAATTTTGAGGGTCAGTCTTTCCACTGAAATGAACGTTGAGTAGAAAGAAGCAATTCAAGAATCACAGGATTGTTTGCTTCGTGCACATCTCTAAAATGGCCAGAAGAAGACTCCTAACCCATTGGCAAAGTTTGAAAAATGTTACCCCAACCTTTCTCCTCCCTCAACCATCAGCACTGGCTTCGACAAAGTGTCTCTGAGGTTCTGTGTTTGTGTCCTTTGTTCCCCAACCCTATTCTCAGCCCCAACTGTTTTAATCTGTTTCATGTAAAGCCCTTTACTTACATACACTCTTAACAAAATGTATCCCTGGCTTGTGTGCAGTACTCTTTTAAAAAAAAAAAAGATTTATTTATGCATACAAGAACTGGGGGTACAGGCCAGAGGTGCAGGGAGTTTCACCAGTGACAGAGCGGGGAGCAGAACAGGCAAGTCTAGTAAAGTACACTGCTGAGGGGAGCAGCGGGCGGCTCAGGAGAGGTCTGCCGCGCCATGTGGGTCAGCTCCCTTGCGGGCAGTAGAACTGCTGCCAGGGCTGCCAATAGCTTCCCAGTGCTGTGTTTAACTTGTTGCACCACGGGAGGGCCCTGTGTGCAGTGCTCTTTATTTCTGTTCCTGTTTTACATTATAGATGCCATCTGTTTCTTTTTTTTCCCACTTAAATAGGATGTTTTAAAATGTTCTCAAACTCCCCTTGCATACCCTAAGTCACCACTTCTAACAGTTGCTTCATACTAAAACATGTCTAACACCCACCCCCCACAGCAAGTATCTTCAACTGTGTTATTTTATAGCCCCTTAAGTGATTATTTTTTTAGGGATTTATTGATTTATACATGTAAGAACTGGGATACAGGCCAGAGGTGCAGAGAAATGAGAGGCTTCACAGAGTGGGGAGCAGAACAGGCAGATCTACGAGGTACACTGCTGAGGGGAGCAGCGGGCGGGGTCAGGAGAGGGCTGCTGTGTGGGTCACCTCCCTGGCCAGGGATGTAACTCATGTTGCAGTGGCTGTAGATAGTGCTGCACTTTGGCCTGTTGTGCCACCGGGAGGGCCTACCCCTTAAGAGGTTTTAAGGGCCCTTATGACCATAACAGTCTCTGGCTCACAGGGTCTAGGTGTATTTAATATACTACATTTTGCCAGAAGAGGATCTGGATGACAGCACCAATAGGCAACCCCCAGAAACTCATGTTCTCACTCTCCTACTCCCTGCCCCATGGCTGGCATCGCCTAGATTTCTAATTTTTCCAGTCTCATAAGTATAAAGTGACACCTAATTGTTTAATTGGCATGTATCTTCCTGTTAACCATTAATTACCGCATGACATTTCTCTGATTTACTAATGACATTAGGCATTGCTTTTTTAAATTTATTTTCTTACATGGTTGTTCACTTAATGAACAGTGTGTGATTTCTCCCCTCAGATGGAGTCCCCTTAGGCCTCCCACCCCCAGGGCACCTGTGACCCATCACCACAGGTGTTGTGAGATCCTCCTGCCACCCTTCCCCTCTATTTGCCTCAGATCTATGATCAGTTTGCGAGATTGCGCGTTTTATCTTTTTCCTGACCCTGAGGCATTTCTTCATCTACTGTGCTTGTAAATTCTTTTGTGACTCCTAAAAATTGCCATTTCAAATTCTTTGCCTTTTTATCTAAGTGAGCTTTTATGTTTTCTTACTGATTCGGGGAAGTTCTTTCTACTTTTCAGAATCAAAGTAGACCCTCGCTGAATGTGGACATTGCAAGTCTTTTGCAATCCTCTGTGTGCCTGTGTGTCTGTGGGGTCTGCACCCCCATGTTTATTGCTGCTTTATTTACAATCAGAACGACATGGAATCAACCCAAATGCCCAAAAGTAGATAACTGGATTAAAAAGATGTGGTACATATACACAATGGAATATTACTCAGCAACCAAAAAAAAAACATAAATAAACATATACCTTTTGCCAGTAACATGGACGGAACTGGAAAAGACCATGCTTGGTGAAATAAGCCAGAAAGAAAAGAAAAATACCAGATGGTTTCTCTCATGGCAGGAGTACATCAGACCGGTGGGGGGCGGGGGGGAAATAGTAATAATAACAAACAACTATACACCAGAGACATTTTACAGGGGTGGAGTGGGGAATGGGATCAAAAATAGGGGTAAGGGGAAGTGCACTGGACTATGGTCATGGCACAGTTCCATCACATTACAACTGAGATGGAAAAAGGGACAAGATGATGTAAAAATAAACTATTATATTATTTTTAAAAGTGTCTGTGGTGTCATTAGTTGAATAGAAATGCTTAATTTTCATCCATTCAACCTACTATTATTTTGGTTTATGCTTTTGAAGTTCTGGATAAGATTCTTCACCACACCTAAATCACAATGTTCTCCCACATTTTTTTCTATTACCTTTACAGTATTGTAACTAAATGTTATAGGAGTCCAATGTTACTTTTCTCTGGAGTCAGTTTCCCCCAACAGCTTCTATTAAAGTGCCAGTTAATAAATTCCGCATATTTCTTTCAAAGCAGATGCAGTGGTATCAAACTGAGAACTTCTTAGAGAAATGAAAGAGGATGGTAGGAGGGGAAAAGAATGTTGACCCGCAGTCTCATAAAACTCTTCTCCTCTCCACTAAATGCAAAGTCGCTCCCAAAGTCATCCCTTCTCGTTCTCTTTCAAGGAGTGAGTCCCCCACTTTGGCGCCTGGAGTGTCTACACGCTTGTTGTACAGCCCTCCATAAAAACCCACTAAAAATAAATAAGTCATCAGGCTGAGATGAAAGTGCAAGCGTGAAACCTAATAGAGGGAGCTCTTACTAAAGATGAGCAGGGACAGTTCAGGTTTTTCCGGCCTTCTGAAGAAGGCAGCAGCGAACCCAGAGAGTCTGCGGTCAAACTATATTTAGGCCTTGACCAGCTGAGGTGGAGCCAGCAGCTTGTCCTTGCCACCTGAGACTTGTCCTGGGCCTCAGACTGCCCCACAATCTTAGTGTTCAGTCTCCCCTAACAGGCTATGCTCAAACTTGGGTGGATACTGGTTGTTTACTGCTACCTAGACCCTGCCCTTAGGAACCAGCTGCCATGCTGGGCACAGTTGCAGATGGTTTCAGAAGACAAACTCATCTTCTCTTTTTTCCTCAAGAAACAAAGCTGTTTGAAATGGGCCACATCTTTGAAACTAATGCTAAATCTGCTGTTTGTCTACATGGTCCCAAGTTCCAACAAACATTAAAGAGAAAAGCCTTTTTAAGTTTAGAAAAACCCTTTCAGGTGGCCCTCCCTGGTGGCACAGCACTGTAAGCTCGCAGCAGCTGCTTCAGTGAGAGTTTGATCCCTGCCCGGAGGTGACCCACATGGCAAGGCAGACCTCCCCTGACCCACCCTCTGCTCCCCTTAGCAATGTAGTTCATTGATCTGCCTGTTCTGCTCCCCACTATCTCTGGTGAATCCTCTCGTGAACCCACACCTCTGGCCTATACCCCCAGTTCTGTAGGCATATGTAAATAAATCTTTTTTTAAAAAAAGAAAACACTTTCAGGGGCTTCCCTGGTGGTACAAGGGGTTAAGTCTCACCATTATGAAGCTATTCGCAGCCACCGCAGCGTGAGTTCTGCCCTGGCCAGGAAGGTGACCTACACGGCTCAGCAGACCTCTCCTGTCTTGCCTGTTGTTCCCCTTAGCAGTGTATGTCAGTCAGTCTGCCTATTCTGCTACCCACTGTGTCTCTGGTGAATCCTCTAGCCCCTCACCCCCATGTCTGGACTATACCCAAGCTCTTGTTTGTATAAATAAATAAATCTTTCTTTATTATAGCAGTTTATTTTTACATCATGTTGCGCCTTTTTCCATCTCAGCTGCAATCCCCGTGGGCTTCCCATCACC
Source organism: Condylura cristata (assembly GCF_000260355.1). Classification (NCBI taxonomy): domain Eukaryota; kingdom Metazoa; phylum Chordata; class Mammalia; order Eulipotyphla; family Talpidae; genus Condylura; species Condylura cristata. Next base: position 31,782,151 of record NW_004567105.1, read on the forward strand.
AAATCACCCATGTGCCATCACCGTAGTCCCATGCACTCCTCCCCACCCCATTTTTGATCCCAGTCCCCAAAATCTCTGGCATATAGCTGTTTATTATTATTCTCCCTCCCCCACAACCCAGTATGCTATGAGTGAAACCATCCGGTATTTTTCTTAAATCTTTTTTTTTTTAAAGAAAACTTCAAAAAATATATCAGTTATGTGTTCCCAGTAAAAGTAGATTTTGGCTGCTTTCATCACTAGCAGGGGACACACTCGCACCCTCGCACATGCTCCTCCTGGTGGCTCAGGGCCTCTGTGACCCTGCTGCTCTGCCGAGGAGAAAGGCTCAGGCACTAGCTTCCAGGACACCACTGTGGGTCTAGGGGAATTGGGGAATATGCCCCCCCCATCCTAAGAGCCACCATGCCCTCTCCCGGGCCAGGCAAGCCCTGGGCACAGTTGTTATGTGAGTGCATCCCCCTGCCTAGGACAGGGCCCGGCGGGACTCAAAAAGCATGAGTGAGAGTGCCCCAAATTAATAAAGACTGACGAAAACCAAGACTAGATCTAGACCCAATGTTCGGAAACGTAGAAATCTCAATCACACATGACCAAATCTGAGTTGTGTCCTATCAATCACACGGTGTGAATGTTCTGGACTTCATTTTGTTCATCTCTGAAATGAATGGTTGACCCAGCAACTTCGGGTTCCTCTGAATTGTTGGTTCCAGTAACATTTCTAGAGATTCTTGGTCATTGGGTGGGAAGGAAAAATAGTCATGGAGAATAGTGAGAAAAGTACAGGCAAATAGCACAAATAAGGAAAAGGGGTGGGGGGGTGAGAATCGATGCCAGGTGTTCTTGGGTTGTGCCAGGTGTTTTGTATATCTAATTTCAGCTGATCCACACAGAGATTATAGTCCCTTGTACTGGAGGAAAAGAAGAAAACTAAACAATTGTTGAAGGTGGCACAATAGTTAAATTTCTACCTGGAATTTGAACCCAGGCTTCTTAGGCTTCTTGCTAATTTAGAAATTCCACTAATTTTGCATTAAAAAAAACTACAGTTCTGTGTGCATAACATGATGACTAGTAGCCAAAAGCCATAAACCCTCAACTCAACCCACTCCACTGACGGCCTTTGAAATCTGGCAGGGAGCCTTGGAGGCCTTTCTGTGTGGAGTGTACATAATATGCCAGGCTGTGTGTGTTATTACCTCTAATTCGCATTCGAGCTATGGAGGGTCACTGTGCCCATTTTACAGACATGGAAACTGAGAAAACTGTGTGACTGTGTCACAGAGCTAATCACTGGCAGAGCTGGGTTTCAAAAGCAAGTCTGCGCATCAACCATGAGGCAAAGGAATCATTTCCTAGACGGATAGCCTAACCCCAGCACCTATTTCTCTGTCAACACCTTTCCCACAGCTGCACCTGTCCCCCCACGATCCTGAGCATAGAACCACTTCAATTCCTGTGTAGAACATAGGGCTGTATTTTTGCATCAGTCAAAACTGGTTTAGATACCTGAAACAGGTGGGTGGATTCAGGGCAAGACCATGAGTGCCTTTTCGGTGTTCAGGTGAGATGCAGGGAACATTCTGGCAAAGAGCAGCTCTTGTCTACATGTATAAGGAAAGAACCTCTGCTTTTTATCATATCGCCAGGGAATACATGCTTCAGAGCAGGAGATGAAAGATGTAAATTCCACTAGGTCAGCCTCCGTGCCAATGTGCTCGGAGTGATTCTGTTACTTAAAGGTACAGCACCAGAACTCCTCAAACAATTTAGTTCCTTCATCCAAGCAGCCATTTTAGCGTCCAGGTGAGTGCACTTCCTGGAAAAGGTGCTCTGCTGGCAGCTTCCTCAGTGGTTTTCTACTCTAACTTTGACTCTACTAATTGTCTCACTCTATGCTGACTTTAGAGGTAAGGCCACTGTGATCTTTTCACAACCCGGGGTCTAGACTGGAACAGTCCAGAAGTGCCAGTTTCCATGAGGAGAAAACATAACAGGAGAAACTCCTGTTAAGGAATTTTACTGAATATGGTTTGTTTGTTTGTGTTTACAATAAGCAGAACAATGTTTACTAATAACTTTACTTAACAGTTGAGACAGTCATACAACTTCAGCCTTCACTAGGGAGCTGGTGACTGGTGGTCTGAATCTGATTTTCTGATAGCTCTGGTTTGGCCAGGATCACCTAATTCATCACTCTTTCTACCACTTCCTATTATCTGAGACTGTGTCACTCAGTTGTTGCCGACTTGGAGAACTAAACCCCGTTTCCTAAACTGCAAAGAGGGAAAGAGAAAGATGCAAAGAGAAAGGTCTCAGATAAGACTTTTACTCATTACTGTTAACTCGCAGCAGCTCCAGGCTACCACTCAGACCTGTTAAACCCATGTTCTTTGCTCTTACAACCTGCCTCTTTGGGTGAGCTGTACAGTCTGAGCAATCTCCCTCGTTCCATGACAGTGCAAATCACTCAAGACACAGGGACTCCAGGACTAACCACACTTGCTTGCCCAGGCCCTGTTGGCCGCAGGCCTTGCAAGGATCTCAGATCCCAGACAGTTCAGGGACAGTATGTCATTTCTGTCATTCCCACTGGAGAAATTCGAGCCTCTTCACTTGGGTTTGCGTAGCCAGAGCTGCTGTTGACAGTAGCTGGCAGAAACTTCGTCTCTCGCCATGGACACAGGCAGCCTCGAGCCCTGCTATTCCCAGCCATCAACCTCAGCTCACTCTGAGCTCAGCGCCAGAGCCAGTCCATGAAGTGCTGAATCATAGGAGCAGCGCCGTGGGGCAGGAAGAGAAAAGAATATGTAATTTTAAAAAGCCAGCTTTACTTCCTTGGGGAAGGACAGGTCAGTATGTGGAAGAAGAAACAGCTAAGCCAGAGTTGGTGAGCCCTGTGGGAGTGGGGAAGACATGTCTGGGAAGATCAAACTCATTCACCACTGGGAAATAAAAACTCAAAAAGCATGAGGGCTGGAAGTGGATAAAAGTCTGGATGCAGGAGAAACACCACATAGGAGACATGTGAACACCGTGTGTCCGTGAGTTCTCGCCCTGGTGGGCACTGGGCTTAGCCAAAGGGTGTCCAGACTTGTTTCCATCAGAACAGTTGTCAAAGGATTCTGAGATCTGCAGGAGTCTGAGAACAAAGAGTAGGAAACTCTGGCCTCCCGGGTGGTGCAAGGGGTTAAGTCGCAACACTGTGACACTCTTTGCAGCCATAGCAACATGAGTGGATCCCCAGCCAGGGAGGTGACCCACATGGCGCAGCAGACCTCTCCTGTCCCGCCCGCCTCTCCCCTCAGCAGTGTCCTTCTGTAGATCTGCCTGTTCTGCTCCCCACTCTCTTTCTGCTGAGTCCTCTTACCTCACACCTATGGCCTACACCCCAGCTCTTGTATGCATAAATAAATCTCTTTTAAAAAGCAGATTGAGGGGCCCTCCCTGATGGCGCAGAGGGTTAAAGCACAGCACTAAGAAGCTTAAGCCACTTCCGCATGAGTTCGATCCCCGCCTGCCCTGGAGGAGACCACATGGCATGGCAGACCTCTCCTGACCCGCCCGCTGCTCCCCTCAGCAGTGTACTTCGTCGATCTGCCTGTTCTGCTTCCCGCTCTGTCTCTGGTGAATCCTCTCACCCTCCGCATCTCTGGCCTGTACCCCAGTTTTGTACAAATAAATAAATAAATCTTTAAAAAAAAAAAAAAGCAGATTGAGCCCTTGTTTTCACTTCACATTTCTACGGTGCTCGATTCTAATCAACCGTTGTGAGGACAAGAAGTCTCTAAACATAAAGGGTAAGAATGTGACCTTTTGACTCATGCCATTTGCAGCAACATGGATGGAGCGGGAAGAGATTCTGGAAACAAAATAAGTCAGAAGGACAAGTAGAAAAAGATCAGATGGGCTCAGCTATCAATACAGGGAAACCCAACAAAGAATGTGAAGAGGGAGAAAATTTGCAAGTTGACCAGAGATCTGAGGCATCCAGGGGAGGGGCAGGGGTCAAAACAGGGGAGGGAGCGGCACTCGAGCCTGGGGTGATGGTGGAATTATGGGGACTACAACAGAGGGGAGAAATCAAGTATTGTACAAAAACGAACTATGATGTAAGAAAGTGAAATAATTAAAAAAAAGAATGCGACTTCTGGACAGGCAGAGAGCACATGGCCTAGGGTGGAGGCTGAGGGCGCCGTCGGGGAGGGGCGGAGATCTGCTTCTCTGTAGCTGTGACCTCTGCCTTAGAATGGCGGCAGTGTTGTAAGCCAATGTTACCTCAATAAAACAAGGGCGAAAATAATCAAAGAAGGTGAGTTATCAGTGCTACTGTGAACCTCACAGTGTGAACAGCTAAAATAGTCCATCATCTGACCTCCCATATTCCTTTCAGACTTAGAAAAGTGAGTCATAAATAGGAGCAAAACTGTTGGGGTATACAGCGGAAAATTGAAATAGTAGCAGAAAGCCACAAAATGTGGCGTCCTGGGCCCTCTCTGGTGGCGCAACAGGTTAAAGCACAGCACTACAAAGCTAGCCGCAGCCACTACAGCAAAAGTTCGATCCCTGGCCAGGGAGCTGACCCACATGGCGAGGCAGACCTCTCCTGATCCGCCCACTGCTCCCCTCAGAAGTGTACTTTGTCCATCTGCGTATTCTGCTCCCCACTCTGTCTCTGGTGAAGCCTCTCACCGCCCCTGCACCTCTGGCCTGTACTGCAGTTCTGTATGCACAAATAAATAAATCTAAAAAAAACATGGAATCCATCCAGAGAAGGAGAAAAGGATAAAGTGTGCTGAGTATCTATAATGCTATGATTTCTGCTGCAATCTTATAATAGTCCTCCAAGGTAATAATACTCTTATTTGTATTCTTCACATTAGAGAAGGAGGAAGAAGAGGGAAGAGAAGAAGATGAATAGTAGCATCATGGGTGGTGGCAGCAGCCACAAGAACACAGACACCCCAGGCGGGATCTGCTGGCCCCTCCTGGGGCAGGACCTGGCCACAGCCGAGGACAACCCCACACACCCCATCCACACGCCACATCCTGCCCCTTGACATTGCCAGTTCCCGCCGGTCCTAGCACCAGGGAGGAATTTGAACCTGAGAACCTTTAAAGGAAGGTATTCTGAGCACAGAGGGGCTGGGGGGATTCTCTACCCCCAGGTCTAAGATGTTAATGGGAAAATGAAATAATGGGGTTGAGGAAGGGGTGGGGAGGCAAAAATGGGGCCCAATCAACAACTCAGTGTCACTGATGGCCTGTTCCCTCTTTAAAGTCAGAACGAAACACCCAAACACCCCCCTGTAGCCCAAGGGCATCAGCTGACTGCAAATAAAGCAAACCTAGTCACACATTTTATTTCTTACAACTTCTGCTCACATTTCTCCCAAATAAGTTGCTTACCAAAGAGAGAATCCAAGAAAATGACATCCAAGAGCCGTATCAGGAGGGAAAGGAATGCAATAAAGATGAATGTGTCATCTGAGGCAAAGGAGGTGAGGAGACGCTCCCCTCTGGGTCTGTGAGGGGCCAGGGGCCTCGGGAGGCTGAGGATGTAGATGAGGGTGGGGACCGAGGTTAGTAAGAGGCTCACCCACTCCTCTGAGCAGAGCTGTTCAGGCAAGGAGCTAGGAGGTCAGCGCAAATCAGAAGGGGAGAGGGCTTATATAGGTTCGGGGTCCCAGGGTTGAGAACAAAGGAGGTATGTCATTGGCTAATGTGAACTTGGCGTTTATTAGCCAATTCCAGGTAGCCACACATGGAGAAGTGTCACAAGGCTTTTTCCCCTTTCCCAATAACTAGTTTTGAATTTCTGTTGATGGGCTGCTCGATTCTGAGGAACCGGCCCTCTCTGCCTCGAGGGTCTCCTGCCTCTAGCTGGCCTTGAGGCTCTCTCAGCTCAAGTTGTTCACTTCTACCTGCTCAGGCTACATCATTTGCTGGTAAAGGACAGGCTCTGGTGTGTCTGCAAACACAAACCTCCAAGCGAAAGTTAATAAGTTTTTGTTTTGTACTCTAGAGTCTGAGAGTCCTTTAACCATTTAGCCTCAGTGACAGAAGTTTGCATAACTTGGGGGACCTCAGATTCAGCTCACTCTCCCGTTTAAATCAATGCAACATTATAAAGTCTCTTCATCTGCAGGACACCAAGACACACCTCTCCAAGGCTGCTGGTCGCCCATGGCACCATGCTAGTTACAGTAAAGGCATTCACATGGGTCACCACCACTGACCTGCCAGGTCCTTGCGGAGTGGAGTGGGAAGGAACAGTCGGCAGCATCTGGCTGAGCACCCAAATGTGACGGAATTCCCTCTGCAATATCCCTGCCACTGTTCGCCCCATGGATCTCCCTCCAAGGAGAGAAAACGTACCTCTCTGAAAGTGACAGAGCATGAGCTGGAGTGTCACACTCGGGGATGGCCTTCTCCAAGGGTGACCCAGAGCCGCCTCCTGGCAACTGAGCCCACCTGTTCTCATGCCAGCTGAGTCCACTCCAAGTATGGGGTAGTCTTCTCCATACTCAAGACTAGCGTCAGACATTGGAACATCTGTTTCTGTAGAAGCCCCATCTCTCTCTCATAAGACCAGATCTTGCCCAACCAAAACCCAACTTGTCCTTGACATCTCATAAACTTAGGTTCCTTCACATCCTCTCTCTCTGCAGAAAGTATTCTAATTTCACAGGGACCCTACTCAACTGTGTGCCGAGAAGCCAGCACAGTATTGTCTGGTTTTAATTTTTGTTTTTTTTTTCACCAGAGCACAGTCGCACAAACACTCAGCTCAAACTCACGCAGCCCTGTGTAGGGAGAGCCTGGCCATTCTGATTGCTCACTGTGAACCCCAAAGATGGTCCACTGTTGGGAGGGGCACTGGGTGGGCCCTTAAGGAGAATTTGTGTAATAAATGAATGACTTTTGGAGAATCTAGACTTATTTTTGTTTTATTCTGTTACTGTTAATAATCAAAGGAACAGTTTTTGTTGTTGTTTTTTGGGGGGTGGGGGAATATATTAAACCCAATCTAAATAGACATACCAAATAGGCAACTTATATACAGATTCTAGAGCTTAGGGAGGAAGGACAGAGATGGAGAAATATCCTCAAGTCATCATCTCACAGGGAAGGAAGCCACACGTACTGCATGAACTTGCCCAGAAATTCAACAAATCTGGAGTTCCACTCTCTGTCCCTGCAACTTCCCAGAAGCCAATAGATCACAGAACAGCAGCTTCTCCTCTGTTCCCCATACCCCACCCAAGACGCTGAGACCCCAGGCTCAGTCACCTTCCCTGCTCTATCCTCACCATCCCCAGAAGAACACCTGGATGATAGGAACTCCAACAGAAAGCACTGATCACATTCCTGGGAGTGGCAGCTACATTCAATTCTAAATCTAATTTCGTCCTCACTGCATGACCGGAAACTTAGAGGTCAGCAACAAGGCTGGAGCATTTCTGCACTTTCTCCTCACATTCACCAGCTAGGAAAGATCTACCTTGCACAGCACTGAAAGCCTGAGGGCTGCCTGGTGGAATGAACGCGCAGAGCCAGGAGCGCCCTCTGGTGGTCACAATGACAACTGGTGCGCCGAAGACACACCAGGAGCTGGTCAGTGATCATTGCAATTGACACCATGGGCTTAGATCGGGGTACAAATTTCACACAGATTAGCTCATTGAATACTAATCCCAACTCTATGAAGTGCTGTGCAGCGTATTACCCCATTTCACGCTAAAGAAATAAACCTGAGCAGTTAAGCGACTTAAGTCAGTCACAAAAGGCAGCAGCCTCCTCCCCCTCACCTTCTTCTAAATCCTCTAAACCGATATAATCCGCCCCAGGGTCCTTGGCTTGTTGCATTAGGTGTTACTTTATTTCCTTGATTGTGGAAAGGTCAGGATCCCAGGAGGAGAGGGGGTACTTAAATGTACCTGTTTTTCGTTATAAAAGTAAATGCGTGGCTTATCTTGGAAAAACTGAAATCACTAAAACAGCCCTCAAAACCACTGTTAGTATTTTTGCACATTTCCTCCCAATTCATATTTTTCTCTTTTCCATCTGATTTTCATAATTGTCACCAAGGCGTAAGTTCTTCATTCATTAAACAATATTCCTAGATTTTCTTTTTTTCCTTTAAGAATTTTCTATTTTCAGAGGTGAATTCCACATTTTAAAAATCAAAGCAACAGGTATGTGCGTGGACATCCAAGAAGAGTCTGACCCAGCCTTCCATGCCAGAAGTTCTATAATATCCCAGCCGCGCCTAGGACGCTTCCCAGAGCGCCAGGGTTGCTATGGAGACAGTGTAGATGTGAAACCTCAGGACAGGTCACAGGGTCAGTCGTCTAAGTGTACTGCACTCAGGGCAGGTGTCCCAGAGGGAACATTTGGGGACTCGTGGCTGACTCACTTCCAGCATGAGTTAGCACAGAGGATCCAAGCATCAGGAGCCCCGGGGCAGCCATCCACTGGGCCTGCGATCCCAGGGAAGCTTGCTCTGGCTGCCAGAGGGCTGTAGGTATGTGGCAGCCCTCTCCAGGGACAGTTTCACTTTTCTGCATCGTTTCCTGGAAAAGTACCTTCCCTGGGCAGAAGCCTCTGTTTCCCTCCCTTACTCCTGAGATACTCCACCCATGCAATCCCTCCAGAGGTGCACCCCAGAGGCAACTGCCAACTCTGCCTCTTACTAGCTCTTTGACCTGGGACTGCTTCACCCCTCAGACCTGTGTCCCCATCTGAAAATTCAGGATAACAATCATTCATGTTTACAGAGTTGTTAAGAAAGGTAAATACTTAGTGCTTGGCAGGCTTAGGGTAGGCGTTCAGTGGTGATAGCTGTTGTTTTAGGAAGTTTCTCCATCTTGTGAAGGAAGGTGTAGAGCAGCTGTCTGGGCGATGGCTGGTGCACCTGTCTGCATGTCCACATTCCTGCATCCTCCTAGTTCTATGCAAATGCCAGGAAAACTAGGACTGTCTCCTAGGACAGTCTCTCCTTCCCCAGCACTTTTCACAAGAACACAGGAAGGACACCGCAGAGGGAGTGCTTGAGTGATGTAAAGGCTTGGACTGAAGTAACTCAGTACCATCCCTGGGATTGAAATAGGGGCCTGTGAGCCCCGGTTACAGCAGGCGTTACCACTTCATTTCCTGTGGTTATAGAAAGGTCAGGATCACAGGGGAGGGGGCAGAGAAGCAAAACAATGGAAAGAATCCCCAGCAGGTGCTGATGGAGGGTCCACTACCAGCCAATATGGAGATAAGTTGACATTTAACAGCGTGAATTTTATGAAGCAACCTGAATGGTCAGACCACCAGAACCTACCAATTTACCCCTGTTGAGACTCTGGGGAGGTCACTGAGGCTCAGGTCCTGCTTACAGGATGAATAAGAAGAAGGGCTTTATGGCCTAACAATCTTCCCAAGCACTAAAACATCTAGCCACCACATCACATATGGTTTGTCTTCTGCTACAATAAGAAGTAGGGGCCCGCTGCCCCACCCAAAGGAGGATGGAGCTGAGAAGGGAGAAGAAAGCTAGAGAGAGGAGACTGGAGAGGAAGCAGGATGGAGAGCCAGAAGGAGACCTGAGAGAGGCACATGAGCAGAGTCATGTGAGTAAGTGGCTCTTGCTTCTTGGTCTTATATGCTTTGTCTTTTCTGTATTGTTTACTAATTGTATTAAATTTCCTTTCCAGT
>NW_004567105.1:31793566-31811460 GCF_000260355.1 Condylura cristata
AAAAAAAATGTACAAAATGATGTAAAAATAAACTTTTGTAATAAAAAAAACTTAAGTATTCTCTTCCTATATGGTCTGCAGTTGTGCTCCTTGATATTTATAGCCCTGGAAGCAACTAAAATATCACTCAGTAGATGAATAGATCGATAAACTGTGGTATATTTGGGCCAGGAAATATTATTCAGTGCTAAAAAGGAATGAACTATAAAACCACAAAAATGCATGAAGCAAAATTAAATGCATATTACTAAGTGAAAGAAGTCAATCCAAAAGTCCCATACAGTGAGATTCCAACTGCATGACATTCTATAACGAACAAAACGGGGCTCCCTTGCCCCTCCCAAGTACGGCATTCCTGGGACTCCTTGCTTTCATCCTTTAAACAACCTGTTCTTTCTTTTCTTTTCTTTTTTTAAAAGATTTTTATTTATTTGTGCATACAGAACTGGGGTATAAGCCAGAGGTGCAGGGACAGTGAGAGAATTCACCAGAGACAGAGTGGGGAGCAGAACAGGTGGGTCTATAAAGTACACTGCTGAGGGGAGCAGCGGGCGGGTCAGGAGAGGTCTGCCCCGCCATGTGGTCACCTCCGGGTGGGGACTGAACTCGCACTGAAGTGGCTGAGTTTGCAGTGATGAGCTCTAAACTGTTGCACCACTGGGGAGGGCCCCTGTTTTCTTAAAAAAAAAAAAAAAAGAAAGAAAGAAAAAAAGGGGGGCCCTCCTTGGTGGCACAAATGGTTAAAGCACAGCACTGTGAAGTTCTCTGAAGCCACTGCTGCACAAGTTTGACCCCCAGCCAGGGAGCTGACCCACATGGCGTGGCAGACCTCTCCTGACCCACCCACTGCTCCCCTCAGCAGTGTACTTGGTCGATCTACCTGTTCTGCTCCCCACTCTGTCTCTGGTGAATCTTCTCATGCCTCCCACACCTCTGGCCTGTACCCCAGTTCTGTATGCATACATAAATAAATACTAAAAACAAAAAGAGCAAGGCTATGGACTGTAAAAAGACCAGTGGTTGCCTGTTAGGAAGGAAAGGTGGATATACAGAGAATAGAGGGTTTTTAGGGCAGTGAAATTATTCTGGATGATACTACAATAGGGGATAAGCAAAATACACACCAGTATGTGCAAACCTCAATTAAATAAGAACTTTGGGGGATAAATGATATGTCAGTGTGGGCTGAATGGTAACAAATGTAACTGTGTGATGTGGAACATCCATGGTAGGGAAGCTGTAAGGGGATAGAAGAGGAGGGAGGAGAATTGAGGGTGCTGAGTTTGGGAGTGTGCAGAAGGGCGGGCTGCCAAATCCTCCTAATCCTTTGCAGAAGCCTGGCGAGGCTCGGGCCTGAGGAAGCGGCCCCTGCCTTCCTCCAGTCCTGTTTGATGAAAAGCAGGGGGCCAGCACCCATCGCCCCACGGGCTGGAAAACAGCTGCGGGTCCTGCACACGCCCAGCAGAGAGCGTTATCAGATGGCCTGTCCCCGCTCTGTCTGCTGAGGCAGCCAGGCCTCCATCTGCCCTATTTTTAGAGAAAAAAACATTCTTTCCTGGGCCGTACTTCGGAAAGGAGCAAGCCAGCCCTGCCCCTGGCAGTCAATGAACATGAGTCACCTGTGCCGGTTCCCTGGCTTCAAGCTGCTCCTCCAGGTGTGTGGACCACCTCTAGAGCGTTTATCCAAGCACCGGTAAACGCCAACTCATTTCCCAGCTGGGGGGACCTAGTGAGATATCACTTTTTGCCCCACAGAAAGGGATATAAGATGCTGTAAGCTATGGCTCAAACAATAGAGTCGTGCCAACATTTCAAAGAATATTATCCAAGGTCAATACAAAGCTGTTTTGCTGTAAAGGTGCAAAGATCTGCTTAGAAGACCATAGGGTTAATTTATGTTTTCATATCGCAAGTGAGCAGAACTGGGGAAGTGGCCGTTGAGTCGCATGGATAGAGAGTTGGCCCAGTGTTAGGTCTTCCCAATGCCAACCTGAAATCCAGAAAGTGCTCGGGAATTGAGAGCGAGGACCCCGGAGGGATAATCGAAGCCCAATACCTCAGAATAACACCATTAATCAAAGGTTTATCTGAACCATTTTTTAGCCCCTTCTACTAGCCAGAAACTTTAACTACTTATGGCCTGCAGGACAATCCCAGGTGATAGGTATTATTAAGCCAATTTTATAGGTAAGTAAATGAAGGTTTAGGAAAGTTGCTTAGCTTACCCAAGTGACTGGCAGACAGAGCAAGCAAGCACAAGCATTTCTGAATCCAGGCCCATGCTGTCTCTTTCCATTTGTCATGCTGGTTCCTCTATGTTTCTTTGGGGTGGATCCACAAAAGGAGTGTTAGGTCAAGTCCTTGCCATCTTGACTTAATGGCCCAGAATTTAAGCTGAGTAAAAACAGCAACGTTTTTCTCAAGCACATTCGCCACCTCATTTATCACCACCTCCTACATTCAGAGCTCAGCAATCAACAGTTGGTGACTCCAAAGTCAGGGGCTAGGAAGTCCCTGCTGCCCACCTTGGTGGAGACCCTTAGAGACCACCTGGCCCAACCTGTTTCTGAGTAAGAGGAAGGAGGAATAAGAAGTTAAACAGTTTGCCTAAGCTCATACAATTAGAGATATTCAAACTCAGATCTTGAGAGACCATGTCTGGGACCCTTGCAAGGGGACCCTTGCATAGCATTCCTCCCATCAGTGGGACTCCTCCCCATCAGTGGGACTCCTCCCCATCAATGGGACTCCTCCCATCAATGGGAACTCCTCACCATCAGTGGGACTCCTCCCATCAGTGAGACTCCTCCCCATCAGTGGGACTGGGATGAGGCAGGATTGAGCAAAGCATTTATGCTGAGGCCTACTGTCTGAAAGACACCTGAGATGGGCAAAACGGAACCAGTGCCACTCTCCATTCAAAAGCAAGTGAGCGAGGGACTCCCTGGTGACACAGGGGTTAAGTCTTAACACTATCAAGCTATCACCAGCCACTGCAGCACAAGTTCGATACCCGGCCAGGGATGTGACCCACATGGCCCGGCAGACCTCTCCTGTCCTATCTGCTGTTCCCCTCAGCAGTGTATTTCAGTGGATCTGCCTGTTCTGCTCCCTGCTCTGTCTCTATGAATCCTTTCACCCCCAGCACCCAGCTCTTGTATAAATAAGAGTCTCTGCTCTACCGACAGTCTTGTATAAATAAATAAATCTTTAAAAAGGAAAAAGAAATTCACAATTGCAAATTGATAAAACTGGAAATAGCCTAACAAATTTAGGAGATCATCTTCAAGAAAATGCTCATTAAGCTGAGATGTGCAGATAAGGAGCCAGTGAAGATGAGGGGGTGGAGGCTGTGTGTGAAGGCAGCTCACCCACTTGTGGCTTCACTCCAGGATAAGCCCCTGCCCCGACCACACACACCTGACCCCCACGGCCCCTGCAGCCCTTCCAAGTGCTCACACAGAACCGTGCTTCCTGTGAGGTCAGGGTCCTTGCTTGTCACATGTTCCCTGCAGCTAGGGCAAAGCGAGTGCTCGACACAAATTCCATATTATTATTAAGCCTCCTGTGTCTCAACTTTCTCATCTGGAAAATGAGGCTAAAAAAATATTTAGCTAACAGATAATAGATGTAAAACTCTGGTGGGGTGCCAGTGCCCAGCAGATCTGTTACAAATAATTATAAATAAAAGTAATTCATTAAAATAAAAATATTTTAAATACGGCTTTTCTTTTTTCAAAAAGATTTATTTATTTACACATACAAGAGCTGGGGGTAGAACAGAGTGGGGAGAAGAACAGGACGACTGACTGAAATCCACTGCTGAGGGGAGCAGCAAGAGACAGAAGAGGTCTGCTGAGCCATGTGGGTCAGCGCCCCGGCAGGGGATCGAACTCACACTGAAGCAGCTGCAGACAGCTTCATAGTGCTGACGTGTAACCCCCCAATACTGTTTTCATTTCTAAGGACAATGCCAGAGCAGCTGCTTCATGACCATTTGTGGTCACCATTGGCCACGCTAAATATAGAAGCAAAGCACAGCCCCTATTGAGCGGATCATGATTATGGTACAAATCAGCAAAGCAAGGAGAGAGCTCAAGATAGCAGACCTTGACGGTCAAGCTGTAGGAAGGCCAAGGACAGCGGGTTCAGTCTCGAGGGGCACGGTGGGGGTGACGCTGCCCAACCACCTGGCTCCGGCAGAATGGCCATGGAGGGGGGAATGCTCTTCTATTGTTCTGTTCAGTCTGCCATCAGCAAGTGAGCAGTAGAGAATCCCCCAAACCCACAAACTCTATCCAGGTAACAGGTGGTTTGACAGATTGTTTAAAAAATGAATTCAGGGCCCTCCCTGGTGGTGCAAAGGGTTAGGATGCAGCACTGCAAGCTGGCCGCAGCCGCTTCAGTGCGAGTTCGATCCCCGCCCAGGGGACCCACGTGGTGCGGCAGACCTCTCCTGACCCGCCCACGGCTCCCTGCAGCAGTGTACTTTGTCGGTCGGCCTATTCTGCTCCCCACTCTCTCTGATGAATCTTCTCACCACCCCAGCACCTCTGGCCTGTACCCCAGTTCTGTATGCATAAATAAACCTTTAAAAAATTGAAATCATACAAGAGTGTAAATGGGAAGTCAGCACTTTATCCCCTCAAGCCGTTAGACAGATTCCCCAGAGATAATCTCTATTCTTTCTTACAGGTACTTATATGCATATATGTGACTATAAAATATTTTTTTCCACAGGTGGGATCATAAAAAGCTGTTCTGAACTTGCTTTTTTCTTCTCTTTTTATGTATTTTAAATACTTTTGCATATCCGTGTGTAGATTTTCTTCATCTTGAACAACCGCTCTAATTCATTACGATAATGGAAATAGATAAACCCCAGATCCCCATGACTTTAACATAACGAAAGCATATTTCTCACAGGCCTAACTCCATCTGGTGGTAGGGTGTTATGTGTGGGGAGGGGGAGGTGTTCAGATGCCCAAGGTCTGCCAACTACAACACATGACTGCCACATATTCGCTGTGGCCACTAAGGTCACCCTGGGTGTGAATATCCACCAGCAGAGGGGGAAGGTGTGAAGGAAGGCGACATTTGATTTGGATGAGCCAGGCCTAATGTGACACATCACACTTCTGCCCACATTCCACTGGCCAGAATTAGACTCCGCTAGTTGTCTAGCACTGAGACTAGCACTAGGAAATCAATGTCCTGGCTGCTCAGCTGCTTCCTGCGACACAACACTATGGAAGGAAGTGCAAACCTTGCTGGGCAGTTAGCCACCACATCTGACAGGTACGCTGGAGCCACATCAGGAACGACACATCCTGATACAAGCTTGAGAAGACCGCTCTTCCTCTCCTCTTTCCTCTGTTTTTCTACTGTATTTTGTCAAAGACATGCCTTTAAAGTGCAGGACGTTATTACCTGGTGAGAGTGAAGAAATAAGAAAGGGATACGTGGACCCTCCCTAAGGCGCAACAGGTTAAAGCGCAGCACTACGAAGCTAGCTCCACCAGAGTTTAATCCCCGGGCAGGGAGCTGACCCACATGGCACGGCAGACCTCTCCTGTCTCACCCGCTGCTCCCCTCAGCAGTGTGCTTCATCGGTCGGCCTGTTCTGCTCCCCACTCTGTCTCTGGTGAAGCCTCTCACCATCCCTGCACCTCTGGCCTGTACCCCAATTCTGTATGCATAAATATTTTTTCAAAGAAAGAAAAAAACAGACATGAGACTTGTACACACTGGCTCAGATTTGGTGGGAGAAGGACAGGAGCAATGTCAAAGACACAGGTCTTGACCCAGTGACACTTCTAAAGATGTTTCTGAAAGAAAGAGTGTGGATCTATTCACAATTGTATCTGCGAGATTATTAATAATAGTGATACATTATAAGCCCCAAGATATCTAATAATAGACTTGCTTTAAATACAGCACAGCCATGCAACAGAATACTGTGCAGAGGTTTAAAATAATTGTGCTCATCGGGACTGTGATGGCACACAGGTAAATTGGTGATTACAACTGAGATGGAAAAAGTCACAAAATGATGTAAAAATAAATGATTATAGTGAAAATTTAAAAGTTGTGCTCATACCTGCAAATTCACAGATATTTGCTGTATGTTTTGATCAAACACACACACACACACACACACACAAGATGCCTAACAGTATTTTTTTTTAATTGATAACCGAAAGGCTGCTGTGTCTACATTAAAATGTTTACACTGGTAGTACAACTACTGGTGTTTTTCATTTCTTTTACACCTTTACATCATGTCTCAACATGTTATCACTAGAAAAAACGGTGAAGCTATTTTCAGATTGAAATGAAAAAAAAAAAAAAAAAGTAGATAAAGGGGATTAGGACTTAGGTGGCTTAAATCAAGTATGAGTCAGACCTGGCCTCCAGGACCCTGCCTGTCTGTTGGGCCTGTCACCCGACACTCCTGTTGCTATCAGGAGCACTTTCCTCTGTTGAAGTGACTGGCTTTTGTCATGCAGTCCCCAGGTTATAATGGGAGGGGAGCTTGGACCTCCCCACAGTCAGCAGCAACCCCAAGGTTGGTGGGCTGGGGCTCTGGCCTCCACATGGGGAACATCATTAGGGCGCTCCTGGCCTTCATCCCTGCTGAACGCTGCCAGAACTACATGGTTGGAAACCTCCGGGAGATGCCGCTGGACAAGATGGTGGATCTCAGTGGGTTCCAGCTGCGCCGCTTCCCCGTGCTCGTGTGCTCCTTCCGGGAACTGGTCAAGCTCTACCTGAGTGACAACCACCTGAACAGCCTGCCTCCGGAGCTGGCACAGCTGCAGAATCTACAGATCCTGGCCCTGGATTTCAACAACTTCAAGGCCCTACCCCAGGTGGTGTGCACCTTGAAGCAGCTCTGTATCCTCTACCTGGGCAACAACAAACTCTGCGACCTCCCTGAGGAGCTGAACCTGCTCCAGAATCTGCGGACCCTGTGGGTGGAGGCCAACTGTCTCACCCAGCTGCCAGACGTGGTCTGCGAGTTAAGTCTCCTGAAAACTCTGCATGCAGGCTCCAATGCCCTGCGCCTGCTGCCAAGCCGGCTCCGACACCTCCGGGAGCTGAGGACCATCTGGCTCTCAGGCAACCTGCTGACTGACTTCCCTCCTGTGCTGCTTCATATGCCCTTCCTGGAGGTGATCGATGTGGACCGGAACAACATCCGCTACTTTCCCAGCCTGGCTCACCTGTCCAGTCTGAAGCTGGTCATCTATGACCACAATCCTTGCAGGAACGCACCCAAGGTGGCCAAAGGTGTGCACCGTGTGGGAAGATGGGCTGAAGAGATACCAGAGCCTGAACCCAGAAAAGTCAGGCGCTATGCATTAGCCAAGGAGGGAAGTCAGGAAGGAAAAGCAGCTGCCCTGCCTCCACCACTACCAGCTACCAAGTCCTGAGGGGCTTCAGTTGGGGGTCAGTGCCTAGGACCCAACCTCAGCATCTCCAAGAGACTTCTCCATGAAGGTGCAGAGGATTGTACAGGAACATTTGGGGGGAGGGTCTCTGTCAATGAGACCTAACCGAGTCGTGAATTACATGAAGAAAACAACACTCCCTTAAAGGCAAGTTGAGTGCAGTAACAGCATGACAACTTTGCAAGAGAATCAGCTGCTTCTAGCAGTATTTTCAAACACTGAAAAGCAAGAAGGGCTGAGACACTGGCTCCTCCACGCTCCAGATGTGGCTCATGACCTCAGTAAGGTATTTGTTAGAGAACTGTCCCCCAAGTAAGAGGTCTATCTCCAGTTCATTGCAGAATATACTTTCTTACTATGAACGAACATAAATGGAAGGAAATAGTACTAGCTCAAGTCATTTAATAAGGACATTTCTCACTTTCTACCTGGTCAGACTTAGAAAAGCTGCAAAAACTCGAAATGAGGCCTCTTCCCTGCAGAAGTAGTTTCATGGCTGCTGAGAAGATGCGAAGGAGGGAGGGTGTCTCATGGTCCGGCTACTTTACCCCTGACAGAGGTTCACACTGACTTAGCTAATTTTCACTAAAAACTTGACCCAAGTTCTGCTCCTCGCTGTGTATGCTCACCCTCAAGGCTAGACCCCACCTACAGTAGACCTTCCCTGGCTCATGTGGTCTTGACCTTCCAACACACAGAACATTTCTCCTTATTCATGCTAATGAAGCAGGGCTCAACTAAACCCTTTTGGGGAAACTACTTTCCAGAACTGTATTAAAAAGGTTTTTATGGTTGAGAAATCTGTTCACTTGAAACTAGCCATTTGGAAATGAGTTGTGGATTGTGGTCTAAACAGGAAGGGTCTGCTGTATCAGCCTCAGTATCTGCCTGTTTTTCTTCTTGTAGGTAAGCTTTTGATGTTCAGCATATAAGGTGGTATCTTTTGGCTGTTTTTGTTTTTGTTTTGATGTAAGTTGTGGACTTTTCTTCCCATGAACACATCAAGCTTAAAAGATACTGCTATCAGTATATCAACTGCTGAAAGTTTATACTCACTTGTGCCTGAGTTTTCAGCAAAGATAGTTTCATCTTAACTAAAATACTATTATGATTCACTATATTTAGCTTCTAAATAGCACTTCAGCCATAAAAGCGTTTTTCTAAAACTAAAGAATGAAACCTGAATGTGCTGCAACTTAAAAACAAGCCATGCACTAAGTGACTGAGACAGAAAGCAATCTCACCCTTTTATATAGCCCTGCAGATACCACCAATTACATTTAAGTTCTCAAGATTAAAAACAGCCTCCATGCAATTTGTCTCACATAGTTCATTCTGAATTCACATTAACTGGAGTTGTACATTTTATTCACCATAAAAGCATCTTACCCCAGCAAAGTTTGGTTCTGAAGGACATCACCTAGAAATGTGTTTTCACACCCTAAGAAATACATCTTGCTAAACAAAAGAGGAATACCCACTAGCCTCGCCTGTCTGTGGTTTCTCTTAACTCGCTGATTACAGTGCTGTAGTCCTCCTTTAGTCATTAAATGAAGGTTTACACACCTAGTTCAAACACTTAACTCCTTGGGTTAACAACTTCTTTTGCTCTTAGACATTTGGAATTTAAAGTCTATTTCCGCATTCTTAATGACTGAAACTATAGTCAATTGATACTAGAAACCTTCTATCAACAGGATGCTCTTCTAAGTTTCGACAGCCAGCCTATGGGTATTCTTTAACTCTCTCTTCCTGGCAAGCTTAATAGGAGTAGCATGAAGCCAATTTGTGTGCTCATCTAATGAACTGGTTTTAGACATAATTCGCCCAGTCAAAGCCATTTACTTCTAAAAAATTCAATATACAACAAATAAACACTTCTCAATCACTGTGGTTGAGTGTTCACCACTGAAATTGCTGTTGAAATTGTTTTCACTCTAGATTTGTATTTTATAAAATAACTATCTAAACGCAATTGTACATTTCCAAAACTCTCTGATGCTTTATTTAAATTCTGACATAATTAGAAAGCAAAAAGAAAAATGTTGGAGTCCAAGACGTAAAATCTTAAGATTTTTCTCACAATCTTAAGAAGTCCTGAGTAATAAAATTGATGGTACTTTCATTAAAATTAAGTTGTTTAAAAAGGTTATGTATGACTGAAAACCCCAAGATGAATGTATAGTATACTTATCACACTTGATTTGGATTTAATTTAATCCAAGACATTATTTCAAAAATAAGTAAGACTGAAAATTTATACTGACAAATCCATATTGAAAGCATGATCACTCACTCCCATTAAGTAGAATTAAAAAAGGGTATAGATCACTAAAACAGGGAAGAACTACTAAGTAGTTGTTCAAATTTTTTATTCTGATGTACAGTATTTGAAATTAAGTTTTAAACCAACTGAATTTTATGGAAAATGAAAACAAATAAATTAGACCCATGTTAAAGTAGAAGGTCAGTTAAATGTCCAAACTTAGTGGTATAACAGCCACAAATAAACCCCACAGTCTTCTTCTAGAAGTCAAAGTCTTTCAAATACAACTTTGCTATGACTGGTCCAGAGCTCAACACCACAAGGGAATGCTTAACAGGGGTGGTGGTCAGGGACACGTTTCCTGCAACAATTACAAAAACATGCACATAAAAAAGTCATCAATGATATACACGAAGAGCAATTTATAGTAAATACACCGCAGCTAAAACCCCAATTTTATTTATTAAAAAGAGTGTAACTTAATTATCACAAAGAATTATATGCTCCTCCCTCATAACTAACATCCCTCAATTTGTATAATGACCTAGATATTTGGCATTTTTCAACCAAACAACCTATTTAAATGTTCTCCAGAAATTCATGTTTTCAAACTAATTTTACTCATTAGTCAGATACAGTAACTTTTAATCAGATGTTATAAAATGACAAGGCTCTGGGATACCAGGATGAAAATCCCTGGATCACTTTCTGTAGGAATGAAAATAAATGGCAATAGATAACCTTGTGGCAGAACAGGGTAATTCACCGAATACTGTCAATGGTACACCTCTAACATCTTAGATTTTAAACTTTTATTCTCTGGTGATCATACCATGAATCTCTCGGGAAGGGAGCACGGGACAAATACTAGTGAAAAGTTTCACTTAATGACTATTTGAGGAGCTAAAGACTCAAGAAACATTGCTTCTAGAGATAAGTACAATATTTACGAGAAGCACAGAAAACAGACATGCACAGCATTCTCAGTAGCTTATGGGAATATGTCTGATGGGTGCTAAAGGATACTGATATAGAAAAGGTGATCAAGCATCTACCACAGGCACTCATCTGAAAAACAAGTCTCCTGGAGGCTAGTTTAACAAGTATGAAAAGAAGTCCACAGCCCAGTATACTGGAAAGGCTCAGTTAAATAAAATTACTCCTGTTTCTTCACAGCGACATACTCAGAATTTCATACATATTTCAGACATCTAGGCCTCTGAAACAGTTCTATCAGATCAAATGAGCTATTATAATGTATATTTCAAAGGAGGTTGAGGTCCCTGAGTCACTAAGATGATTTCTGAGGCTGGATAGATATATATGTCCTTTGCCGAGTCAGAGAACTTTATAAACTGTTCCTTTGTGCTTTATTCTGTTTAAAGACAATGCAAAATATAACAACACTTAAATCTTTGGTAACCACACTGCTTCCCAACAATGTGTCTTTTCCTTCCCTTACCAATTTTCCATTTCAAAATATGAAGAATGTTTAGTATTTACTAAACATTACTATCACCAACACCAGAAGCACAGAATCTATTTTTTCTGTCTTCTTTCCACTATACCCCCATAGACTGAAATATCTCATCTATGGATGGAATATTTTTGTCTTTCCTCTCACATACAAATCATTCTTTTCTATTCTTTTTCTCAAATAGTAACCAGAAACCTGTTATTTACAGGAGAAAGTCAATGAATTGAGTGACGCAAGATTTTCTACATAAATAAAATTCTCTGTGATCTAGTTCATTTAAGATATGTAATTCCCCACCCACCCCCTCACCTTGCTCCTAGCTAGAAACATCTCTAGATCTTTGTTCTCTAGATCTTCCAACTGTCTCTCAATGCTACCTAGAGAACTGTATACTACGTGCTTAAGAATGTTTATACAGAAGAGTGTAGCTAGGACAGAAAAGTAACTAGAGCTGACCCACCCTGGAGGTTTGGGGGGTATCACTTTTTACTACTATAAACCCCTTGCCCTCAAATCTGGTTCTTAACCTTTCCAAGCCTGGCTTTTTATGTACCATTTCAATCTTAGAGCTACCCTCTGTCACTCCCCACCCAATCTTTTCTGGCTTAAATCTAGGAATAGAAACTACATATTGTAACTTGCTTAACACTTCTAGGCAAAAATAGCTATACTAGTAAGTACAATTACAATGTAGCTGATTTTTAATTTCTGTATTGATTTTTTTTTTTCCTAAGAAATAGTTTTACAACACACTACCTTGGTGCTGCTTTGATAATGTTGTCCACACGTAGAATCACCTCAGCTGCTTCAGCTGCACTCAAAAGAACTTGCCGCTTCACTTGGAAACTTTCTGTTATACCCAGTACTGCCATATCGCCAATGGTACCTTCCTTCATATCTGAAAAAAAAAGAAGTATTTACTAAACATAAAGTTTTAACAACTGAAATATCAAAATATATTTAACAAATTTTTATAAAAAATAAGATTACATCACACAATTACTCAGTTTAGCCACAGAATCTTCAGTCTACCACAAAAGAAACTTTAAAAAATTACATGGCAAACTACAGATCATTTGTATTGAGAGAAAGAAACTATATCCAATAATGGAATATTTATAAAGTCCAACATATCACCTGCTCACACACACAAAATACAGATACTTCATCTTCCAACAAATCATCACACATTATTAGCTATCCCTTTTTCAGTGACAGGGTTACCTGCCTTCTTTGATCCTGACTAATTTGTTGGGGGAACTTTTCAACTTGGTATCTGCCTTTCTGGCCACTTTTTATCTCTGTATCAGAGAACTGTACTCCAAAGTGTTTCAGGATAATTTTACTGCAAGATTAGGAGTCAATGTGGATTTTTTCCCTCGTTGTTATTGTCTTTAAAGTAAGTTTTAATTTCATTTTAATGCTGGTTGTAAGAGAAAAAGTAAACTCAAACACTGATTTTCAACGACAAAATCCTGCTTATAATTTTAAATCCAGTCACTATAAACCTAGTTTAACTAGCCTTATACTCCTCAGGGAACAACCAAATTCTGTAAATGTTGAGAATAAGAAGCTTAACATTTCCCTAAACTATGAAGGTTACAAAGGCAAGGGCCACAGGAGCCTTGACAAGGTTACTGTAAGAGTTATCTTTTCTACAAATTCTGGTAAAGAACTGCTCTTAACTACTGCCAGGTTCTCTGATCACTTACCCAGTCCTGCAGTTACATTGCCTTCACTATGAGCAGCTCGGAGCTGTGCCACCAGATCTGCACTGTCATAGCCTGCATTGTCAGCAATGATAGTTGGTAACTACAAAGTGAAGGAGACAGTAAGAAATTGACTTCCTTTTAACCCAAAGTGTAGCTTTTTAAAATGTGTAAAGAATTGTAAAATTTCTTTTTTAACAGCTTGCTCATAAAAGGTAAATGCCCAAATCAAATTTAAAAGGGATCCAAACTAGTTTCTTAAAGCCAAAAAATAAACATTTCCTGTCCAAGATACAAAAACGAACTTACTTAAATACCATCAACACCCATAAGTATTTTATTAATTTTTAAATCTTAGTTTACTTTACCATTCTCAGAGCTTTAGCATAAGACTCCATTGCAACAGCTTCTTTGCCTGGTGTTTTGTTGGCAAGTTGTGTCACAGCATGAGCCATCAGCATCTCAGAACAGCCTATTGATTAAAAATCCAATAAAATATGCATTATTATCTCTAAGACACTCAACCACTGACTTCCCTTATATGTATACCAAGCATTATAAATTAAGGCAAAGGCAACATCATTTAAGAACCACTAAAAGCACCAATCATTTATGCTATTTTAAGAAATAAAATGTCTGCCTTATATTTTCCAAAATTAAAATGTTAAATTATCTTCAAATGCTTACCTCCTCCATAAACTGTTCTAGAATCCTTCACGGTTTGGGCAAGAACACAAAGAGCATCATGCAAAGATCTTTCTGCTTCATCTAAAATTTGTTGAGTAGCACCACGCAGCACAATGGTACAAGCCTCACCTAAAATTAAAAAATTTTTATGTCATACAGAACACTTGGTTATAAAATACAAAAGTCTGCCTTTTATTTTTTATGTAGGCACTACTTGTACACTGAGTTTTGAAAGCTGGCATGTTTTCTACTGTAACACTTGGTCTTTACTAACAATCCATGCCCACAATAGTTCTAAACTTGTCTACAAGTAAAGAATTAAGTTGAATTTGTGCTATTCACAAAAATAGGTTGCTGTAGGACTGGCTTCAGGAACTACATAGTCACTCACCAAGGGCTACTCCAGAAAAGTGAATAAGTTTGTCTTCTCCAATCATGACTTCCTCAATAAGCTTGCAACTTCCAAGTTTAACTAGTTCTGGATGGTCAAAGGTAGAGGCAATTTCACCACCTATGAACATAAATACTGAATAGTCAAAAATCTGTTTCCTAAGTAAGCAGTAACGGACAAATACCATATTTTTATATCTAACCATATTTTTATATCTAACATGTACCAAGCACTCTCAGAAGCACTAATGTGAAATGACTATCGAGTCAGGTCTCCCTAGTGGCACAGGGATTAAAGTCTCAGTACTATCAAAGTACCACCAACCACTGTGGCATGAGTTCAACGTAGAAGCTAACCCACGTTGCGCAGCAGACCTCTCCTGTTTGCCCACTGCTCTCCTTGGTAGTGGATTTCAGTGGATCTGTTTGTTCTGCTTCCCTCTCTTGTCTATATTGAATCCTCTCATCCCCTGCATCTCTGGCTTACACCCCAGTCCTTATATGCATAAGTAAATAAAATCTTTAAGAAAAAAAAAAATGACTAACCACAAAAACCCTAATGAAGATAAGTTCATTAGCCCATTTAGAATGGTAAAATCGAGGCCAAAGTTATTTCTCATCCTAGATTACATAACTTCAACAAATGTATTGGAGCTGGGATTCAAGCCCAAGCAGTCTGGCTTCAGACCTATACACATATAACTACCCCAAAGATTAAAATGAGACTTAAACAGTTAAATGTATTTATCACTTACTAAAAGGCTGGGAAGCCAATACATTTTAGAATAGGTAATATATATATATATATATATATATATACATACAATTACCCAGATTAAATGTTAAAAAAAATGTTCATTTTACTCTGTGTTGTTTCTATTCCTTCTCCCATGCTTTAAAATGTAAGGATCATACATTTCCTTTCCTGGTTCTTACTTAGCAGCAGACTTCCATTTTAAAACCTTTACTCTAACTCATGACTCTATCAAAACAGATTCTAGCAATTAGCCCTTTTCCCACCCTTTTCCAGCATATCCACTGGATTTTTTATAATTTATAAAAAGGATTCTGGGGCCCTCCCTAGTGGCGCAGCGGGTTAAAGCACAGCACTAAGAAGCTAAAGCCACTTCCACATGAGTTCGATTCCTGCCTGCCCCGGAGGAGATCCACATGGCGTGGCAGACCTCTCCTGACCCGCCCGCTGCTCCCCTCAGCAGTGTGCTTGTCAATCTGACTGTTCTGCTCCCCTCTCTGTCTCGGGTGAATCCTCTCCACATCTCTGGGCCTGTACCCCAGTTCCATATGAATAAATAAATACATCTTTAAAAAAAAAAAAGGTTTCTGGTTTTCCCAATTCTACTAAATATTTTTAATCTGTAGAGCTGAAGCTATTTTTAACTCTTTGATGACAAACCCTGGAGATTTCCTTCTGTTCTAGATATAATAAACAATAGCTGTTTGGGACATCGTATTCCTACAATGAGACTAAACTTGGCTTATGAGAAGTTTCACTTATCCTATCCTACAGTCATTTATCTACATCAGCTTATAAGATACTTGACACTAACAAACTAAATTCACATGTCAGGCGCTATTAAGGATCAGACATACAAGGTATTTTCTTCTGAGTATATATAGTCAATTTCAGGTACTGAGTCTTTATCGTATCAGCTTATCCCAATGAATGTACAATTTCTATCCTTCACATTTCTTATGCCTTATTTAATTCATCCTTTGATGAATTACATTAACATGAGCATCACAAATTTAATCACTGTAAGTATGAAATAGCTTCTAAAAGCTACTGAAGTAAATCCATGCCAAAGAAGTGAAAGGAAAATGTCTCTTACGAAGACTTCACTTCTCAAATTATTAAATACAGCCTCACTCTGGAATGACACCAATTCTATGTTGTACATTAGTTAATATGCTTTCATTTCTCCCAATAATCTTGGCATTTCCAAACTGAAATTGACTTTGCTAGTGGTTTTAACTATCTCTTTAACTACCACTGCCAGATATCAAGCCAACTTTCGAACCTTTTCATTCATTTTCAAGGTCCTTAAAAGTAAAAGGATAAAGTTTCTTAAGCAGTAGTTAATTTAAATACTACTAACGCCACAAAAAGTAAACAAGTTATACTGCGTCATTTCCAGGTAGACATAGCTTATTTGTAAACAGAATTTCTATTCTGCACAACTGGGATTCTACCATCCATACCTCTACTGAAAGTTGTTGGCGTAAAATAACTTCATACTTGTGAATTACTTCATATTCATTTCAATATTTACTACTTTCCAAAACTCAAAAAAAATATTTACACAATGTTTTCTTTATACTCAGCAAAGTGGTACATATATCACACTCAATAAAGTCAAGAGTGATTATTATGTTTGTTAGAAACAAATGTCCTTCCCCCATACCTGTAACAAGAGCAAGGCGTTCTACGCCTGCAAAATCTGCATGCTCAATAGCCATAACACCTGCAGCACCAAAGAGCTGTTCCGGGTAATTATAAATTAGTTGCCTGAAAATAAAATACATAAAAACATTATTCAAAATGTTACATTACAAGCTAAAATACATTCAATTAATAATTACCTCCCTATTAGTAAGCAAAAAAATAAACTAGATAGTAACATTTCTTACATCTAATTCATAAATTATACCACCAGTATACTCCTGGCAGTATTAAATGCATATACTGTTGCAGTGTTACTGGAGTATAAACTACTAAGACTGAAAAAAAAATTCACAATAATCAATTAAAACTGTTACTGTTCATATGCTTTAATTCCATACGTGAAAATCTATAGATGCTAAAAATATACTAGTTTTATATAGAACAAAACCCACCAACCACCTCAATACCCACTGTTTGCACAATCCACTGTTTGCACAGACAATATGGAATTAATTTCTCCTCCAAATATAAGTATGCTATAGACATAACCCAACTGCCAAATCACAAAACTGTTACTGTCAACATAAATAGGTATGTAAAGCAGGTCCTCAAATAATTCCAATGTTTCAATCCAATGTTGCATAAGCTGATTCTCAATTGGGTAAAATGACTCTCAACTGGGGTTTGTATCTGCAGAGTCTGCACTTTCTCCCACGTTTTCCCTGGATATTCTCGTTTCCTCCTAAAGATATGCATTAGGTTCACTGGTATGTCCAGTGGTGAAGTCGCTCTATGTGCAAGCATGCTCTGTAATGGAAATGTCCTATCTAGGGCTGGTCCCCACTATGCGCTATGGCTCAGGCCACTGGAGACCCTGAACTGGAATAAGTTGGAAAATGAACACAAATTATTACTTAACATTGTATATGTCTTGAGTCTTTATTTGGAAGTTTGGTGATGTTTTCATTAACAGGAATGTTAATCATAGACTAACTGATATAAACCTCTTGTTTGTATCAGTTAGTCTATGATAAAACTGGTTTCACTAGTAATTGTGTAACTCGAAGTCAGTTCCCAAGAACTAGTCAACAATGTTTAAAAAGGTTCTGTAAATGACCATAAAATGTCACTGAACTGTAATGTGCATGGCTGTTTTTTTGGTACCTACATTTAGGCAAGACAGCATTTCCTAAATCACTAATTCAATACAAACTATTTCTCTAAGTCCTTGTACAAAAAAATTTAAGACTATGACATACACCATTAGCACAAGCACACACAGACCTGTTAATAAAACAATTTATCCCGTGTTTAAGAATACGTTCAACTTTCTCCTTCATTTTTTCCTTTTCTGCATGTTCTATTTCAGCAACCTTTGCCGTAGAATCAACTCTTACCCGGGAACCAAATATCTAAGACAAAAAATGAAAGAATAAAAATAACATTTTCATTATTCTTCTAAGAGTTCCATATAGCATAAACATTTTTTACAGCTTTTTTTTTTTTT
>NW_004567105.1:31811560-31827903 GCF_000260355.1 Condylura cristata
TTTGCAATAAGAATTTTGGCATTTTCAATTCGCTTTGGTTGATTTACTCCAATTTTTTTATCCAACAGAAAGCCTACAACGTAAGAATAGTATTGTATTAAATTCTTCAAGCTTGCATGAATAAATCTTATAAAACTGCCTGCCTTATCAAATTATTCTTTCAGAGAACAAAAGTCTAACTCACCAAGGAACTAGTACCTAGAAAGCATTCACCAGAGCAGTGAAGTGGGTAATACTTTAATAGCATGAAATCAAAAATGTAAGAGCAGAGCACAAATACTCAGTGTTTTGAAACTTGTTTCAGATATATACCACATTCACAGGTTTATATGTTAATATGAAGATACTAAGTTCACTTTCATTAGCTTAAAGCCAACACAAGAGCTGTGAGGATTCAGAAATGCAGACACAGAGGGTACTGAGAAATTACTGAACTTTAAACCAGCAATGAAATGAAGGGGGGAAAAAAAAAACCAAAATAGTTGCAAAGACATGTGACCTCACAGACAACTTTTCTAGGTATGTGAAGTAACACTAATCCAAATCAGCTAACAGAATTCATTAGTTCATAATCAATATCCGATAAGAATTTTTCTCTATAGTCAATATACACACACACCTTCATCTAAATAAGAATCTGCTAGACTTCCTCCTAGCTTCTTGATGACATGAATTGCTTCCAGATTACCAGAGCCTTTCAGTCTAAGAACAGCTTCCACAGCTAACCGAGTAAAATGATCTTTGTGATGAGTGAGAAGTTTTGAGGATAATGTTGTTGCTGCGATGTTCATTAAATCTTGGCGAAATTTAACTTCATCAGAACTAAAAAATAAAACACAAAATTCATGTTTGCTCTTAAAAAAGGCATTCCAAACTTATCAACTATAATTTACTTTTCAAAATTTATCCAGATTTGCATATTTGTCATTAGACAATTTCATTCCAGTCAGGACTTTAAGTCATGACAAAAATTAAACCTCACCTGTAAGCAAGACATACAAATTAAGAAGGTACTGTTTTTGCCCACTAAACTGATAAAGTACAAAGATCAAAAAAGAGAAACATAAGCAAATCAAAGAGTACCAACTTTCAAGAATATGGGGATACAGGCATTGTTAACACACTATTACTTTTGAGGATTGCTTATCAAAAAAAAAAAAAAGCCTTAAAAGCATTCACATCTTTGTATCTAGCAGTAGTAGTTTTTGAAACTTTGTTAACAAGCTGTAACATTAAAAAACTAAAAACACAACTTCCAACTGTGGTTAGGCAAATTAGACTAGTCATATAATCAAATGCCTATCAGTATTAAGACTATCATTACAGAGACTACTAACACCCATAAATGGGATTTTTACTCAACTAGGTTAGAGGCCAAAAAATCTTCTACGCACTACTACTACTTCTCTTGACTGTGACTATGTATGTAAAAAAAACTGAAAACCGAAAATTTAAGTGACTATCTCTGGAAGATAACAGGGTTTGTTCTCTTTTTGTCCATGGGGCAAAATGAAGCAGAGAGCTCATGTTTATACAGGTTCTTTACTGTCCCCTAAATTGCCTTTATTGCTCATGTTTTAAAAAGAACATGAAATGTTTAAAACAGTATTTTGGTATACCAACCCATGATCAACTGCAGAACTCAACAGGGCCTGTCTCGCTGCTTTAGTGGCTTCTCTCCAACCTGAAATGATGGTCTGTGGATGAATCTTCTTTGCAATTAAAGATTCTGCTTCCTATTAATAAACAGTGAAAAGATTCATTAGTAAAAATTAACAGCTGACTACTTCTAATATTAAAAATCACAGTAACAAAAATCAATGAGTTTAAATTGATTGCCCACATATTCTTACCCTTAGTAATTCTGCTGCTAAAACAGTCACAGAGGTAGTACCATCACCAACTTCATCATCTTGAACTCGTGACATATCTAAAATAAATAGTTAACTCAGTCATACTGACTTTGCTTTTTAAATGACTTCTGTATAGCTTAACTAATTCTACAAATATAGCCATCATCAATCTAAATCTTATTTATGTAGGTTTCCTAACCAGAAAAAATTCTTTAGAAGTTTTCACCAGAAATGAAATAGTTTTACCGTGAAAAATTATACAGCACTTCAGAAACCTGTAGTTTAAAGCACAGCACTGTGAAGCTATCCATAGCCACTGCAGCATGAACTCAACCACTGGCCAGGGAGGTGACCACATGGTGCAGCAGACCTCTCCTGAATACCCGCTACTCCCCTCAGCAGTATACTTCAGTCAGTCCGCCTCTTCTGTTCCCCACTAGTCTCGGGTGAATTCTCTTACCCAACCCTCTGGCTAGTACACCAGTTCTTGTATGCGTGAGGAATGTATTCAAAAATTTATAAAAATTCTTTATAAAAAATGCATTGTTAACAAATTATCTTCAGACTCAGGACTCCCTGGCGGCACAAGGAGATAAGTCTCAGGACTGTGAAGCTATCGACAGCCACTGCAGCATGACTTCGATCCCCAGCCAAGGAGCTAACCAACCCCAGTTCTTGTATGCATAAGTAAATGAAATAAATCTTTTAAACAAAAACTTTCTTCAGACTCACCAACTAAAACTTTAGCTGCCGGATTGTCGATGCCAATGTTTTTTAGAATAGTTGCACCATCATTGGTTACCATCAGAGAAGCATCTCGTCCACTGCTTAACAGAATTTTGTCCTAAAAGGAACAAGATATAAGTACATCTTGAAGAACACAAGTCAATTAAAGCAGAAGCAGCCTATCTGTTTATAGAGGAATTTAAAAAACTGTGAAAAAATATATATAATTATAAAACAATGTAATGAGAACATAAATGACAACACATATGATGTAAATACAAATACATAAGTGAACACAAACATTAGTAAGATTTACATCCAAATTATTGGTGACTGTCACTGATGAGAACTGTTGGATTAAAGATGCTGATCAAAGGGGAAATTAGCCATGTAGCTAATTTGCTTTGATTTTTAGATATGTAATTTTTAATTCTTAGCAAGGAAAAGGTGTCAACTTGTAAGTCTTTTTTTTTTTTTAAATATTTAGTTATTTATGCATTCAGAACTGGGGTAGAGCCAGAGGTGCAGGGGTGGTGAGAGGATTCACATGAGACTGAGTGGGGAG
This sequence comes from Condylura cristata, assembly GCF_000260355.1. Classification (NCBI taxonomy): domain Eukaryota; kingdom Metazoa; phylum Chordata; class Mammalia; order Eulipotyphla; family Talpidae; genus Condylura; species Condylura cristata. Next base: position 31,814,705 of record NW_004567105.1, read on the forward strand.
CAGAACAGGCCAACTGAGGGGAGCAGTGGGAGAGCCGGGAGAGGTCTGCCGCACCATGTGGATCACCTCTGGGGCAGGGCAGGGATCAAACTCATGCTGAAGTGGCTTTAGCTTCTTAGTGTTGTGCTTTAAGACACTGCACCAGGAGGGAGGGCTGATATTGTAATACTCTTAAAAGTAGTTTTAAAAATTAAAAAGGGGCCCTTCCTGGTGGTGCATGCAGCACTGCAAGCTAGCTACAGTGGCTTCTGTGTGAGCTCAATCCCCAGCCCTAGAGGTAACCCACAGGGCGCCGCAGACCTCCCCTGTTTCACCCGCTGCTCCCCTCAGCAGTGTGCTTCGTTGATCTGCCTGTTCTGCTCCCCACTCTGTCTCTGGTGAATCCTCTCACCACCCCAGCACCTCTGGCTTGTACCCCAGTTCTGTATGAATAAGTAAACCTTAAAAAAATAAATAAAAATCATAAAGAATCCCAATTAAGTGTGTTACTAACTATAGTTCCCCGAAGGGGGTCTAAATACCAAAACATAAACATTCCCTGTTACTCTTACCATGCCTTTGGGTCCCAACGTGCTCTTTACCAAGTCTCCAATGGCGATGGCACCAATAAAAGACGACTGAAGTTAAAAAAAAAAAAATTGTCAAAATCAACTTTAGCCTGTTAAGTTACACAATTTTCTCTTTGAAAGACTGAAACTGTAGCTTACCAGACGAGCTGTTTCTGCTCTCTCTTCATCAGCTCCAGCCTTGAAGATATTAACAGGTGCAAGGGAAAGGGAAGCCTAAAAAGCAAAAGTAACCATCCTTTACCTAGTCCATATACTTCACGGTTTCCACTAACTTTACAGTAGGTAACTGAGGAAGTTACAGTACAGATTAGTAACCATTACTTTTTCGAGCAGATGAAGCTTTCCATCTTTGGGACCGTCATTTATGGGAGAGATTTATAAAAGCTACATAGGAAAAATACTGTTTACTAGATCTATCATTTACTGTATACATAAATACGCGCAGCAGAAATAAGTCATTCACTAAAGCGATTCGCTAGTAATTACACAGCAAATCAAAATATTATTTTAAAGTAGATACAGCTGGCAAGGGCTGTAGGCCGGCCCCTTCTGGTGGCGCAATGGGTAAGGAGGCACAAAGCCACTTCCCTGCGAGTTCGATCCCCAGCCCTGGAGGTGACCCACAGGGGGCGGCAGACCTCTCCTGACCAGCCCGCTGCTCCCCTCAGCAGTGTCAGTCGGCCTATTCTGCTCCCCACTCTGTCTCTGGTGAGTCCTCTCACCGGCCTTGCACCTCTGGCCTGTACCCCTCAGTTCTGTAAGTCTAAATAGATCTTTAATAAAAGGGGGCAGTAGGCCACAATGGAGAACGCCACCAAGCGGAGGCGGGGGTGATGGCTTCGTTTCCAACTTCATCCTCAAGGCTCCTCCCCCAGAGGGGCGGGGCGCATCTCCCTCCCCGCCCGGGGCGCTAGAAATTTCTCGGCGGGTGGGGATCGGGCTCTGGGACGGGGAGTAACCGAGCCAGAACAAGACGCTAACATGGGGAGAGGTCACCCCTCCCCCCCTCCCCTTCGCCTGCATGGAGGACTTCACTGGCGGGTGTGGCGCGGGCCACACGCCGCGGCCCACGCCATGTGCGGCGATCCCGCAGAACACACAAGACGCCCACGGCGCCAGAACTGACGGAGAAGCAGCGTGGCGGGACGCGGCGGGACTTGGGTAGGGCCAGGAGTCCAGGCTCACCATGGTTCCGAGGAATTCGGCACACACGATAATCCCTCACAGCTCACGCCGGGACCGGACGGGAGAGAAGCCGGATGTGACGCCACACGCTCTCCCGTAAGGGGCGGAGCCCCGGCCCGCGCGTCGGTCCGGTCTGACGCTACGGGCGGAGGGAAGCGGGAGGAGCCAGCTGGAGTGTAAGCCCGCAGACCGGAAGCTCAGCCAGTGTTCTGGGGAGGGCGGCCTCTGTTCGCGCCCCGGGCCCTACCGTCATGCCCCGAAGCGGGACTGGGAAGGGGAGGGATCTGACATCTTGAGTCTGGAGGGCCCATTTGGGTTTGGAACTGCCAGGAACAAAAGAAACGGCGCGCCGGGTGTTGCCATAGCAACGGAGGTCCGGTTTGCATATTTTTAATATTTAAAAATATACCTTCAGGTACTACTTATATAGTTTAAAGCTTTATATGCTAAGAAATAAAAGTGTAATTCACCTACTCTATCACCTCCTCTCCTCAAAGGCAAGCATTTTAAGCTTTTGGGGAGTTACCATTGTATTCCTGAATACTATTTTTACACATTATTTATGGGTATTGTGCAAGAAGACTTATTGTTTGAAACACTTTCTGGGGCCTTCCCTGGTGGGTCAAAGTGTTACAGCGCAGCACTAAGAAGCGATCAGCAGCCCCTGCAGCACGAGTTCAAACCCTGGTGATCAAGGGGGCACAGCAGACTTCCCCTCACTACCCCTCCCACCCACGCTCTCCTCCCATTCCCCGCCCCCCTCAACAGTGAACTTCAGTATAACAGTATAACTGCCGGCTCTGCTTCCCATTCTGCCTCCTGGGAATCCTCTCACCCACCACACCTCTGGCCTGTACCCCAGTTCTGTAAGCATAACTAAATAAAGCTTTTTTAAAAAAAGTTTTCAATTTTATCTAAATTGATTCCCAAAGAAGTTTAAGGCAAAATTTTGTTTAAGGCCTCCCAGCTGGCCTAGAGGTTGAGTCAACAGCTATTGTTATAGGACACCCCAAATCTGTTAAGAGGAGGGGGGGAGGGGCACCCCTAAAACTTCAAAAACCTGCCTGCTCTAAGTGGTTCTGCCATCCGCAGCAACAAGACAAAACATAAAACTTCAATGATTGTATAATACAGTGAATATGCAATATGGAACACAAAGAATATAATTTATAAATCCAACACCTGAAGTGACCCATCCCCTCTTGGGCAAAAGTCAATCCAAAAGGGATTGGCCCAAAGCAAGGCCTGAAAGCTGCCACAAGACTAAAGCACCTTCTGGCCGGAACCCATGGAAAAGGGTCGGAAATAGCCAGACAAATCTGGGAGCAAAAGAGCAAAGTCAAAATCAATATAAACACTGTGATAGTCACCTCCCTACAGGTGTCTCACCCACATCTGCCTTAACCAGTCCAGGGCGGAGAAACAAGCACGGTTTCTTCCTCACATGCTTGCTGCTTCCTGTGGCTTCCTCAGGTCTCCTCCTTCTCCATCCTGCTTCATTCTCTTCTCCCTTCTCTTCTCAGTTCCACCCTCCTTCTGGGTGGGGCAGGGAACCTGGAACTCCCCTTTTTCCTAGGGACCACCCTGTTACACTCTCACCGCCACAACCTGAGTGAGCCTGGCCAAGGAGCAGACCCATGGCCAGTAGAATCTCCTCTTACCAGCTGCTCCCCTCAGCCGTGGATTTCAGTAGATACGCCATTTTTGCTCCTCATTTTATCTTTAGTGAATCCTGTCAAACCTGACCCCCTCCACCTCTGGCTTACACCTGTTGTTCTACTCATAAAATAAACCCAAAATGTTTGTGTTTAAAAACCTAACTTCTATCATCTTTTGATACCTACCTTAATCCCTGTGAATTTACTTACTTTATACCAGCGGTTGACAAACCATATATGGGGAGCCAAATCCCCCTTGCCATCTGTTTTTGTATGGTACCAGAGACTTAATAGTTTTTACAAGTATAAATGGTTGAGAAAATAATAAAAAGACCACATTTGTGACATTCTAGTTACATGAAATTTATATTTTGGTTAATTGAAGCTTGATTGGAAACAGGTATGCCCATGCATTTTTTATACTGTACAGTCCAAAAGTTGTAGAATAGTAGAGTTGAGGGTTTGCTAGACTACAGTTCAAAAAGCCTAAAGTACTGATTTTTTTAAGATTTTGTTACTTTTTTGTTTTTTTAATAGTTTATTTTTACATCATTTTGTGCATTTTCCCATCTCAGTTAGATTTTGTTACTTTTTAAGACTTATTTATGCATCCAGAACTGGGTTACAGGTCAGAGGTGAGAGGCATGAGAGGATTCACCAGAGAGTAGGAAGCAGAACAGGCAGATCAACAAAGTACACTGCTGAGGGGAGTAGTGGGCGATTCAGGAGAGGTCTGCTGCGCCATGTGGTCACCTCCCTGGCTGGGGATCGAACTCATGCTGCAGTGGTTGCAATAGCTTAATAGTGTTGTGCCTTACACTTTGCACCACCAGGGAGGTCCCACTGCCTGATTCTTTACAGAAAAATATTTGTTAACCCTGGTTTTACACTGTTTCCAAGGTTCATTGTGAAAACAGGTGTTCAGACTGGAACACTTATTTTAAATCTACCTAAGGTCTTGTGTTTGTTGAAGTTGTTCTTTCAGGTAGTACACTTTAATGGACAGATCCCAAATCTGTGAGTGAAGAGTCAAACAGTGGTAAGGAGGGGTGCCTGCATAGTACTGAACATGGCTTTTTTTTTTTTTTAAGATTTATTTTTATTTATGCATGCATGCAAGAACTGGGTGCAGGCCAGAGGTACAGGGGGTGGGAGGTGAGAGGATTCACCAGAGACAGTGGGGAGCAGAAGAGGCAGATCCATTGATTAAACTGCTGAGGGGAGCAGCAGACTAGACAGTAGAGAGCTGCTGTGCCATGTGGGTCAGCTCCCTGGCTGAGGATAGTGATAGCTTGATAGTGCTGACACTTGAACCCCTGTACCATTACGGAGGCCAAATCACATGCCAAGAAATAAGTACTCTGGCAGGCAAGACTAAGACTTTGGGTCCTGGAGAGCCTACTGGCCTCAGAGCAGTGATGAGCAAATAGCCAGGGGCATATGGATAGGGCTGGAAGACAAGCCCTATCACCTCATCTAAGGAGCTGAGGCCAGAGGCAGCCAGGAACACCCCTTTGAGGGGACTTAGGGCAACGTGTCCTTATCTCCGTCCTTGTTTCCTACCTCCTGTGTGTCCTTGGATCTCAGGGGTTAGCTTCAGGCATCAGTCTGTGTGGTTCTGGATTTCAGCACCTTCATTTACTAATTCTGTCATCTTGGATGGGCTCCATAGGCTCTTTAAATCAGTTTTACTAGCTTAGCAAAGCATTTCTCTTTTAGCTACTTGTAAGTTCGTAATTTTCAATGGTAGTCCAAGGTGGTTAAGACACACAAAAATGCATGTTTACGTTAAGATTTAGGTCTTCTGCTTCTGTTGTTTCTCTTGATCTATTAAGTCATCCATTTCCCCATCTCGGTCTTTGTCACCCTAACTCTTCCCCTTTATACGAATTGACTAAAACAGATAATTTTGCCTATCCCATAGAGCTGTCATGAATATTAGAACAGCGTTTGACTTACAGGAAACTCACAGGTTAGTTTAGCAATTATTATCTTTATTATCTCAGTTTCCAAAATGCTCTACTAAATATTTTTAGGGTCTTTTTAGTGTGAGATAGACCTCAGAAAATACCTGTAACAAACTGTTATTTGATGGCTGCTGGTGATTTGGGAATGAGAGAAAAGCCATTGCAAGTTAGTGAAATGACTTAAGGAACTGACAAACAGTTACAACATTCTTCAAGAACATTTGGAACACCTGCACAATACAGAGCAACCAGGAATCCAGTCACACTGGGTTAGTCATCCAAACTCCTACTGTTTAGGCAGTAGGAAAAAGGTTAGAAAGCCAGGCATCACACAGGGTTCTGGCATTTAGTGAGGTTTGCCAATGGAAATAGGACCCTCCAGTCTTAGATATTGAGGCCAAGATCATTTTTGAGGTAAACAAATGAAATGTGCATGGAGACACTTTGTAATTTTTGAAGCAATACACAACTCCTTTTTCCAAGTATCTGTGAAAATTATTTACTAGTATAAACTGTTTTGGATTATGGGGTTCCTTTTATTGATTGTTTGGATTTATGCTTCAGTGTCTTCTGGATCCAGTGGTTCTCAGTGAGGTAGTGCTAATCCTTGGTGGTGGTAGCAGGTGGTGGAGATGAGGGTGAAGCCGTATTTCAAAAATATGTGCTCTTTAGGTTACCAAAATCATGAAAAAATACACTATCACTCGTGTGGTCAATCCCTTATAACAGAGTTGGTCTGCATTCTGTATGATTTTTGAGGTTTTAATGCTTCTGGAGATTTCAACATAAGGGGAAATCTGTCTAGATAGAACCTGAATGTTTTACATATAACCAGCCCACCTCCCCTTTTTCAAAAGAACGCTTTTAATATACATATAAAATTTCCAGCATGCCAACAGATGTCTGTTGAAGACAGACTGTACTTTATACTGTCAAGAGATTAAGACATGCCTATTAGAAGGGCCACTCTCAACTACAAATTCTCTTGAGGACAAGGCCTGCAATCTTTATTACTAGCATAGGAGCTAGTTTGGGCTCACTCATTGATTAAAAGCATGAACAGCTACTGTCCTCAGAGGAACACAAAGGGAAAACACAAAATAATCCAAAGAGGTATTAGAGAGAACACACACCTAGGTTTTCCCAAGATGCAATTCTCTTCTACATCTTAAATAATTTGTGTTCCATGGGGTCTGGCACTAAGTACCAAATCACTAGTAGATTTGTCTATCCCCTTCATTCTTTAAATAATCTCCATCTTGAATTGAACCCAAAAAAACTTTACAGTGTCACTTAGTAAGCAGAGGTTTGAAGTCCCAGAATGGAAAGCTACTAGTTTGAATGACCATGCAGATAAAGCTGTGAGAGTCTGTCAAACACTTAAACAAAGTTTGTTTCACTTCGAATAAAAACAATCTTTAACTCATTATATGTTCATATTGAAAGTGGAGGCATAGAGATGAGACTAAGGAATAAAATTTTAATATGTGAAATATAAATACAGTAAAACTTTAAATAGGTATCCAACCAAACTTTTATTGGGGTTTTATTGCAATCTACTTTCAGCAGTAAGGGGAAGGTAACCATAAGAATGCCAATCAGATTTTATTCAACATAGCAGTTTTTCATGAATGCTTAAGGTCAGTGTATAGTCAGCTCAGCTTCCAGTATCAACTTGAGTACCTCATCATATAAATTTATGCCAGAATGACAGTAGTAAGGCATTGAAAGATCCTAAATCATCTAAGATTAAACCATATTTTACATATATTTTTTTCGGTCAGTATAGTAATACTCTATAATAAATATTTTAAAAATGTGTTGCTTAGCCCTTGTTGAACTATATTCAATTACTAGCTTATTCTTTAAGTACTCCAGTTAATAAAGGTTTGATTGTATTCAAGAACTCTGACTTTTCCAAAAATAAAAAAATTAGTTCTTATCTGATATGACAAAAGTAAGCTTAAAAGCACATTCACACTTGTCCTTAAAAGCATGTTTACATCATATATAAGATGACTTTTCATGCCTGGAGACATGGCTTATATGGCAAAAAGAATCAGATGCAAGGAACCACCAGAGGGCGCTCCTCCCCTCGCCACTTCCTCCAAAAAGCCACACTCGGCCTTAGTGTAAAAGTTATATATTTTATTGCCATGCTACAAAATGTATGAAGTTGGCACTGATAGGGAGAAAGAGAGAACAAAAGACAGGGAGGTGTGGAGGGTAAAAGATGTTGTTAACATATACAACAAGGTTTTAATCAACAGTGGTAAATTTCGCCAATATTAAAAATGCAAACCAAAATTTTAAATGCTGATAGGAAACAGCATTAAAATACAATTTATGCATAGTACAGTATCACTTTTGTCTTTTATTAGAGAAATGGAATGTTTATAAAAGAAATTAACCATAGGGGGTAAAATTGGTATTTCATATACAATTTGGCAATGGTAGTCCCACTGTTAAGACAATTTTTGTATAAAAGAAAAAAATTAAAAATCTAATAAGCTACCTTTATACAAAGTTGCTATATTTATGCCTTTATGTAGGAAAAAAACATTTATAATGTAAATTAGGACATACAATAATCTTACAATATTATACAATGTAATGAAAATAAAAACATAACACAAAATTTGTCCTTTATAAAATGTCTACTTTGCATTTACTAATGCAAATGTGGCACACCGGTGACTACTGTACTATTAATACCAGTCCATTTCCATGCTCTTACTGTCCAATTATCATAGAATTGCAATTGTAATGATGCTACAAAAGAACTGTTATACCCCCCAAAACAAGGAAGGATGGATAGGGGTGTAAGAAAAGGAAAAGCAGATACGGTGCTGGTTTGGGCAGAGTACACTGTTGTGTAACAGAGAGTATTTGTTAAATTTTTCAAACAAAAATACATTTTGTATACATTCTGTAAATTCGTACCAATGCCTTTATTCAAATTTGGCAAACATCACAGGGAAAAGGTAATTAGTACCATATTCCTCACATATCAGAAATATGAGGGAGATGCCAACACATTAGTTACTTCTGGGTAATTCCTATGGTATCTCTTCCAAGGAGATAGACATCTTTACGTATATGTATACATGTATGTGTACTTACACATAAAGACTACACATTGCACAAAAACACTTGGGCGTTATAGGTTAGGAACAGCACAGGAAGAAGCAGGAAGTACTTTTCAGCTTGTTAAAACCTTTACCTTGAGGCAAAAATATGGTGGTGGCACATTATTGGAAAATTATGAAAACATAAGGCCCCTGTCCCATTTTGAATAGAACATTTTTGAGGTACATTTTTATATGTTGTGCCACATTTTTTTTTTTAATGTAGAAGAGGGGAGGGATAAACAAACACTAGCCTGACTTAAAACATTGAATGGTGGGGTCAACATTAATATATATATAAACAAAGATTGCTTGGCAAATTTTCAAAGTCCCAAATGTGATCTTTTCTGGATATACTGGGAAGTGAAAAGCTTTTTGCTGAGTCTTCAAGAGTAAAGTGCATATCTCACCACTCCACAGCAGCAGTAAATAAAAGGAACTATTTGCCAATCTTCTTGGAGGGAGGGAAGGCACCATATTTTCATTTTAAAGATGAAACTGGGAAATAAAATAAACTGAGAGAAAACGCAGGTAATATACCCATATCAGTTTCCAACCCTGGTCTGGGATAAAGGCTGTTATTCTCTATATGGACACAAGAGGATTCTATGTGGGGAAAAACATAAACAACGTTTATATTTCAAAACCAAAAAGTGGGATCACATGGTCTATCAACAAAACAATATATCTAAAATTAGGTCTGTCTCAGAAAATCTGAAACATATGGCCACAATCGTATGCCAATAAAAATATTTCATTCTAAAATGTACCTAGTAATAGGTACATTCTTCCAGGACGGAGCTTAATGCCCATTACTAAACTACTGCAAAGGACAAGTAGTGTTCTACATTACTTTTATTAAATAGGAACACAGGTGATTTCCAGAAGGCATCTAGAAATTAACACCAGTTATACATATTTTCCTAATACTCGTAGTACCTAAACTCAAATTCTTAGCAGACAAATTGGTCCCATTTTCATTTTTAAAGCACATAGTATTTAAAGCATAAACTGTAGTGATTATACTGGAGTTACCTAAAAAGTATAAAAATTAATTAGAATCTGCAGGGGGAAATGAAAAAAATGAGGAAAAGAAGAAAATAAACTATCCAATCTCCAAAATGAATAAACAGGTCAGCCCTTTCATTTGGAGGTCAATGTTCTGTAGTGACTGCTTTTTTTTTTCTTCCAGAGAAAACCGTGTGCACTGGTTTCATCCCAATTCTTATTCCTTATTATAAATATCACATAAATTTGGCACAATTAGCAATCTACTAAGAAGAAAGCATAAATGTAACATTATGTTAAGAATGGACAAACTGCAAAACCTACACCATTGCTCTTTTTAGAGAAAAGTGTACACTGTAGCAAGCACCAAGTTAACAAGAAAAAAACTGCTATGCACACAAACCAATGGCACTGAAAATGATAAAGACATCTTTAATAATTTATTTTCTTTATAATGGTCCCACTCTATTGTTCTGCTAATCCACTTACCATCCTATAATTAAGCTATTTACTGAAAAGTTGTATGCTATAGGACTGAAACTTTTCATGCTAACTTAACCTTAATTATATCTGGTAGATCCAGACCATAATCTCAAACTTCCTCATATTTAGAGAAAACAGCAAAATATTTCACAAGATTACCTACCCTTTCTTTCACTCTACCTTCTCTTGACTTCTCTAGCATTTGGGAAATGGGAACATTCTTGATTTTCTGAGAGTTAGATATATGACATTTCATCAGTTTATATAAACTTCAATTCATTTTAAATCCTAAATTATGACACAATCTCAATGCTACAAGACTTCCACTGTACCTGCTATGCTGGCAACAATCTTAACATTCTATTGACGTCAAGGTGTAATTACAAAGGTCCAGCTAGGAGTGAGGGCCAGCAGAGTCCAGGAGCACGGCATCGGGCAGAGAGTGACCGCAGCCGTGGGACTAGGGAATTACTGCTAAAGTGCTGGGGAGTGCCCACTGAGACAACAGTACCTTCTGGGAACTTTGCGTGCTCAAAGTAGCTTCCTTTTTATTCTCAGTTGCTAAAGAGATCACCTATGGACACGTGAATTTAAAATTGGGAGAATGCTTTTATCAACTTGAAAAGTAAACAGCATATAAATAAATACTGGACAAGGGCAACCCTGTTATAGAATAACAGTAAGTTCTAAGTGAACCTTCAAAACCACAATTTGACAAAATTGCAAACTAAACAACAATGAACACATAATCCAATTGCAAAACTATATACAAACTCAAACATTTTAAGTTGAAAAAGACATTAAGCAACAAAGTAAGACATCCCAAACACCAAAGGAAAAAAACTGAGGGTAAACAGAAATCTAATGGCACAAATGCCTCCAGAAAACAAGGTTATTGTTAATCACCTATTGGTGAGAACCTTTCAAGATTCAGATTTTCAATTTGGGGGGGGGCGGGGGGGGGGTAAAGTGACCTGAGACTTATTTTTGAGCCTATTTTAATTCTGATTAAGATATTTAGGCATGCCCTTCAAATGCCATCATGAGATGAGTAAAAAGAAAATCTCGTCCCCTCCCTGCCTTTCAACACACCAACAGCATCTTCACTATTTAGGGCTTTCTAAAACGACTGCAGGCAAAGGAACTGACTAGTATAGAAGGTGGTGTGGAACTTCTATTTCCTTAACATAATGTTTTGGCTCAAGTCAAAAAAGTCTATAATTCATGAAGTAAAAGATTCTTTATGTTACATGCTGGAGGCCACATACCATGAATAGTGACTCTACAGATTACTACTTTCAAAGCCTAGAGTTACCTGTTAGCAATGCACATCATCAAGAGTCTGTATAAAATGCCAACCATGACTTAGACATGATATGCGTAAGTCCAGAATATTGATAAAAACCAACCAACATGTCACTCACTCCAACTTTCATTTTAAATAGGCACTGTGAAAATGGGAATGCTGCTGTACAATAATGAGAAGTATATAATGAAATTAGTGTTCTTTATGAGTACCTGCTCTACATTAATTCCCTTTAAAGAAGCACATGAATTATTCAGAAAAATTTTTTTATCAGTTTATAAAAGGAGTTAGTGTTTAGAAATGAAAATGAAGCACTTGCATCTTCATTTTAAAAACTTCACAAAGGTGCGCGTAAGGTAAATGCTTTCCAGGCTCACATGGGCAGGTCAGTACTATTATGTCTCGTTTTCCTAGATGTACCATCGTCTCGTGGCAGTGCTTTCTGCAAATTTGACATAGCAGCAGTTCTTTCAATGTCTATCACAGCATACAGCTCTGTGCGCCTGGTAGGAGTTTGTGGAAGGGGAGTGGTAGGTGTTTTTGGAGTCTGAGGGTTGTCAGAGTCACTGCCACCTTCCAAGTCAACCTGTATGTAATTGAGCTGCCTGTGATCTAAACTTGGGCGTCTGATATCAAAGTTAAAGACTGTCGGCGTACAGTCCCGACGCCTTGAATAGTCTATTTTGTGAGCACTTGCCGGCACTGTTACATTCTCGGTATTTACATAGTTATGCATTGGATCTAGATTATTATGGTAGCCATTTAGAGATGGGGTCTTTGGTCCTAAATGGTCATCTTCATCCCTACTTAGCTTGCGGGCTTCCCAAACAGGAGGCAAAGATGGTAAATTTTCATAGTTTAATAATGCAGTTCTTCTCTGAGCTGAATTGTTGATATTCTGGGTATCTGAGGTACTAGTAGATGTCAGACGACCTCTCCTCGCCCCTGAGGCACTGGGGATAGATAGCCCATTTATGTTTTCATACACCAGTTTGTTAACAGAAGGCGCCTCTCTTCGTTCATCACTGTCATAGCCAGTGTCCCATTCTGTGCTATTTGCACCACTTCCGCTGACTTGATCTCTCCCAAGTTGCTCCAATTTCTCTTTTTCCATTAATTGCTTTTGAACAGGGGTTGGCCCCAAGACAAATTTGACTCCTTCGGGTTCAAGAAGAATCTGAGGGTCCCTGTCCTCAATGCTACTTGGTTCTTCTTTCGGTGTGCTGTTTTCAGCATTAGAAATCCTCGCCTCCAATGGGACATGCACACTGGAGCGGTTTTTCCTCTCTTCTTGAACACCTGTTGTGTTAACATAGGTATGTACCTAAAACAAATAGGAAATTGAATCAAAATCAAAAATGTCGGACCACATCAGTTCATTTTTGAGGAAATCTCTCTTTAAAGAGAGATAAAAATAAACTCTTACTTTTAAGCATTAGTACCTGTTTTGTTTTTAACTAATAAGAAGGTGGGGGTGGGGGAGAGGAATGTAGAAATGTCTTCCTAACTTGAAAAAGGAACAACTCTAAAACAATATGCAACATTACCCTTGGTAATGGAACATGAGAAGCATCTTGTTAAAAAAAAAAGTGAAGAACACATGGATTTATCATTTTGATGTTGTTCTAGAAATTCTTATCAATACATTAAAATATGACTCAGAAGAAATAACAAGACTTAAAAAGGGACAAATTTATCATTATTTACAATTCATCTGACTACATAAATAAACCTTACAGGTTTAATAAGAGTTCTATAAAGTAGAGCTGTAACATAAATACCATCTATTAAGAAATGACTGCTGCATTAAAAGAAAAAAGCTCAATGGTATTTTGGGAGAATAATATAGAAATGCTTAGAAGTCTCTCTCTCTCTCTCTCTCTCTCTCTCTCTCT
>NW_004567105.1:31828031-31830619 GCF_000260355.1 Condylura cristata
CATTACCAGAACTGTGTTGCTAATTGGACAGGGAGAGAATGAAAATGTCTTAATGATAAGTACAGATAGTTTATAAAAGTATAACTAATGTGAACAATGTTAATCTAATATTTCAATTCTCAAATAAAAAGTAAGAATATTAAATAGCTCTATGAAAGTATCAGCAACAAAATCTATCATCCTGTTAGCAGTCAACTTATTAAAAGCTACAATATAAACAGTGGCATAAACTCAGAATTATAATGGGAGTTGACCATTAGTTAGTATCTTTTCTTATATACAGATACACCTCTCCTATGAGTCCCAAAATACTGTAATGCTAAATTCCCCTGAGCACCTACTCATATTTGGGCAGAAGTCAGCAAATATTTGCTATTTCCTGATTTGTCACTATGGAGTCATACAAGGAATGCTAGAATTCAAACTGACTAAAACCTTCAGGCCTAAGTAACAGTTAAGGCCACACAATTTGTTGACCTGTTAAGACACTAGCACATGCTTACTTGTTCCTCAGCCACAAGCAAAGGGTGTGTAGATTCTTCCCCCACTGAAGGCAGGCGTGCACTTCCCACGGAAGGATGTCTGCTTGAAGGATGGGACGAAGCGTCTCCAAATGAGGGATATCGGGGATATCCATTAGGCAAGTTCTGAGCAGCAAACCCTGGAGCTGGGTTTTTGTTTGTTTATTGGTTGAAGGAGAAAGCAAGATACAGGGGTAGAACAGAGAGAATACAAATGAATGAGGACCCACCTTGTACCACTTAAGGGGATTAAGGAAGTGTTTCTGGTAACAAACAGCAGACATCAGCGCACAAGTAACTCCCCACCTCTACCCCAACTTTCCATTCACATTTAAAAACATGAAATGCTTACAGTATTTTCTAGTTAAGACATTAAAGATATTTATAGTATAATTGACAACTATTATTATACTTTTAGTAGCCAATGGCAATTCCTAACATAGTCTAAATAGTCATAATCTACAGTTTATAAATGTCTATTATTCAAACTACAAGAAGGAAAACGGGCACTTACTCGTAGGGGTTCGGGGTGTTCTGGGGACTTCCAATTCTGTCTGATGATTATTCCTTTCTACGACTGGCTCTTCCACCACATTTATACTATTATTTTGCATAATCTCTTGCAACATGTTAAATAGTTCTTCTGCACGGGCACACTTAAAGGCAAAGATTCCTACAATATAAACCAGAGGGGGAAAATGGTTACCATATCTTTTGAAAAGTTACAAAGCCACCTGTTCAAGAACAAAATTATAAAGTAAGCATTCTGTGCATCAGTAGTAATAAAGGCCTTTTAGATAAATGTCTGGTAAACTAGTGATAGTACTTGTTTTAAAACTCAAAGGAAAGTTCACACACTAATATTCATTTGCCAAAGGGAAATAACCCAAAACCAGCAGACAAAAACAAAATTTCACACTGGCGCTAGTCTCTTTTTAACACTAGGGGGAGCCCAATGCACTATTAACAAAGCAAATCCTTCACTTTTTCACCAGGTCCTTATTACACAGTTGACCACTGTTAATAGTGTTTATCTATCGCAATCATTCTGTAAGGTAGAGATTACCATTCCTGTCTAATAGGGAAGAAAGGTGATGCTCCGCAGAGGTGGGGAACTTGGCCAAGGCCACTGAAGGTGGCCGAAAAAAATCAAACTAAGTTCTATTTAATTCCAAAGTTTGTTTTCTTTCCCCAAATTATAATAGCAATGGCACCTTGTCAACTTAGCGGGGCTAATCATTTATTGAAAACCTTAAAAGTTAACATGACTGAAAGTTCTGGACATGGAGAACACGATTACTAAATGCTTGATAAGTGAGTAATATATTTTACTGCATCTTTTTCCTAACAACCCACTTATTTGGGGGCTATCTTCTATCAGATGATGATTAAGAACTGCATATAAAATAACTGAAGAAAAGTATTTCCAATATGGTATTATTTGGAGGAAAATAAAAAAGTTTCTACTTACCTTGTCCAGTTTGACACCTTCGACCACTTTCAAAAGAAAAGAGATTCGAATCATAGCCATAGCGTCTCAGGCAGAGGTAGTGCCATTTTACTGAGTCACGTTTGCGAGTGTATAAAATCAGTTCTGTGTCTGTAAGTTCCATTATGCCTGAACCTAACTCATTCCCATCATCATCCACATTAATGACCTAAAAATGAAAGTCTCATTAGTGCTAACTCATACGCCTATTTGGCGGCTAGACCTTTATTTCACCAATTTGTCCAAAAAATGCACTGTTACTGATTGGTTCAGAAATGTGCACCTATATTTATAGTTCATTTACCAATCCATGTGTAATTGGGATATGAAATATGAGGCCATATACAATCTAGTTCATATGTGCAATGTTCACATTCCCACTGAGGAGAAAAGATAAAGTACAAATCAACACCCATAAAATTGTGAATGATTAACTCTAATGTAATAGAAGCTCAGAAGGCAGAAACTACAGCATAGGGTTGTTGAAGTTTCCCATGAGAAGAGGAGGGATGTTAGCTGAGCCTCAGGTATAATGAACTTTAAATAGCAAAAAATGAAGTCAAGAAGCACTCAGGAGG
>NW_004567105.1:31830719-31843094 GCF_000260355.1 Condylura cristata
GGGGTTGTCAGGCAGAAGCCACAGGGGAAGATGCAAGGCTACAGCAAGGCCAAAGAAGAAGGCATCATGCCCACAGAGCCCAAGACAAGACTGGCACCATGTTCATGTAAAGAAAGCCCTGAACTGCTGAATTTCTGAAAATGGTCAGACACTATGAAGAACAGATAACACTATGAAGGAGCACTTACACATCTGAGACGGGGCAAAGTACATCACATGTATTTCCCCCATTTAATCCTATAATATCCTAGAGTGCAAGTAATACCAATTTTGCATTATATAAAAGTGAAACAAAGACTTAATGATAATGTAACCTGCACAAAGTCGGGGAACTATCAACAGTTATAACTTACACCTAAGTTGTGTTTCCAGAGGAACTGATTTGTAGCAGACTCAAATCAAGACTATGAAAAACACTAATTGGTTGTGAATGAAAAGTATGATGCATGTAGCCTAAGGCTAATAAAACACTGGAGAAGTTTTAGAGTGAAGAAAGAATATTACCTTTATGTTGACCATAGGATCACAGGGGTGACTACAGGTAGGGTCCAGTTAAAAAATTACTAGACACGAAGCAATGACTGCTAGGTAGTGATGGGAGCAAAGAGTTACTATAAAATGGCAGTTTAAAGAAAGCATTACCAGAACTGTGTTGCTAATTGGACAGGGAGAGGATTCCACACTGTCACTAAGAAAAATGTTATCAAGAGACAATAAACGAAGCTGGAGATAAAGTGAAGAAGTAAGAAAAATAAACTTAAGTTTAAAAACAAAACACCCAAGAAGGCAACAAGAAACATAACCAATTTTACTGACCTTAAACTTGTTCCGGTGGTTATCTGGGACAGTGTCTTTATCTGGACAGCTACAACAGCTACCCATGGCTTCTTCAGAAGACCATGTGAGCACTACATGAAAGACAATTTGGAAAAAAGTATTAGATGAAGGATACAAAAATAGTAAAACAAAACAAAAAAAAACTTCAGAAATCATCAAACATGAACCCTCAATTTTTTTTAAAGTATCTTCTGCATTTTTAAAAAAGGATTTATTTAGTTATGCATACAGAACTGGGGTGGTACAGGGCAGAGACACAGGGGCAGTAAGAGGCTTCACCAGACACAGAATGGGGAGCAGAACGGACTGACAAAGTACAATGCTGAGGGGAGCAGCGAGCAAGGAGAGGTCTGCTGTGCTATGTGGGTGACTTCCGAGGCCAGGACCGAACTTGCACTGAATTGGCTGCAGCTCACTTGCAGTGCTTCACTTTAACCTGCTGGACCACCAGGGAAGGCCCCCTGCATTATTTTAATGAAGAGAATTAAGCCCCAAAATATTTATGGCTGGAGCTACCTGGTGAAGTTTGCTCAGTGAGGCAGACAACAAAAATCTCAAAAAAAAAAAAAAAAAAATCAAACCAACCTAAGTTTTCATGTGTAATGATATTTAAATAAAGTCATTCATGGAATTAACTGTTTATTTTTTTATGAGGCATCTTCATTAATAAATTACAAAAGGATGCTACACTTTAGGCTTGGCAGATATTTTGATTCGTATTTCTCACTGTAATATACTTTATGTACCCCTGGAATCAATAGCTTATTGATAATTGACATAAGTCAAGGTCAGAATAGAGCACTAAGATAGCTTAAAATAACAACACACAGAAAACTGGCAAACTGATAAACCATATCTAATTCTTCTTCCCCACAGTAGATTTATGAAGCTATAGATGACATTTAAGTATCCAAGGACACTCCAGATGAAAAGAGGGGAAAATTAAAAACATCACTTTTAAGCAAGAAAATGTATCAAAATGAATGTGGCAACATTTGAAGGGGGAAGGAGGGCAGAATAAAGCATAAGAAGTTACTAAATATTTAACGATTTATTTATTTATGTATACAGATATGGGGTACAAGCCAGAGATGCAGGGGTGGTGAGAGGATTCACCAGAGACGGAGTGAGGAGCAGAACAGGCAGACCAACAAAGTACACAGCTGAGGGGAGCAGCAGGTGAGACAGGAGAGGTCTGCACGCCACGTGGTCACCTCAGGGGGCAGGGATCGAACTCACACCAAAGCGGCTGCTGCTGCGGCCAGCTTGCAGTGCTGTGTCAACCCATTGCTCCACCAGGGAGGGCCCGAAACTACTAAACATTTAAAACAGAAATATAACTCAAACTTGCTTAAATTCTTCAGTGGCTCTTCACTACCTTCAGGAAAAAACTTAACACTCATCAATGAGACATGAGGTCCTGCACAATTTGGTTTGTCTGTAACTTCTTCCCTTCCTCTGCTTCAAGCCCTACCCATGTTCATACTAAACAGCTCACATGGAACATCCTGTTCTTTTATACTCTTACTTACATACACACTCTTACACACACCCGACGGTTACAGTTGCTTTCCTCTGTCAAGACTGAGCTCAGTACAGTGCCTCCAGGAAGTCTCCTCAGCACCAGTCAAATGCCTGAGTTAAGCTTCTGACATATTCCCCACCCCATCCTGTACTTCCCAGTACCACAGCTGCTATCACACTTCACTTACTAGAAATTGGGGGAGGCTGTCTTTCTTACCAACATTCTCCCTTTCACTGTGAATTCCTGCCCATCAGGTATGGCCCTCATTCATTTTTGCATTCCCTGTCCTAACAATCACAAGGCACACAGTGGGTGTTCTAATCACTCATGATGTGAATGAACTGTACTAGACTATGGTGAAGAATGCCCACAGGCATTCTAAGAAAATGAAAAAGTATACTAGTGTGGAAACCAAAAGAAAGTATAGCTAAAATAGTAAATTAATATAAGACTTACATTCAGCTTTTGCTAACTAATATGCCAGTTAAGTATTACTGTGTAAAGATTATTAAGTCACAGCACAAAGCTCTGAAAAGTCATGAGTCTAAAGGGAGGACAAACATGTAAACAGTAACGTACTATGATAAGTCATATTAAAATCTAAGAAGAGGTCTGTGTACACAGAGAAGGAGTAACTACCTCTTTCAGTTTGGCAGGCAGGCAGCACTACCTAAAAAGGTGAACACAAACAACAAGCTAAGCAAGAAGTAGAAATAGGTTGTTGAGACAACAGGATAAAAGGAATATGTGCAAAGACAAATGTCATCAAAGGTTATAAAAGGCCATGCTGCTTTCAAAAGAAAGTGAGGAATCCAATACAACTATAGCACAGAATAGATGTAATATGACCCATCCTGAACAATGAGGTAGGGACCTGTGGCCAGCACCCCGGGGTTTCCGATGGACACCACTTTATCAATGCACTAATCATGTTATACTGGGACGTTTGTCCATATCATCATCACTCCACAGTGATCTTCCTTAAAGTAGGAACCCCATCTTCTGAATTTCCCAGGGCACTAAGCATTCTGCTTGACAAATGTTTTATTTTTTAAAAAATGGGTAATCAAGAAAATTATAAAGCACTGTTAAAAGAAATAGAAGAAGATAAAAAGAAATGGGAAGACATCTCTTACTCATGGATTACAAGAATTAACATCATTAAAATGGCCCTCCTACTAAAAGCAACTGATAGATTCAATGCTAGATCAATAAAAATTTAAATGGCATTTTTCAAAGAAATAGAATAAAGACTGATGAAATTATATGAAGCCACCAAAAACCTTAAATAGCCAAAGCTTTCTGAATAAGAAGGGGAGGTGTGCCACATGCCCAGACTTCAAACTATACTACAAAGCCCTAATAATCAAAACTGCATGGTACTAGAACAAGAAAAGATGTGCAAACCAATGGAATAAAATAAAAAAGCCAAATATAAACCCACAGCTTTATGGACAATCACTGACAAAAGAGTAAAGAATATGTGATGGAACAAAGAAAGTTTGTTCAAGAAATGGTGCTGGGGAAGCTGAGCTGGGCTGCCACATGTAAAAAAGTGAAATTATATTACTACCTCACACCGTACACAAAAACCAACTCAAAATGCATTAAAAAACTAGACATAAGACCTGAAACCATAAAAAATATAGAAGAAAATACTGGCAAAACACTACATGACATACACCTCAGTAACATCTTCAAACATCATCTAAAGCAAGGATAGTGAAGGAAATGATAAACAGCTGGGACTACAGCAAGTTAAAGAGCTTCTGTACAGCAAAAGAGATATTACACAAACAGACACCCCCACTGACTAGGAGAAAATTGTTGCACATAATACTAACAATAAAGGACTGACACAAAGATATACAAAGAACTGACGAAACTCAACAAATATAATAACCACCCCATCAAAAACGGGCAGAAGAGCTACAAAGACACTTCTCCAAAGAGGAAATGTAGACTGCCAACAGACATATGAAAAAATGTTCAACATCACTTATGATAAGTGAAAGGCAAATCAAAACCAAAATGAGATACCACCTCACACCAGTGAGAATGACACATATTTAAAAAATCTAGCAACAATAAATGTTGAGAAGGCTATGGAGAAAAAGGAACTCTCCTACACTGCAGGTGGGAATGTAAGCTGGTACAACCACTATGGAAAACTGTGTGACGGTTTCTCAACTGCTAAAAATGGAGCTTCCATATGATCCAGCAGTTCCACTCCAAATGCATTAATTCGAAAGGATACCTACACCTCCATGTTTATGGATGCTCTATAATAGGGAAGATGTAGCACAAATGCCCCAAAACAGATGACCGGATGAAGGTTTAGTACATATACACAATGGAATATAACTCAGTGATCAAAAAAGATAAGCTCATGCCATTTGCGGCAATGTGAATGGAGCTGGAAAAGATCATGCTTAGTGAAATAAGCCAGAAAGAAAAAGAAAAATACCAGTTGGTTTCACTCATAGCAGGAGTGTAAGGGATCAGGAAAAAGGGGGGAAAAAAAAATCACATATACATACACACATAAATCATATATACATACATGTGTATGTATGTATATATGTGTGTATAATTGTGATAATTACAGCTGAGATGGAAAAATGAAGAATGATGTAAAAAATATAATGAAATTTAAAAAAAATTAGTAACCATTAATGATGAAAAGGAAGCCAAAATTTTTTTAAAGGCACAGCTTCTTTAATACATCCTAGAGCCCTCCCTGGTGGTGAAACAGGTTAAAGTGAAGCACTGAGAAGTTAGCTACAACTGCTTCAGTGCAGTTCAATCCGCCGCCTGTAACATAGTGTAACAGACCTCGCGTGTCTTTCCCACTGCTCCCCTCAAAAGTGTACTTTGACATTCTACCTGTTCTGCTCCCCACTCTGTCTCTGGTGAATCTTTTCACCACCCCTGTACGTCTGGCCTGCACCTCAGTTCTGCATGCATAAATAAATCTTTTTTTTTTAAAGCATGTATCTTCGGGCCCTCCCTTGTGGCGCAGCGAGTTAATGCACTGCAAAAGAAGCTCAAGCCACTTCCGCATGAGTTCGATCCCTGCCTGCCCCATGGGAGATCCACATGGCGTGCAGACCTCTCCTGACCCGCCCGCTGCTCCCCTCAGCAGTGTACTTCATTGATGCCTGTTCTGCTCCCCACTCTGTCCCTGATGAATTCTCTCACCCTCCGCATCTCTGGCCTGTACCCCAGTTCTGTATGAATAAATAAATCTTCAAAAAAAAGCATGTATCTTCATTGCTGAATTCTTCATGAATATAAAACAATTAAAACATTACTGTAATAATAAAAAAAAGAAAACATTATTACAGGCCCTCCCTGGTGGCGCGGCGGGTTAAAGCACAACACTAAGAAGCAAAAGCCACTTCCGCATGAGTTCGATTCCCGCCTGCCCTGGAGGTGACCACATGGCGAGGCAGACCTCTCCTGACCCACCCACTGCTCCTCTCAGCAGTGTACTTCATTGATTTGCCTGTTCTGCTCCCCACTCTGTCTCTGGTGAAGCCTCTCACCCTCCGCATCTCTGGCCTGTACTCCAGTTCTATGTGAATAAATAAATCTTCAAAAAAAAGCATGTATCTTCATTGCTGAATTCTTCATGAATATAAAACAATTAAAACATTACTGTAATAATAAAAAAAAGAAAACATTATTACAGGCCCTCCCTGGTGGCGCGGCGGGTTAAAGCACAACACTAAGAAGCAAAAGCCACTTCCGCATGAGTTCGATTCCCGCCTGCCCAGGAGGTGACCACATGGCGAGGCAGACCTCTCCTGACCCACCCGCTGCTCCCCTCAGCAGTGTACTTCGTCGATCTGCCTGTTGTGTTCCCCTCTCTGTCTCTGGTGAAGCCTCTCACCACCCCTGAGCCTCTGGCCTGTACCCCAGTTCTGTATGCACAAATAAATAAATCTTTAAAAAAAAAAAAAATATATCTCAAGGGATTAGAAAAAAGGTTCTTCTCCTTGCTGCCTGAACACGCAGCACTTTCCAGGTGGGCAGGGGCAGAGATGAGTGGTGGTGCCACCTCCTGGCAGCTGTACCCATGCCGAGTATTTCAGGTTACAATGGCTGACGAAAGCCTAGCATGGGCACATAAACCGTACCTGGCATGCCACGAAAGATGGATTTTTACTACACATGGTGGAAGCCACTGAAGACTTTCAAGCAGGAAAAGTAAGATGGTCTGGACTTCATTTTAATTCTATTCCTCTATGGGATAACTTAAATGGGAGTCTAGCTCAGTGGAAGAAAACCATTTAGAAAATACTGAAAAGTATGCTACAGAACTATAAAACTAGAACAGTCAAAGTATATGAATAAACAGAAGATGATGAATTAACTATATATATATGTATTTAAGAAACTCATTTCTTTTTTAATTTTTTCATTTTTGCATCAAATAACGGGTATAGGCCAGAGGTACATGGGGTGAGAGGATACACCAGAGACACAGTGGTAAGCAAAAAGGGCAGACTGTCTGAAATACACGGCTGAGGGGACCAGCAGGTGAGACAGGAGAGGTCTGCTGCGCCATGTGGGCCACTTCCCTGGCTGGGGATTGAACTTGTGCCACAGCAGTGACTGTGCTGAGATTTAATACCTAGGTCACCAGAGAAGCCTTAAGAAATGTTTAGGAAGACAACAAAAATATTTAGGACAGAAACAGTGAGTGACTAACTAGAAAAACAAGAGGAGTCAGTATTCAGTCTGGCAACGGAAGCGCTGGTTCCACTTTACTGAGAGAGAAAAACCAGCAGTCTCCCAATGGATGGGATGATGAGTAGCTCAGTTTTAGACATGTGAAAATTGAGAATCCAGGGCACAGACAAGTGGAGAAATACAATAGAGAGATAAATACAGAAGTGTGGGTTTGAGAAGGAGGTAAAATATTGGAAGATATATGATACTTGAAACTAAAATAGAAGACATTGCTCAAGAGTAGTAATTGAAATTCTGGGGAATATAAAAGCATTACAGAGAAAAAAACCAGCAGAAGAGTACAAACTAGAGTGTCAAAGCGGAGACTACCAACAAGGATGGAAAGGTAGAGGCAGAGCCAAACTTCAATGAGCAAAGGAAAAATCCAGGAGTGGCCCCCAGAGAATGGAAGCTGTTCTTTCAAGAGCAGACCTAGAATGGAAAGTGTAGAGAGCTAGAGTGTGGACAGACAAGGTTTCAACAGGAATATGTTAATTCTGCTACTTACTGCCTTAAGATTACATATTTGTTTAGGTTTGTAACTAGTAGGTCTGAAAAGATTTAAAAATACAGAAGTGAACAAAATAGAGGAATCAAGACAGTGTGGATGGCTTGAGATAACTAGTTCTGGAGCCCAGATTGAGAAGTCTGCTTAGAAGAGGAGGAATGCCTGGCTTTCGGGGGTGAGAAGGAAGAACAAGATGAGTACAGCATGCTAGAGAAGCTGAAGCAGAGCCAGCTATCATCCTAAAATTCTTTGTAAACTTGAAGGTGAGTTTATCAAATGAGGAACTCCAGGAGAATGCTAAGTTACCCAAGAAAGGCAGCAAAGTAATTAAGTAGGTTGTGCTGAGAGCGTGGCAGAAGCTGAAGAGTTAAGACTAGCTGTTTCGCTAGCTTTGTCTAGCTGTCCAGAAGACAGCCCAAGTGACCAAGGTTGACAGGGTAAGACATGGGAATGAAAGGAATACTGACAACCCAAGAGTCTGAAGTGATCAGAACATCAGTTCTAGTCAGGAAAAAGAGAAATGTGCTGACAAATTAAGAGAAAAATGGAGATTAAAAAAGGTATAATATGGGTAAAGAAAAGGCTTAGTATGAGTAAGAGACTGAAACTACTAGAACAACTGGTGGTTGTAGTTAATCTTCTAACACAGAAGAATTTTTTAATGTGAAGTTTTTATCCACATTGACTCCTGAACCACAAACTCCTAAAGCAAGAGAAAGCAAGCCACCAGATATTCTGCATTTATAACCACCACATTAATGTTTGGAGACCACATCAGAGTTATGTAAGACCTAATAATATGCACTAATACAGCAAATACTTGATGAGAAACCACATGATCTCATTAGTATATACCCTGCCAAGCTCATAATTCAGCAAAAGCACAAAGAGACTTATGCTTGCTCCAGAAGGCAACCTATAATCATAGCTAGCGTAATTCTAGAACAAAAGATAGCTACAATTTGGGAGGATTAATATTGTAACAAGTTTAATGAATATTTTAAATTAGTGAACACAGTCTCGGTTTAAACTATTTATCCTTATACTTTGGTGGTAGGAGGTGACAATAAATTAGGAAACAAAATAATTACACTCAAGTAAACATTATTTAAATTTCTAGTTTAAAAGACAATGTTGGGACTTCACAATTTGTTTTTAGTAAACTTTAACTTACCTAGATCTGGCCATTAATGTTCTTAGCCTCTGCTGCAGCATCAGGAATTTAATCATACTTCAAAATACCATGGCTTTTTTCTGTGTGGTGACTTATCCTACAAATAATATGTGGGGAGAGAATTTTTTATTTCCTTTAATCTATTTAAACTCTCTAAAAGTAAAAAGAAACCATTAAAATTTTAACCAATGAATATATTATATATATATATATATATATATATATATATATATATATATAAAATCATTAACATAGCCTTTTTAAAAAAAAAGGCAATGGATGAAATTCTATGCTATTTGAATAAATAGGACCTTTAAAATCACCAATTCTGGCTTCTCCACAATAAATATTTATGACATGAGATGATTCCTTTCTCAATACTTACCTACACACTCATGAGCAAGATTAGACTAAATCACCTTCAGGGCTCTTTTCAGCTCTTAACAGCCCACTTTAGCCAACAGTAGGGTAATTCTTTACCTCTAGTCACTTTCCTTAAGCCTCCCAAAACATAGATACTCTTTTAGAATCTACTTCCCTATCTTTCTATTCTATAAGTCTCCCCACAACCAAGTCTAATATCAGTTATTGGTAAAAAAAAAAAAAAAAAAAAAGGTTGGTATGAACAAACATGCCGTACAGTCACAAGATCATAAAATTTGAAATTGTAGCAATAAATTATAGTCTAGAGTTACAAGAGTCAAAAGAGAGTTTAATATTTTTAGTAATTTTCTGGTCATTTAATAACTTTTTATAATACAA
Organism: Condylura cristata; assembly: GCF_000260355.1. Taxonomy (NCBI): domain Eukaryota; kingdom Metazoa; phylum Chordata; class Mammalia; order Eulipotyphla; family Talpidae; genus Condylura; species Condylura cristata. The sequence goes on from NW_004567105.1 coordinate 31,840,263, forward strand.
AAAATATCAACCTCAAACACAGGCCCTAACATTTACTGAATACTCACACTAAATCAAGCATTATGTTAGAGATGTTAAAACAGTCTCATTATAACCTATATAATAACTGGAGTTAACAAAATATGATTGACATCCAAAATGAACATTTTCAAAACCATGTGCACACACATTCAAAGCTTTCAATTCTCAACTTCTAAACCACATGCAAAATCAGCAGTCAGGTGTCTGTGTATGCCCCCCATGAGGTGCTGCTACACCCCCATTTTAGGGTGCATAGCAACCCCACTTTAGGGCATGCCTCTCTGTTAACATACCGTCATTTCTAAAAAAAGTTTTAGCATATATCATGCTTTGCTTCTAGCCTTGTAAAACTATCCAGCTAGTGTTAACATAAACCATTACCCTTACAGAGTACACATTGCTTGCCCATCTCTTTTTTTCGAAGAGATTTAGCCAACTGACTTAGAAAAATCACTCTTCCTCCTTTTACTAATTTCTCTTACAAACATTGTTAACCTTCATCCTGAAATGAAGTTTAATCATAATGTGATTAAGAGCAATTTCCCTATAAGTCTACGTCAAAGAAAAGCTATATGACTTGAAGTTAAACATATTGAAGAGTAAGTACACAAACCAAAACAACTCTTGAAAATATTTTAAACCTCCATTAGTGTAACTGGGAAATTTTTATTGTCCCATCTTTAGACTTTATCTGTTCCCAATTTTTTATTGTAGTAAAATACCCATTAGTATAAATTTATCATTTTATCTAAGTTTAAGTGTTAAATGTACTCAATGATCTTGTGCAACCAATCTCCACAACTTTTTTCATCTTGCAAAAGCAACTCTTTACCCATCAGACAACTCTCCTTTCCATTCTCTCTTCTGGCAATCACCATTCTTACTACATGTAGAAGCAGAGTTTGACTACTCTAGATACCTCGTAAGTGAAAACATAGTATTTATCTTTTTGTTCTTGGCTTATTCACACAGCATAATGTCCTCAAAAATTCATCCATACGGTAACAAATACAGAACTGCTTTCTTTTCTTTTCTTTTAAGATTTATTTATTTATGCATACAGAACTGTGGTACAGGCCAGAGGTGTAGGGGCAGTGAGAGGATTCACCAGAGATAGAATGGGGAGCAGAACAGGCAGATCCATGAAGTACACTGCTGAGGGGAGCAGTGGGGGGGTCAGGAGAGGTCTGCTGTGTCATGTGGATCACCTCCGGGGCAGGGATCTAATGCATGCTGAAGTGGTTTTAGCTTCTTAGTGCTGTGCTTTAACCCGCTGTGCCACGAAGGAGGGCCAGAACTGCTTTCCTTTAATAATAGTAATCTATTTCTGCATACGCCATATTTTCTTCATTCGTTTGGTAACATCTGTCCACCTTTTGGCTATTATAAATGGTCCTGTTACAGAATGTTCAAATATATCAAGATCCGGCTTTAAACTCTTCTGGATCTATATCCAGAAGTGGTATTGGTGGATCACATAGTTATCCTCTTTTTAATTTTTTGAGGCACCACCATACTATTTTCTACAGTAGTGATACCATTAATGACCCTGCCAGCAATGTACAAGGGTTCCAATTACTCTACATCCTCACCAACACTTGTTTAAAATATTAGCCATATTAATGGATGTTAGGTGGTATCTCAGCATAGTTCTGACTTACATTTTCCTAATTGTTGGTCATGACCATTTTTTCAGTGTGTGCTATTCAAGTGCCATTAATACATTAACATATCTTCTTTGGAAAAACATCTACTCAAGTCCTTATTTTATTGCTGACTCAGACTATTCTTTTTGTTGTTCAGTTTTAGGAACTCGATATATATTTTGGGAATTAATCTCTTATCAAATATATGATGTGCAAATGTTTTATCTCATTATGTGGGTCTGGACTTTTTTAAACTGTTGATAGTATCTCTTGATAAAAAAAAGTTTTCATGAAATATGATTTTTTTTGTTTTGTCTATACCTTTAGTGCCATGTATAAGAAGGCACTGCATAGCCCAAAGTCATGTGAGTTTTGTCCTATGCTTTCCTTCTAAGAATTTTCTTTATGCCTTATATTTAGGTCTTTGGTTCATGTTAATTTTTTTATGTTGTGTTATGTAAAGATCCAACTGCATTCTTGTGTGTGCAAAACAATCTGTGGAAAAACCTGTTCTTTCCCAGTTGGAAAGGTTGTGGCACCCATGTCAAAATTTGACATATGTATGTGACAGTTTACTTCAGAGTTCCCGATTCTATTCCACCAGTCTGTGTTTGTGACAGTACCAAAAATTTTTATTACTGTGGCTTTGCAGCAGTTTTTGAAGTCAGGAGGTGTGAATCATCCATTTTTGTTTTTTCCCATTGCATTTGCTATTCTGGTACCATTAGTTCCATATGAATTTTATGATACATTTCTATTTCTGAGGGATTTCAACAGGGGTTGCATTCAACCTGTTTCCTTGGATCATACTGACATTTTAACAAGACTATGTCTTCTAATCCATGAATATGTCATACATTCACTTGTCTTCTTTAATTTCTTTCAACACACTTTACATAGTTACTATTGTCAAAGTCTTTACCTTTTTGGTTAATTCCTAAGTATTTTATTCCTTTATTGTTAAACATGGATTTTTTTTTTAATTATTACAAAAGTTTATTTTTACATCATTTTGCACATTTTTTTTTTCTATTCAAAGCTGTGTTTTATTTATTTCTTTTTTTAATTATTACAAAAGTTTATTTTTACATCATTTTGCACATTTTTTTTTTCCATCTTGATTGTAATCCCACGGGTTTCCCATCACCAAATCACCCCTGTGCCA
>NW_004567105.1:31843405-31848795 GCF_000260355.1 Condylura cristata
AATCAGTGTTTTTGTGTCTTTTGGGTAGATACGTAGGAGTGGGAATCCTGGGTCATAGGGAAGCTCCATTAAACATGGATTTTTTAAAATATCTTTTCCAAATTGTTAGTGTATATAAATGATTTTCAAATGCTATTTTGCTGAATTCAGTTTTTTGTACAATCTTGAGTTTTCTCCATATAAGATCAAGTCATCTGTGAAAAAGAAAAAAACTTTTTCTTTGACATGATCAGATGGATTTACTCCTGGAATGCAAGGATGATATAACATAAAAATCAATCATTGTTGAGCCTAGTGGCTCAACAAGTTAGGATGCATCACTGTAAGCTACCTGCAACCACTTCAGTGTGAGTTCAATTCCTGGCCCTGGAGGTGATCCACATGGTGTGGCAGACTTCGTGACCCACCTGCTGCTCCCCTCAGCAGTGTACTTCATTGATCTGCATATTCTGCTTCCTGCTCTGTCTCTGGTGAAGACTCTCACTACTCCCTGCACCTCTGGTCTGTACCCCAGTTCTGTATGCATAAATAAAATAAATCACATTAACAGAATAAAGTTCAAAGTAAGACCACATGACCTCTCAACTGATGCAAGAAAAAGCTTTTTACAGATACCAACAACTCAGTACTGGAAGTTCTAGCTAGACTCATTAGGCAAAAAAAAAAGGAAAGAAAGAAAAATCACCCAAATTGGAAAAGATTGGGTACATATGCAGCTGAATGTGGTTTGCTAGTGTTTTGTTGAGGAGTTTTACACTAAGCTTCATAAGGCATAGATTTCTTTTCTTGTAGTATTTTTGTCTTGTTTCGCTTGGCTTAAAGAATGAGTTAGGAAGTACTCCTTACTCCTTTGTTTTTTGGAAAAGTTTGAGAAGGATTAATATTAGTTCTTCAATGCTTGGTAGAATTCACCAAAGAAATAGGTCCAGAAATTTTCTTAATCGGGAGATTTTTGATTACTGATTTAATTTTGTTACTAGTTGTAAGTCTATTCAATTACTTTTCTTCTTTATAATTCAATCTTGGCAAGCTTTGTCATTTTAGAATTCATTCTTTTTATCTATATATTCTAATATATTAGTCAACAATTGTTCTGAGTTCTCTGTTATAATCACCAGGAAGCACTTTTAGCAGAACTAAAAGTACTGTCTTCACTTACAATTCTGATTTTATTAATTCTGAGTCTTCCCCCTTTTTTCACTTAGTCAATCTAGCTAAAGGTATATTATCTTCATTAACTTTTTTTAAAAGAACCAACTTTGGTTTCACAAATGTTTTCATATTATTCTTCTCCATTCTATTTGTATCTGCTCTAATCGTTATTCTCTTCCTCCTGCTAGTTTTGAGTTTAATTTTATTTCTATAGTGCCTAAAATTGAAAAGATAGTTGATTTGAGATCTTTTTTTTTTTTTTAAGATTTATTTATTTATTCATACAGACTGGGGTACAGGCCAGAGATTCGGAGGGTGAGAGGCTTCACCAGAGACAGAGTGGGGAGCAGAACAGGCAGATCGACGAGGTACACTGCTGAGGGGAGCAGCGGGCGGGTCAGGAGAGGTCTGCCACGCCATGTGGTCACCTCTGGGGCAGGCGGGGATCGAACTCATGAGGAAGTGGCTTTAGTTTCTCAGTGCAGTGCTTTAGCCCGCTGCGCCACCAGGGAGGGCCCTCTTTTGTTTTTTTAAATGTAAGTAATTAATAATTATGTTTCCTGCTTAGCACTTTCTCTGCATCCTGTTATATAATCGTGTCTTTTCATTTTCATTGATATCCAAGTATTTTGTAATATTCTTGTGATTTCTTCTTCAAATCATTGGCTTATTAAAACTGTATTGTTTAATTTTGAAGCGTTTAATATGTCATTTATTTCCAACTTCATCCTACTATGATCAGAGAAGATACTGTATGAGGTATCTCTTTATATCTGTTGAAATTTGACAAACTTAAAGTCCAATATATGGTTTACCTTGGAAAATGTTCTATGTGTTGTTAACAAGAATGTGTATGCTTTATTGAGAAGAGTGTTCTGTTTCTGTCTCTTTGATCTAGTTAGTCTACTGTGTTAAGTCCTCTATTTCTTTATTTACCTTTCTCTGGCTAATCTGTATCTACTACTCTAAGTCAAATACTGAAGTCTCCAAATGTTACTGTAAAACTGTCTATTTCCCCTTTCAATTTTGTCAGGTTTTGCTTCATACATTTTCAATATCTGTCATGATTATAATGATCCTCTTGTTCTATTAAACATTTTATTAATACATATTCTCTTCTCTCTTATAACCTTTTAAAATTCAAAGTCTATTTTGTTTGATATTAGTATAACCACTTCATCCCTGCCCTCTTTTGGATACTATTTGCATGTCATACATTTCTTCTATCCTTTCACTTTTGATCTAGTTGTGTTGTTAGATATTAAGTAAGCCTCTTGTAAAAACAGCAGGTAGCTGGATCAAGTATTTTTATCCATTCTGCCAAACTTTGTGTTCTGATTAGAAAAGTTCAATCTGTCATAATTATTGATAAGGAAGAACCTCGGTTTTGCTATTTGTTTTCTATGTATCTTTTAGTCCTTTATTTCCTACATTACTACCTTCTGTTGCACTTACATAATTTTTTTGTAGTGAAATGTTTATAAATTCCTTTCTCATTTCCTTGTCTGTATATTTTAAAATAGCTATGGTTCTCATGGGTGGTATATTTATTATACTAAGCTTAGAACAGTTCAGGGCCCTCCCAAGTGGCTCAACTGATTAAAGTGCAGCACTACGAAGTGAGGCGCAGCGACCACAGCTGCTTCAGCACAAGTTCAATCTCTGGTCAGGGAGGTGACCCACATGACACAGCAGACCTTCCTTGTCCCACCACTGCTCCCCTCAGCAGTGTCTTTCAGTCAATCTGTCTGTTCTACTCCCCATTATGTCTCTGGTGAATCCTTTCACCACCCCCACACCTCTGACTTGTACCCCAGTTATGTAAGCATAAATAAATAAATCTTTAAATAAAGTTAGAACAGTTCAATATGAATTTTTGTCAACTTAAAAATAACATGCAGGGCCCTCCCTGGGGGTGCAACAGGTTAAAGTGCAGCACTATAAAGCTATCAAAGCCACTGCAGCATGAGTTCCATACCTGACCAGGGGGGTCTGACCCACATGGTGTGGCAGACCTCTCCTGACCCACCGGCTACTCCCTTCAGCAGTGTAGTTAATACATCTGCCTGTACTGCTCCCCACTCTGTCTCTGGTGAATCATCTTACTCCTCCCCATATCTCTGGTCTGTACCCCAGTTCTGTATATATATAAATAAATCTTATCTATATAAAAAAATAACATGCAGGCCCTCCCTGGTGGTGCAGTGGGTTAAAGCACAACACTGAGAAGCTAAAGCCACTTCGGCATGAGTTCAATCCCGCCTGCCCCGGAGGTGACCACATGGCATGGCAGACCTCTCCTGACCTGCCCGCTGCTCCCCTCAGCAGTGTACTTCATCAGTTGGCCTGTTCTGCTCCCCACTCTGTCTCTGGTGAATCCTCTCACCACCCCTGCATCTGTGGCCTGTACCCCAACTCTGTATGCATAAACAAACAAATCTAAAAAAAAAACGTGAAAAACCTGCCTTTTACATCTTCATACTCACTCCTTTTGGTTGTTGGCATCACAAAGCTACATCTTTATACATTGTGCACCCAAAAGACATAACTAGTAATTCCTTTTAGTGTCACAATTAGGAAGAAAACAAAAGCTACAAATGAAAGAGTCACAATAATACTTGGCCTTTAGACAAACTTTTTTCTTTAAATGTATCTCTTAAATCATGTAGAAAACAAACTAGACCATCTTCCCCAAATTCTCTCCAGATCTCTTTTTGTGGAGCAATATAAATATTCAGTTTTATCATACTGATTATTAACACTGCCAAAGTATTGTGGAGTTTTATTTGCTTTTACTGTTCTTCGGTTTAAATAATTAGCATATTAATTGTATCAAAGACTGAAAAACTTTGTGCCCCATTTAACAGGATAGTTTCTTCAAAAAAAATTTTACTTGTTTGTTTATTTGTTTATTCATTCATGTAAGAACTGGAGTACAGGCCAGAGATCAGAGATGGGGGAGGTGAGAGGATTCACCAGAGACAGGGGGAAGCAGAACAGGAAGACTGACTGAAATACAATCTTCTGAAATATAATACTGCTGAGGGGAGTAGTGGACAAAACAGGAGAGGTCTGCTGTGCCATGTGGGTCACCTCCCTGGCTGGGGATCAAACTCGTGCTGCAATGGCTGTGGATAGCTTCACACTGCTGCGCTTTAACCTGCTGCCCAGCAGGGAGGGCCCTAACAGGATAGTTTCTACAAGAAACACATTTGAATGCTAAACAACAAAGAAAACACAGCACTCCTGGAATTAACATAATCCAATGGATTGGGGGTGCCCTTCCTTTGACTCTGGAACATAGGAGTCTTATTAGATTCTTCATGACTTCTTAAATGATCTTTGGCCTCTTCCAATTAGTGGGAGATTTTAGAACCAAAAGTTGAGACTGGGAAATCACAAGAGGGAAGAGGTAATTATAGTCACTATATGGAACTAAAATCATGGATATAAAACATGGAACATGAAACTTTTTTATACAAAAGGGATATATATTAATATCAACTATGAGTCTATATTCAAGAAGAATGTAATGATATTACTAGGCAAATTATCAAAAAGGTAAAAATTACACTAAATACTGTAACATCTTATTACTATTTATTTATATAGCAAACTGCTTTTAAAGCACTGCTGCATGTCAGAACATAGATTCATTTGGACAATCTAATCCATACAATCACACTATGCTATAGATATTGTCATTGTTCCTGTATTCCAAATGAAGAAAGCAAGGTTTGAAGGCTTAAAAGTAAGATTTGCTAGACATATAGTATGCCCTCAGGAAAGGTTAGCTATTGTAATAATAACAGTAATTTATTATAAAACAATGCCGATGCCTTTGACAATCAGCCAAACTTTCTGTGTCTAAATTTCCTCATTTGTAAGACTAGGATACCTATTTCACAGCATAATTATGAAAACTAATTAAATACTGGCTATAAAGACATTTGAAAAAAATAAATGGTGCCTTCCCTGGCAGTGCAATGGGTTAGAGCACAGCACTATGGAGCAATCTGCAGCCGCAGCAGCACTAGTTCAATTCCTGGCCAGGGAGGTGACCCATATGGCATGGCAGATCTCTCTTGACCTGCCACTGCTTCCCTCAGCAGTGCATTTCAGTCAGTCTGCCTGTTCTGCTCCCCACTCCGTCCCTGGTAAATCCTCCCACACCCTGCATATCTCTGGCCTGTACCCCAATTCTTGTATACATAAATAAATATATCTTTTTTTTTTTT
>NW_004567105.1:31849786-31853038 GCF_000260355.1 Condylura cristata
CCTCCGGGGCAGGCGGGAATCGAACTCATGCAGAAGTGGCTTTAGCTTCTCAGTGCAGTACTTTAACCCGCTGCGCCACCAGGGAGGGCCCTCTAAATATTACTTTAAGAAAGAGGACTTTGGGAAAGAAAGAGAAGAAAGGAAAGAGACTCAGTATTTTCTGTTAGTCACCTAACTAGAACTACTCTGTGAAAAGCACACGTGCAACATAGTTTTCTTGATATCTGCAAATTTTCACATGTGCAAAAAACTAAACCAAAAGAGTACAAGTATTTTTTCACTAAACCAAAAGAGTACATGTATTTTCCAGCATCTGTCTCATGTGAATATGGTATCTGCATATGGTATTTTTTCCTTCAGGTTTGTCATTCTACTAAGGACAATGTTCTTGAGCCATTTTACAATTCATAACCCTCCATCCACCATCACCACCCCTTTTTAAATAACTCTCAAAAAAGTCAATCACATTACTTACAAATCACTTCAATATCTGGTACTTTATTTTCTGGAAACTCTTTATGTCTAATCTAAAGTCCTTGTACTGCAATTTAAACCAGATGCCTCTAATTTCTCTTTTCTCTGTAAGAGACAAGTAAAACCAGGATGATCAAGACATTAAACACATCTAATGTATATTTAAACTGCCATCAATTCATTTTCCTATGGGTAAATCTAAAATGTTAAGTAACTTTTCTTTATTTAAGACAGTTTTTTTAAATTAAGTGAACAGTTACTTAGTGGAGAAAATCATTTGTAATTATCAATATTAAAGAGAAAATAAAAAATGAGTTCATGCATTTCTCTAGCCACATACTGATGCACTCAGCATATATTTTCTGAGTACCAATTCCCTTTTTTAGGCATTGACTTAAATGCTAGAAATAAAGATAATAGACACAGTCCTTGAATTAAAAGTTTAATGGTTAGTAAGAGAGACAGACACAAGAAAATAGTAAATAGCAAAGTCACAGACACATGCACCAGTGCCACCAGAACATTTATCTCAGAGCCAATACAAAAAGAGACAAGGGAAGCTTGCTGGGAAAGGAGATCTCTAAGGCATGGCCTGAAAGACAACAGCAGTTAGCCAGGGGAAGAGCACTCTAGAAGGGTGCACAGAGCACAGAAGTCTAAAGTAACATGGCCTGCTCCAGAGCAGCAACCAGTTCCTTACTGGTGGATAGCAGAGCATGCATGGAGGAACAGCAGGAGGCAGGGACGAGAGGTGCAAGCCACTTTATGAAGGAAAAACTACTAAGGGCAGTTTACATATTTCCTTCCAATCCTAAGTATATTGCTAAAACCCCTATCAAAAAACATCAGTATAAAGGCAGAAAACATTCAAAAGAGGAGAAATTCTATTTTTTTCAGCACTTCTAATTTTTAAGAATAAAAGTAATGGGATTTGCTCTCTGTTGTGCCCCATATCTAACTGCAAGTCACAGCATCCATCTATAAGCATTTTCCCAACAGTACTGAACCTGTAGTGAATGCCAATATAGGGTAACAGCCTTGGAAGTCAGATCCAATCTTCCAGACCTATAAAATGTCACCCCCTTTGGCCCTCCCTGGTGGCGCAGCGGGTTAAAGCACTACACTAAGAAGCTAAAACCACTTCTGCATGAGTTCGATCCCCACCTGCCCAGGAGGTGACCACATGGCGCGGCAGACCTCTCCTGAGCGCCCGCTGCTCCCCTCAGCAGTGTACATTGATCTGCCTGTTCTGCTCCCCACTGTCTCTAGTGAAGCCTCTCGCCACCCCTCAGCCTCTGGCCTGTACCCCAGTTCTGTATTACAAATAAATAAAATAAAATAAAAAATAAAAAAACAAACAAAATAAATAAATAATGTCACCCCCTTTAACCTGATTTTTTTATTATTTTTTTATTTTATAAGTTTATTTTTACATCATTTTGTACATTTTTTTTTCCATCTCAATTGTAACCCCCACGGGTTTCCCATCACCAAGTCACCCGTGTGCCATCATCATAATCCTGTGCACTCCCCCCCGTTTCTGATCCCATCCCCCACTCCACCCCTGCAAAATGTCTCTGTATATGGCTGTTCATTATTTTTGTTATTTTCTCGCCTGGTCCATTATACTCCTGCTATGAGTGAAACCATCCATTAACCTGATATTTTACACTAATTTGACAAAGTCACTTTTAATCATACATTTTTAGGTGTTAGGGACAGAAATATAAGATTGTATTATCAACTGCCTATCAATTAATTGTGTGTATCTAGCAAATACCATTTAGATGGTTCCACAATGGCTTGCTACAATAAAACAACAGAAAGTTAAAACGGAAGATGATACAAAATGCAACCTCTATCTTTAATAATACTGGTCATCATTTAATCCTGAAATCATCAATAACCTTGGGAACACACTTATATTAGAACACTGGTGATGAAATTCAGACAATTAAAGCTGAGTGTCCATAATCTCTGCCCTGAGCCATAAAAACATACCTACAGATGTGCAAACCCAGCACATGAGTCACTGTCTTAACTAATAATGTAATCAGCACCAGTGGCAACAATCCCAGCACCTTCCATCACAGGAAAAAAACATCATCAGCCTTGGAAACTCAAAGAAACTCTTAGTTTAGTGTTTTATGTTGCAACATATTATACACAGAAATTGAATACTGTGCTCCAGCAACATCAAAGTGATGAACATTCTGTATGACAGATCATGTAGCTCTCTTCAACTAAAAATTCACAGATTGCACCACAGAAAGAAGACATGTGATTGTAAAACAGCAGTAACAAGGTAAAGGCATTCTCCAGAAAGAATACAACAATAACTCTCAAAATTGGAGTGAATATATTTTATCTTATTGATAGTACATTCAATTTTCTGTAAGTATTGTAAGTCAGAATTCCATATTTGTTATTTTTCAACTCAGCTGATTGCTATAACTGTGTCAAATTAACAAGTTACTATTTAATCCTCATAATCAACCTTTAGTTTATAAATTTACTAGTACTAGTCTGCTAGCCAGGACTGAACTCTAACCATGATAAATATTAACTTATGAAGTTTTATTAAATGTAACAAAATATTAAGTAAAACCCAAGTATGACTTTTACAATATTTTTCTTAGTTGGTATACCTAATAACTCTTCAAAAGCACTTGGCTTTGGCCCTCCGTGGTGGCGCAGTGGGTTAAAGCACTGCACTGAGAAGCAAAGGCCACTTCTGCATGAGTTCGATTCCCGCCTGCCCCGGAGGTGACCACATGG
>NW_004567105.1:31853163-31855755 GCF_000260355.1 Condylura cristata
CTTTAAAAAAAAAAAAAGCACTTGGCTTTATTTACACTTAAAAACACCAAAACACTAAATGCTAGACTAACTTCAAACTTCATGTTAAATAAACAAAAAAATATTCAAATAAACCAAGCCATAAACCAATAAAATATAAGACATGCAAGAAAATCTATAGACATCTTTACTTTTTTATTAATAAGCTTAACTTAGAACTAAATAAACATTATGAAAAGATAAAAGTAAGTAAAAGGGTAACTTCCCAAACTAAATATACTGGTACATAGGACATACAATACATCTTCATGGTAACTCAGAAGGTTATCATGTTAGTTATTAGACTCATACCAAAAACCTAAATACTGGCTGTGTGTCTATGAAACGCACACATCATACACATGCAATCTGCTCAAAATAAATCAAATGACAAGCAACTCCAAATAACCCTTAAAGCAAATTGCTTCATGAATAGTTCATCAGTTTCTGCATTTAACTCAATCTAAGTGCTCTTAAACATATTCTAAAAGGAAAATATACTTGATTATTTATTTTCTACTTTTAGAGCAATACATTCAACTTGACTGTTTTAAAAAGCACTTACACACACCTGATTCAAATATACTAGTAATGAAAACGTTTGATGTGTTTTTTTGAACATTCTTCATTACAAAATGGCAACAACAAAAAGTTAACCAGAAATATTTACATCAGAGTATATCTATCCATCTGATTAACTTTTAAGACACTAAGACATAGATGCACATTATTTAAAGAAAGTTTAATGACAAAGAAAAATGTTCAGGGTATAAAGTTAAGCAGAAAAAAAATTATTGTTTAAAATGCAATATAGGGGACTCCCTGGTGATGCAGGGCTTAGGGTCTCGATGCTGTCAGGCTATTGCCAGCCACAGCAATTTGAGTATGATCTCTGGGAGCTGACCCACATGGCACAGCAGACCTCTCCTGTTTCACTTGTGGCACTCCTCAGCAGTGTATTTCAGTAGATACGCCTGTTCTGCTCCCCACTCTGTCTCAGGCAAATCCTCTCATCACTAACCCTACACACACTCCTCTAGCCTAAACCTCTGTTCTTGTATGGATAAATAAATAAAATAAATCATAAAAAATAATAAAATGCAATACAATATCCTAGATTGGGTCATTAAGAAATAAATAAGCATTATTTAAAGAAAGTTTAATGACAAAAATGCTCAGGGTATAAAGTTAAGCAGAAAAAAAAAGACAAAACTATTCTTTTAAAATGCAATATAATATCCTAGATTGGGTCTTAAAACAGAAAAAGGACACTAGTAGAAAAACTGGGGGAATCCAAATCTGTAGTTTAGTTACAAGAATTACACCAGTGTTAATTTCTCAGTCATGACAAATGTACCATAGTTACAACACAAGATTAACATGAGGAGAAACTGGGTAAAGGGTATATGACAATCTCTTGAACTATTTTTTTATCTTTTCATGATTATAAAATTATTCTAGAAAAAGTGTATTTTCAATATTACTTTTCAGCATGTGAGTTGTTGATAATCAATAATAAATTAACTAAAGAATATACAAATCAATACTTTATTATGGTCTTCTTAGGAAAAGACAGAAAAGTTAGAAAGGCCTAAGCAGAACTCAAAGGCAGTCTACATACAGAACAGGTTAGGGCAGAGTGGGAAGAACACAGTGGCCAAGGGAAATTGCCAGGAGAATTGAAGTACGCAAAACCTAATTAGAAAATGCTGAACACTTGCCAACATCAGAACTTAACATCCACTCTTAGGCTGAAGGTCCTCACAGCCAACAAATTATGCTCAGAATTCACATGTCTCAGGGGAATGTCCTGAAAGGCACCCTAATTCGAAGAATTTATGGAGATACACAGCCTGGATTCATTCCAAACAAAAATAATGCAATTGGACATCTGGTGTACAGCCACCCACTGAGAGCTTCTAGAAACACTCCTTGGTACCCAAATGTGTTCTCTAAGTTTTTCTCCCCAAGGTTTTAAAGTGGTACCGTGGTGCAATCTATTTAGTAACATGGGTAGAACTGTCAGGGTCTAGTGATCACTGGGATTTTGGAATTAAAACCTACTTTAGATGTCTGATAGTATCAAAAATAACGTTTTTCTGAAACTTGAAGGGCAAAATATGTTCTAACAACTCAAATAAGCCATAAAAATGATAATTTAATTGACAACAAAGTTTCCCAGTCAAGGGCTCTCCCTGGTGGCACAATAGGTTAGAGTGCAGCACTATGCAGCTCTCTGCAGCCACCACCGCTCGAGTTCAATCCTGACCAGGGAGCTGACACACATGGTGTGGCAAGCCTCTCTTGACCTGCCTCAGCAATGCATTTTGGTCTATCTGCCTCTCTGCACCCCACTCTCTCTCTGATGAATCCTCAAACCACCTCCCATACACACCGCTGGTCTGTATCCCAGCTCTTATATACATAAATAAATCTTTTTTTTAAAAGTTTCCCAGTCAGGCCTTCCTGGCGCAGAGGGTTAAAGCACAGCACTAAGAAACTTAAGCCACTTCCGCATGAGTTCGATCCCTGCCTGCCCCGGAGGAGATCCACATGGCGTAGCAGATCTCTCCT
>NW_004567105.1:31857270-31880590 GCF_000260355.1 Condylura cristata
GTGTATCAGGCTCTCTGCTCCTACCAAACAAGTACACTCTATACACCCCTAGGCTCTGAATTGGTTTTTAAATCTCTGTTTTTGATCACCTTAGTTCACAGCAGGCCTTAGAAATGTCACTTAATAAAACATGTATGTGTTTTTTGGGTTGTTTTTCTCTTTTGAGTCAAGAACTCTGTAACCAGATACTCACACCTATTGAGAATAGATGCAAAAGAAGGCCATCTACTCAGAGACAAAGGACTAATTAAAGACAAAGGACATGTTAAAGGATGTTCTTTAACATGTATTATTACAACTGAATCATGAGATACACAACAGTAATTTTAAGAATCAAAGTCCTTCTTGATTACATTCCAGTTCTTGGTAATTTTTAAGAAAGTGGAACTATCCAAAAGTGATTCCCAAAAAGTGATTGGTTTGGTGGCCAATATTTATATTCTTATCATTATTCTTTTGAAAACTGATATATACTGCTTTTCATTAAAGTTGAGAGGCAACTGATTTTACTACAAATACCTTATACACCAGTAAGACAAAAAAGCTGTCAACTAAACTATGTCGTGCCATTAACGATAAGGTACACCCTAAATTCAGTAAATAAAATAGGAAAATGTCTCCTAAAATCATTAAAATCATGCCCCAGCAGACCTCTCCTGACCCACCCGCTGTTCCCCTCAGCAGTGTACTAAGTCCATCTGCCTGTTCTGCACCTCACTACTTCTCTGGTGAATCCTCTAACCACATCTGCACCTCTGGCTTATACATCAGTTCTGTATGCATAAATAAATACATCTTTAAAAAAAAAACTGAGAGTTTAATAAATTTAATAGCTACATAGAATATATATAGTACTAGTCTTAAACTTCCCATGTCAATTTCTATTTCAAAACCTCTGACACAACTCTGCTAAACAGAAGGTAGAATATGGCTAAGGTAACATTTTATTTTCAATAATTGTAACATTTTAATTCTTATATAACTGATAAATAACCTACAACAGTTCTGCTACCTAGATGTACTTTAAAACACAGTAAAATCTAAAATAAAAGGGTTTGCTTTTAGCATTCTGTATTTCCCCAGTGAAAGCTCTATCAATCTCTGACTATGCCTGCAAGGGAGTATAATACAGTGAAAATATAAAGACTAGAAAGACCTGAGTTCTTACTTCCACCTTTTTGAATTTATGATTCCACATAGGTAGGTTAAAAGACACTTAACTGCCACTACTACCTCCTCAAGGTTGTTACAGGTTTGAAGGCTGCTGCAGCATTAACAACCGGGGAGGGAGTCTGAATTAGGGTAGTGAGCAAGGAGGACAGGAACAAGAAGTTGAGATTGGAGTGATATATTCCGGAGTTAGCATCAATATCACCTGATGACTGACTAGCAGAAGGCAATGAAAATGTCCTCATTTTCCATTTAGATAACAGCACCTTCACTGAGCTAAGGAACATATAAATGACACAAGGTTCAAGGCAAGTTCGATGCTTTGGAAAGTTGCTAGTTACTTCTATTCTATCAGAAGTAACTGAAATTAATGAGGTTATTACAGAAAACCTGGGACTTGTCAAGAGATCTCCTGGGTTGCCTGTGAGAAATCCAAATGGAAACACTTACAAGACACAGAAATCAAGTCTTAAAGTGGGAAGAACACCCTGAGTAGGAGGTATGAATCTGGCTGTTATCAGTTTATGGCTGCAAGGCAGTGGGCAAGATGAAATTGCCTGTGAGAAGAAAACAAGATGCACAGAAACTCTGAATGGACATTAAGAGAGCTGCTGAGAAAGAAAGGCCCACAAGGAAGGTCGGCCAG
The DNA here is from genome assembly GCF_000260355.1 of Condylura cristata. Classification (NCBI taxonomy): domain Eukaryota; kingdom Metazoa; phylum Chordata; class Mammalia; order Eulipotyphla; family Talpidae; genus Condylura; species Condylura cristata. The sequence continues at coordinate 31,859,087 of NW_004567105.1, forward strand.
GCACTCATTGTCCAAGGAGCAGGAAGAAAATCCAAGAGTGTGGTATCACAGAAACTTAAAAGACAGATTCAAGGTGAGAGGAGATAAGAATGGAGTCAGATCAGTGAGGTAAAACCGAAGAAACCTTTGAAATTTAGTTTGGAGAAGTTATTTGGCAGTCAAGAAGAGGAGAGCAGAGTTAGCTCTTCAAATTTCTCTATTATGTGAAATACTGAACTTGATTTACTCCTAAAACAGAAAATGGACCAAATCACAGATATCTACAAGTAAATAAACTTCCATCTAAAATGGAATTGAGTTCCCTTTAAATGCTGAGCTTCCAATCACCACCAATGTTCAGTAAATTCTATTAATGTTTAAGAGACTGGATGAGATGAATTAAGCTTTCTTTCAACTGAAGTAAATTGCAAAAATTAAATCTGAAATATTTTGCATTAAAAAGAGTAAAAAGACACAACAAAAGAGCTTTCAAATACTTAGAAATATAAAGTAATGGTTCCATGAAGTTTTAAAATTAACTCAATTAATTTTAAGCAAGCTATATAAAATAGACAAAGTAAAATATTTAATGTGATACACATTTTTAAGTCTTCACCAAAGTTTATGGATGATTTTTTAGCCCTAATAATTGTTTAATGTTATTAAAACTTACCCAACTGAGTTTTATAACTTTCTACAACTAAAAAATTGTGTACGTGATTTTCTTTTAAAGTTTAGGCACATGAGCTGTTTGCTTATTTGTTATTAAAGGCAGAGTTTTAAAGTTATTTACAATTGTGACTAGTTTTCAGCTGACCCTCCTGAGTCTCCCTGCTCCATGCTGAGGAGCCTGACCTGTGAGAGCACTGGGAGACCGGCTGGCTGTATTTCCACTTCCGACTGAAATCTTTCTGCTGGCGCCAGTCTGGCAACGCTCTCCTGTACCTACTGGTTTTGCTGGCTCAGGTAATCACTCCCTTCCCATGTCCCTTTTAGACAAAGGTGGTGGTAACTTTCTGCTTTTACTTACTAACTTAGTCAGCATTGCTTGTGGTCTCCTTTAACCTGCGTACCCCCTACAAACAATTCTTTCATTAAATTTTGTTTCTTTTGTCAGGTTCCTGTTCCCAGCCAGAACCCTCACTGACCCAGCTGCTACTAACCTTTTCAATATAGTAATAATATATTGTGTTATAACCACTAGAAAATACCTTATAAGCATGAGGCTACAGTTGCTAGATTTTGCTTTTTTTTTTTTTTGAAGATGTATCTATCTATGCATTACAAGAAGTGGGGTACAGAACAGAGGCACGGGGGAAGGGAGGATGATGACAGGGTTTACCAGAAACAGAGTGGGGAGCAGAACAGGCAGACTGACTGAAATACTCTGCTGAGGGGAGCAGTGGACAAGACCGTGGAGAGGTCCACCATGTCATGTGGGTCACCTCCCTGGCCAGGGATTGAACTGGTGCTACAGTGGATGAGGATAGCTTCATAGTGCTGTGCTTTATAACCCTTTGAGCCACCAGAGAGGACCAGCCTTTACATCTCTTAGTCAAACCAAAGAAATTCCTCTCCAAGAAGTGTTGCTTTCCAACGGACACAGTTAATTTGCATTTCTATGGAAAAGATGCCTGTGCATTTATACGTGTTCTACAAATTCCAGAACTATGAAATAACTCAAAAGAAAATAAGAGAGATAAACCCAATGATGAGCAAAACAGGACAGTCACTCATCTATTTTTACATATTTCAAAGTCATTTAAATTTTTCTTGACATGACAGAATTCCACCTGCCTACCTCTATTTCCATGAAAGTAAAAAATAAAGACTTTCTGTTCCTTCATCCATAAGGGCCTAAATATCTGTATCACTTCCTGCCCCTTTCGCCCCACTGCTGATTTTATGTTACTTTACAACTCTCCTCTACACTCTGCTCCGGCTACACTGACTTCCAGTTTCTGGAATACACTAACCATTTTCCCACCTACCTTTGTAACTGCTGGAACACTCTTCCACCCAGTACCTACACAGGAGGTATTCTCACTTGCTTCAGGTCTTTCTTCACAAGTCAATTATTAGAGGACTTCCCTGAGCCCCTATACAAAGTATGAAAACCCGTTCTCCAGAACAGCACCCCTTATCCTCTTACACTGATATCTTGCTCTCCAAATTACTTATTACAAATTATCTTACTACATATTGACCACTTTTTAAATTCCCTGTCTCTCTGCTCCACAGCCACCCAAAATATAAGTTTATAAACTCCAGTGCTTAGACAGAACAAAAAGTTTTAGTTGAATCAATAAATACCCTAGTGTTTTAAAATAGCAACATACTTACTGATAAATGTTGTCCCTGAATTCCTGCAATATAAAAACATATCACGGCCCTCCCTGGTGGCGCAGCGGGTTAAAGCACAGCACTGAGAAGCTAAAGCCACTTCCGCATGAGTTCGATTCCCGCTTGCCCCGAAGGCGACCACATGGTGCGGCAGACCTCTCCTGACCCGCCCACTGCTCCCCTCAGCAGTGTACTTCGTCGATCTGCCTGTTCTGCTCCCCACTCTGTCCCTGGTGAAGCCTCTCACCGCCCCTGAGCCTCTGGCCTGTACCCCAGTTCTGTATGCACAAATAAATCTTAAAAAAAAAAAATCACTAATGCTACAACCAAATAATCTTAGATTTAGTTAATGTACATGTTACTTAATATTTAAAAGATCACTTTTTAAAATGGAACTTGAAATTATTTTAGATTTATCTAAACTGACAGCTATTTCATGCTCTGAAATTTAGCTACAGTACAACAACAAAAAATCTTTTTAAGGTTTATTTTTATCTATTTATGCATACAAGTATCGGTGTGTGGGCCAGAGGGGGATAGGTCGATGTGTGAGAGGATTTACCAGAGACACTGCAGGGAGCAGAACAGGTAGAAGGTGAATCCACTGCTGTGGCACCATCAGGGGGACCTGAGAGGTCTGCTGAGCCTTGTGAGTTAGCTCCCTGGCGAGTTAGCTACCTGGCCAGGGAGCAGACTCATGCCACAATGGCTGGCATGTGCTGTCAAAGTGAGCACATATATGCAAGACTTAGATACGGTAACAGATGTTCTTTTTTCATACACAAAGATTCAAGGTCTGTCATTATCCAGATGTTTTACTTCCTCCAAGCTAGTTCTCTCCTAATCCTATGATGCATGTGGGTGAGGAGTGGGTGTGGTAAAGGTGAAGAAAATCAAGGACTGAGACTACTTTCTATGTTGAATTTCTGATCCTAAGTCTTTCCCTTAAGCACTTTTAAGTTTGAACCTTTAAATATGCTTAATATTTATTAGTACTTTTTTTGATTAGCACTTTTTTTGGATTGCCACATGTACTCCAACACCAGCATCTTTGGTTTATCTAATTATTTGGTGGTTATTTCAGCTAAAACAGGAATATGGTGAAATTATTATAAAGCATTACAGGATATTGAATAATGATTTACTGGAATTAGTGTCTTCCAATATTTTCTTTTTTTTTATAGCAATTCACTCAAAAATTCATCAGATAAAAGCAATCTTTTCCTTCTTTTATTTACAAATAAAAGTAATGCTAACAAAGTAAGGCTTTAAGTTCCTTCTGCTGATAAAAATGAAATTGCTTGAGCCTGTGTTTACTAGTATGCATATTTTCACTTTTTAATTAATATACTACAAACAAATGTTTATTCTGTTATAACTTCAGGTACAAATATTAGTAAGGGAAAATATCCAGAACAAATTCTTTTCTTCCCTGCCTCCAAGAAAAATCCTGGGCTGGCAATAAATGCTATTTCCCTAATATATAGTCCTAGTTATACTTGCTTCAGTAACATAAAAATAACCAAGCCATCATTCAAGTTCTTTAAACAAAATTATTCTGAAAAAGAGAAATAAATTATTTACTTGAACCGTATTTCTCTTTATCAAAAGTGTGTTCAGATTATATCCAAAATATAAAAGAGGTTTAGGCAACTTATATATTCAAAGTTATAGTTAATGCTTTTTTACTAAGAATTTCAATTAATTTTTTAAACAATAACAAAGAACTTACCATTTTACTAAGCACAACCTTCTACCATTTATGCAGGTCTCCAAGCTGGCTGCCACTGAGGCATAATAAATGTTAAATTAAGCCTGTTTTCAAGAACCAGTTATGCAATACCCTCAAGCAAATTATTCTTTTACCAGCTTTTCCTAAAACTTTAGTTGCTATAGGAGTAATATGTATTAAAGAGTGGGCTATGAGCAAAAATCTGGTAAAACTTGTAAACTACATAATTCCTGGGATTAAAAAATATATATGTAGAGAGATTCTTCTTTAAAAAATTTAGTTTTTAAAACAACTTTAGATTTAGAGAAAATCTGAGCAGACAGTACCATACCCACATACTGACACTCAGTGTTTTATGTAATTAGCATGTTATAATTAGTATGGCACACTTGTTGGAACTAATGAACTAATATAGCTAGACTATTATTAATTAAAGTCCATACTTAATTTCCTTAGTTTTATGTGATGTCCTTTCCTGTTCCAGGATCCCATCCAAGATGCCACATTCTATTTAATCATTATGTCTCCTTAGGATCCTCTTGGATATACTCAGTTTCTCAGATTTTCCCTGTTTTTAATGACTCCAACAGTCTTCAGGAATACTAGTCAAATATTTTGTAGAATGTCCTACTAGATGTCTCTTAAGTATTTGTCATGACTAGACAAAAGTTTGGGAAAGGAGAAATCACAAAGATAAAGTGCCTTTTTCCTCACAATCCTCGAAAAAACAGCATCAATATGACTTATTGCTGCTGATGTTGATCCTGACCACCTGGCTTGGACAGTGTTTATGAGGCTGCTTCACTGTCCAGTTACTCCTCCCGGACCTCCCTTCCATTGAGTATTTCTGAAAAGAAGTCACTGTGCACAGCCCTCACTTAAGGAATAGGCAGTTATGCTCCACCTTGCTGAAGACAGAGTGATGGCATAAATCACTGAGTTATGCACAAGGCTTTGCCTCTTCTCCAATTATTTATTTATTCAGTCACTTATTCATATTACCATGGAGCCATGGATGTTTATTTTATACTTTAGATTGTAATCCAGTACTACTTTATACTTTATTTTCTTGTTCAACTTATTCCAACTTTCCCCCAGAGTTCTTTTAATTGGCACCTACCTACATTTGACATATTCCCATCACTGTAAGCTTTTTGTTTGTTTAAAAACTTTCCTCCTTTTTGGCATTATAAGATGCTCCACACTGGTCTTAATTTTTTTTTTGTTTGTTTGTTTTGCCCCAGCTCTAGAATCATTCATGTCCCCAGGGAACTGTACAGCTCTTTTTACAGGTATCGTTAAACAATATCTAGGCATCATTTGTGCTCTAGCACCTTGTGTGTCAATACTTCTAAGATCTTAACTGTAAGTGAATTTGATGTTACTGGGCTGTCAGAAAAGTAATGTCACATTTTTTTCAACAGATGGCACTAGTTCATTTTTGGACGTACTAGTGTCATTAGCATCCTTATTATTGCTAGTCATTTGGCAGTTGACTGTTCTAGCTTCATTTCAAAAAACAAATAAGTGATTTGGTTGAGTTTTGGATATTGAACAAGTGAAAGATGGAAGATCAAACTGCATTTCTGCCATATTTTACTGTTTTACTTTCATAAAGGGAAGAATGTGCATCAAGCTTATGAAAAGTTGCATAAAGTTCACGATTACAAAGCTCTGCAAGAATGTCAGTGCCAACAATAGTTCACAGAATTCTATGTTGGTGACTTTGATCTCAACGAGATCAGAGAGGCCCATGGAAGTTGATCATGACAAAATAAAGGCTTTGGTTGAGTCAAACCCACATTACAGGACACGCGATATTGCAAAAACATTGAACATGCATCATTCGCTCACAACCACCTAAAAAAGTTGGGATATGTAAGCAAGTTCAATATTTGGCTTCCTCATGAACTCAAAAAAGTTCATTTGACAGCACACATAAACATCTGTGATATGCTCATTAAACGTGAGGAAAATGATCCTTTTTGAAGCACCTGGGAAGAAGCATATCGTTTACAATAATGTGGTGCAAAAACAGTCTTGGTCCAGACGTGATAATTCACCTCAAAAGACATCTAAAGCAGACATTCATCAGAGGAAGGTTATCCTCTCAATGCAGTGGGATTTTAAAGGTGTCGTGCTTTTTGAGTTCCTAGCAAGGAATCAAGCAATACAAATGCATACGGTGGACAACTGAAAAGTTGTAATGAATTATCAACCACATCCAGGGCTTGCCAGATGTATAGGAGTTGTGTACCATCAAGACTATTTAAGACCACACACAAGTGTGATCACCCATCAAAAATGACTGGAGCGTGGATGGGATATGTTGCCACCTCCACCTAACTGCCTGACTTTAAGACTTTAGTTTGTTTCACTTTTTCCAAAACTCCTTGCATGGTATAATGTTTAATTCAGACGCGGCTGTGAATCAGTACCTGTTCAGTTTCCACTGATAAGAACAGGTATTTCTATGAACGAGAAATTCTGAAGCTCACTGAAATATGGTAAGAGGTTATCAACCAAAAAAGGCAATATCTCACTGACTGATCTTTGTTCTTTATATAAATAAATGATCTATGAAAAACACAGGGAAAAAATGTCATGATTTTTCTGACAATCCAACAGTTTGGGAAAAGCTTCAAGTAGTGGATTTGGCAATGAGTTCTTGGATATGACACCACAAAAAACAAAAGTAAAAACAGATAAACTAAACTACATGAGAATTAAAAACTTCTGTGAACAAAAGGAAATAATGAACAGAGTGAAAATATCTGCAAATCATTTGTCTTGTTAAGGGGTTAATATCCAGAAAAAATACACACACACACAGCAAATAAAGCAAATACTCTGATCAAAAACTAGACAAAGGGCTTGAACAGAAATTTCTCTAAAGAAAAATATATAAATGACCAACCAAAATATGTAAAGATACTCAACATTTCTAGCCTCTAGGGAAATGCAAATCAAAACTACAATGAGCTATACCTCATACCCATTAGGATATCTACAACAACAACAAAAGAAAAGTGTTGGCAAGGATGTAGAGAAATTGGAACCCTTGTGCACTGCTGGTAAGAACATAAATGGCACAGCTGCTATGGAAAAGAGAATGGCAGTTACTCAAAATATTAAAAACACCAGGATAACCAATTATCAATATGGAAAGAGTGAATTCATACCAGTACTTCTTATACAAGTCAGTTACTAAGAGATTTACAAATTAAATGTGATATGCAAAGCCATAACTTTAGTTGAAGAATTATCTTGATGACTTCTGGCTATGAAAAGATTAAGACAAACTGTAAGGGAAAAATATTTATGTATTTAAGTATATTAAAATTAAAGACTGTTGTAAAATATAAACAGATTCTATTCTGTTTGTGTTTCGGGCAAGGAGACAAGTGATAGAGAATGTGATCAAAAGTTATCAAGGTACACATGAGAAATGGCAAATAACCAACAGGATTCAAAGATTAAATCATTTAATCTTTTAATTTCCCTCCATACTTTATAAATTAAACAGCAATCATGTCAAAACAAGCAGACTGATTAAGGGGAAAAAATGTGATGCTAATATCATACAGGGTTGCCAATGTTTCAACTACATCATCTCTTAAACACATTACACATTTATGGCTCAGTTAAGATGAACACATTATTGCAGGGAATTGGAAACAGGATTTATCTCATACTTCACTGTCTATGTCTGTGTCATATCTCACTTCAAACATTAGCAATGATGCCCATGACAACATCTAAATAGTGTTTTATTTAAAGAACCTGACCTTTCCTATTGCTCCATGAATCATATTTTTCTACAAAATGACAGAACCTATTTTTGGATGCTTCAGGGAAAAACACTTCATGTACATCTCCCTTGGAAAGAAGAAAAATACTAAAAAAAGAAAGAAAACACTCAACATAAACATTTCAAATAATTCTGAAATTAAAAGTGCCAAAGAAATGAGCACAATTACAAGGAATACATCACTCACCTGGGTAACTTACGAACATTGTGTATGTGACTAAAAAGGGTGCACTGGAAAGTTCATTTAACCCAAGATAAAATTTTAACAATATGGAAGTATGTGTCCAACAAGCCAAATAAATTCATTCCCTTTTTCATCAACCATCAAAATGCCCTTCCCTTCAACAAAAACACGCATCTACATATAAGTAGACGTTTTCAATCTAAACTGTAAGCTCTGGCTCACATGAAAACAGAATGTTTTAACCGCACACAGACTTGTAGTTTCTACATGCTGCCCACACAGCATTTTGTGAGCATGTGATTAGGAGGAATGATGCGCAATCACACCACATTCCTTCCCTCAGCTCACACATCAAGAACTTGCCCTCTCAGCTGCATTTTTCTCCAAACAGCCATGGTCACCTTAGCAACCCTATGCTCCTAATATGGACAGCTGGTCCATTTAAAGTCAGCCCTTCTTGGCAGGAAAAATGCTTGTTCTTCAAATTGGGGGAGAGAGGAGAGGTTTTCCTTTCAATACACATTACAGGGGTTGATTTAACTTGATCAGCACTTTTGTTCTGTGGCAGCAATTTGTGTCAAGTTTCAATCTATTCTGAGTTTTGAGGTTTTTTTTTTAATCTAAAAGCAAGTAACTAAAAATTAAATCAAGGCAGTTCGTATGGAATTCTAAGGAAGAGCAGAACATGAAACAAAAAGGTACCTGAACCAAGCGTATTCTTTAATAAAATGTCAGTATTACCCACTTTTTTTAAGGTTCAAGATTACATAAATTGAATGGTAACATCTAAGCCTTCATATACAATGAGAAACCAGAGTGAGAAGACATGTCTTTTTAATACCATTGCCTGTTTTTGAACAAAAACAGTTAAACTTCAAATTCCTATACTACCAATCTATTCAAGAGACTACAACTTAATCTGTATTCTTTTAGCCCACCACCTACTTGTGAAATCTCTCACAATCTTTCAATGACTCAAATGTAAAGTAAATACTGAAACAAATAGCTAGTATATTCAAGGATCCTCTGGCCCCGGATTACTCAAAACCAATTTTGACCTGTGCTTATACCACTAAAGCTAGGCCTGAACAAAATTAGGACTTTTAGGATAAAAGTAAAGGTTTATAATACAACTTGCTTTATTTTCAACCAACAAACAATTTGGGGCCAGAGAGTTACATCTAAAATACATGAAATCAAAATGTTCACACCCAAAAAATTTGACACCAAATCTTTAAGTAAATAGGTATGTTCAAAAGTTAAAACTATCCTTATGATATTTATTCAAAATTGGAACTATTTATGAAATAACCCTCTATATAATAATGGTGGACAACATCCATATTAATTGATTAAATGCTGTTTTAGTGAGACTTAAGGTTAAAGTGATTACTGTTTACATTGTTCATTGGTTTTATATATATATATTTTTTTTTTAACAACTTTTTTTCTTTTTTTTTTAAGATTTATTTGTTTGTGCACACAGAACTGGGGTACAGGTTAGAGGTTCAGGGGTGGCAAGAGGCTTCACCAGAGACAGAGTGGGGAACAGAACAGGCAGATCAACGAAGTACACTGCTGAGGGGAGCAGCAGGCGGGTCAGGAGAGGTCTGCCTCGCCATGTGGTCACCTCCGGAGCAGGTAGGAATCGAACTCATGCTGCAGTGGCTTTAGCTTCTTAGTGCTGTGCTTTAACCGGCTGCTCTACCAGGGAGGGCCGGTTATATATATTTTTAAACTTCTCAGGCTATCAGACTCTTCTTGGTTAGAAACATTTCTTTAAAGTTAAAACCATTTTGTAATTACACTTTCTGTATGTAGTAAAATATCAATTGACAGGGCAGCAGTAATGATTAGTCTAAAGCTAATTCCACTACGGCTTTCCTCATTAGTAAAATGAGAGTAGTATCTGTTCTACTATGTTTTGTGTTAAGATATTGAAGTGAGAATAATGAATTTACTATGACATATGATATACTCAAAAATGAAAGAAATTAAACAAAGGCTATTTTGTTACCTTATGTCTAATTCAATGAATAGTTACTTTTTAAGAATGGGGTAAGTATTAAACAATGCGTGGGATACAAAATTAACAGCAACTTTTAAGACTTGCTTATCTCCCCACTAAAGATCCTATAAACACTGAAGTGTTGACATAAATAACTACATCTTCAAAAAGTCTCAACGCCAGCTTCACTTTTAGTAGACATGAATTCCTTTTCTTTTCCTCTAAGTCAATTTCATATTTTCTAATAGGCCGCCAGAACAAAGTATCCCTAAGGTTCTCCTCTCTTACAAAAACTGCTCCCAACTAGGTACCTTTAGCTTCTTCCACCAGATGGAAGCCCATCCCTGATCTGACAACGCTGCCACTATACTCCTCCTAATGCCAGCACCCCTTATGGGGTCTCCCCCTCTCTCTCTGATCTTCACTATGAGGCATACCATCACTACAGACTTGGAAGTATTACCATTCTGACAATTTTTATCAGGGGATTCAGAGAATTTGCTTCTCCTAATATTGTGGTGCTGTCATTGAGCAATGTCATGAATATGTGGGTTCCATACCCCCTTAGAAGAAAAAAATAGGGCCCTCCCTGCTGGTTAAAGTGCAGCGTTATGAAGCTTTCTGAAGCCACTGCAGATCGAGTTCAATCCCTGGCCCAGAGGTGACCCACATGGCACAGCAGACCTCTCCTTACTTGCCCACTGCTCCCCTCAGCAGTGTATTTTAGTTAGATCTGCCTGTTCTGCTACCTATTCTGTCTCTGGTGAATCCTCTCATCTCTAATTTCACGCCCCCCTAGCCCCCCCAACACCTCTGTCCTATACCCCAGTTCAAAATACATCTTTAAAAATAAATAAATAACCTCATATGACTGAAAAATACAACAGCGTCAATAGTAAACCTTTGCTCCCCCAAATCAGTTAGACGATTTTCACTGAGGTAAAGATGAATGAGGCCAATGGAAGATAACACTTTTCTTAAAATGTGCCAACTACTCCTAAGGATGCTGGGAGTAAGCACTGATGCTGGCAAGCAATGTACAGCTCAAAAGTGAATACTTTATCACACCCTTTTAATCTTAAAGTGAAACAAGATCAACTTGTGTCCTGCAAGCAAATAAATAGTTGAAAATTTTTTGAGAATCATCATGGTGAAAGGATTTTAAAAATCTAATGCAATTAAGCATTTATTCAATAACAACTGATTTACTATTTTATTAACAATTTCTTACCTTGTGGAATTATCTTCTGAGAAAAAGAGATACAATTTTGCTCCTAAAAAAATTTTAGATAGAAAAGTTAGTTGCAAAACACAAAGTCTCTTAAAATTAATTTACAAAACAGCAAGTAAGTAGATCAGAACATTATAATATTTGGTTTGACCAAATATTAAGACAGTAAGTACCTAAATAATAAAAGTACTTTATTGTTTTTTATAAAAATAAACCTTATCACATTATTTATTATAAAATTTATTATTCTATGATTACAAAAATACTGCTTTAGCAATTATCAAGTCATCTTGCTCGAGTACATATTGATATCTGGCATATTTTCACATTCTAAAAATATCAGTATTCAATTGGGTTTTACTCTTAATCAAGATTTAATATTCTAAAAGGTAATTTTTTTCCCCCTTAGGTATAATCCACATCATAAAATTCATCCTTTTAACATGTAAAATTCAGTGTTTTTTGCTGTATTCATCAAGTTGTGTAACCATCATCACCATCAAGTTGTGTAACCATCACCATAATTCCAGAATACTTTCATCACCCCAATAAGAAATGCTGAACTGAACGGTGTATTATTCCCAAGGAGAAACATCTGAAACAAATTTAATTTTAAAATATATACAAGAAGCATACTCTTTACAGCAGTGTGAACAAAATTAAGTCCTTAAAAAAAGTATAGAACAGGGCCCTCCCTGGTGGCGCAGCGGGTTAAAGCACTGCACTGAGAAGCTAAAGCCACTTCCGCATGAGTTCGATTCCCGCCTGCCCCGGAGGTGACCACATGGCGTGGCAGACCTCTCCTGACCCGCCCGCTGCTCCCCTCAGCAGTGTACTTCGTAGATCTGCCTGTTCTGCTCCCCTCTCTGTCTCTGGTGAATCCTCTCACCTCTCACCCTCCGCATCTCTGGCCTGTACGCCAGTTCTGTATGAAAAAATAAATAAATCTTTAAAAAAAAAAATATCTATACTATTTTTTAATTAAATAGTTCTCAAAGTAGATAAAATAAACAAAGTTTAAAAAAACTGGCAATACTTACTAATCTGGTTGAAAAGCCACAGTTGCATCTTAGTTTATGACAAATTGACTGTTTCATCACTTTTGCATCTGGGCATCTACTTCTTAATGGTCATTTCTGAAATAAAAATGTAATAATTAAGACTATAACAAGAAATTGTATTTTTAAGAACAATTATCTAAATTTTAATGACTACAGGCAATGATCCAAAGAGTGCTTGAGAAACTTTCTAATAAAAAGACATAAATGGGCCCTCCTTGGTGGCGCAGCGGGTTAAAGCATTGCACTAAGAAGCTTAAGCTACTTCCGCATGAGTTCAATCCCCACCTGCCCTGGAGGAGATCCGCATAGTGAGGCAGACCTCTCCTGACCGGCCCGCTGCTCCCCTCAGCAGTGTACTTCATTGATCTGCCTGTTCTGCTCCCCACTCTGTTCCTGGTGAGTCTCTCACCCTCCACATCTCTGGCCTGTACCCCAGTTCTGTATGAATAAATAAATAAATCTTAAAAAAAAAAAGACATAAATGGGTTAGGGATAAAATACAGGCTATCATACTTAAATTAGATAGTTCTATATATACTGAGTATAAAATTGTATTGCCTCTACCATACTTGATATCCCTTTATAGACTGGAAAAATAAAATATAAAGATGCAAAAGAGGAGTGCTAAAATCGCACATGTGAAAACAGTACAGTCCATACACCTTCACTACCCGTTTCCACACTTACCACCATAGCCCATGCCACCTTATTTCTCACCTACATGATCTCCTATTCTCTCCCTTTGTTCACCTCAACAAATCAATCAGATGAGACCTTTTGAAAAGCAAATCAAATCATGTCATTCCATTCAAACCCTGTGAGTGTCAGCTCAACAGTCTGAAAGCCAATGTTCTGACAAATTGTCCACAAGGATCATGATCTGATCTCCCCTTCTCATCTCTCAACCTCATCTCTTACTACCACCATTCCCTCCCTATTCACTCCATTCTGGAAATACTGGACACTTTCCTTAAATACACCATGCACAGATTCACTTTATGACTCTGAGCCTGCTTTTTTTCCCCTCTGCCCAGAATACCAGCTATATCTCTGGCTTATTCCTCCTCCATTTCTTTAGGATTTGTTTGTGTGCCTGTGTTTTAACAAGTTATTTCATCAAAGAGATTATGCCCTGGAGCCTCCCTGGTAGAGCAAGGGGTTAGAGCGCAGCACTATGAAGCCAACTGCAGCCACTGCAGTATAAGTTCAATCCCCTGCCAGAGAGGAGATCCACAAGGCACAGCAGACCTCTCCTGTCCCACCCCCTACTCCACTCAGCAGTGTATTTCTGTCAATCTGCCTGTTCTGCTCCCAGCTTTTTCTCTAGTGAATCCTCTCACCCTTGTACCTCTGGCCTATACCCCAATTCTTGTATATATAAGTAAATAAATCTTAAGAAGAGAGAAATAGATTATGCCCTGGTATCCAGGAAGGTACAAACTATCTGTGTTTGATTTCTTTATCCAGCAGAAAATATATAAGGAGAAAAAAGTTGTACATTTTGGAGATGTAATCATATGAAACACAAATATCAATTTTAATAACTTTGTGTCTAAATATCTAGAGTTATACTATCCCTTTTAAGATAATTCTTATGGTCCCAACTTCAAAGAATAAATGAAGATATAGTTATCAGTGATTCCTTTTTTTTTTAATGGTTGTTTTGTCTTTTAATCATCTATAACCTAATGCAAGAAAAGTGTAGTCTAAGATTTTAATTAAATGAATCCCTTTAAAAAACAACTAGCAAAATAAATGGCCTTCCTTCTCCACCTACTTTTTAAGGATTTCTGTCTGAGATTACTTTATAAAGTTCAAAATAATCTCAACAGTGTGTCTACTTTCAAATTTATCTGTTACCTTTAGACCTGACCACCAGAAGGAATCAAAAGAACTCACTGACTTTCACATGACTAGACTAGCTGAGACATGATAGGGATGTTTGAACTTAATTATTTGTCTTTTAATAAACAAACTCCCCCTGGGCTAAGGCCTACTCTGCCTTGTAAACATCCAGTGGCTGGCAAGTTTCAGGGTTTTAAGAGAGATAGCCAGGGGACAGAGAAAACAGCAAGTATGACTCAATGATCACATTTAATAGTCTCTGAAGACCAAAACAAAGATACCAGTTCTGGCAAGAGTCTTCTAGAATTGCCCCAAAACTGACTTATCCACATACCTTTCATCTGAACAATTTCTTTTCCCTCAGTTTAAGGTTCACAAAGCGCTTGTTATGTGCCTATCAGGCTTTAGATGCAAAAACAAACCAAGAGTACAATGAAAACAATCAACCGGGGTTGGGTTTTAAGAGAGAGTTTAGATGAGAAAACAATGTTAAAATCTGCTTTGTTGAATATTTTTGTGCAGAAATACCCCTATTCATTTGGAAATCAGTCTTCAGCATGTTCAAGCACTTGAAAGAAGGCCAGTGATTAATATTAAAATAACATAAATTAAGCAACTTCTATGTGCTAGATATTGACATTAACTCACGTAATTCTCAGAATTTCCTATGGAAAATATTAACAAAGCACAGCGAATGTTCAAAAAACTCATCCAACCCAGAAAGATACAGCTCTAGCATACACTATCTCCATCTTTATCATTATTGCAATGTGCATTAGTAAACTGGAATAAAATTATTAGTCACAAATATCACATTTGCCTGTCGAGTAACATCTAACCAAGCGGCTCATTTAAGAAATTTGTTCCATTCTTCCAAAGCTGTTTAAGAGGATTAAAAGCAGAAGGCCCACTGCTACACATTAATGAGAAATCTGAGGCACTAGGGGATGAATCAGAAAATAAACTACATACCACATTTAAGTCTAAGGAAAATGAGTAGAAGTAAACTTAGCATGGCCCAACTCATGAATTAGTATTCACCCATATTAACCTGAACACGTCTGGGTGATTGACAGCTAGTTCACATATTCTGAAAATCAGTGAAGAAATGCAGGTACATAGGTGTTTAACAAGCTCGCTGCTGTATTTTATTGGATGCTGGGAATATTTCTCTTTTTCTCCCTTGATGTAAGACAAATGGACGGATGTATGCATGCACACATATATACTATACACACATTAAAGGATTCCTTTAATATTTTAATTTTACAACAAAATTATTATCAGAATACATTAGGCAGTAAACATGGTCTTACTTCTACACTAATCTAATCTGAAAATTTCTTGGAAAAAATAATTCCAATTAAATTTAAAAAGAAGTCATTTAAACAACTTACTGCTTTACACAGAGACTCACTATATTATTAATTTAAAACTTCCCAAGGCCATGTATGTGTTTATGTGCATGTGTACGTGTGTGTGCTAGTCTTCTAAACATCTGATTGTGACCTAGAAATTTTCAGCCTAAATTAACACTTAAAAACCTCCCCCGGGCTCTCCCTGGTGGTGCAATGGGTTAAAGCACCACATTATGAGGCTCTCTGGAGCCACTGTAGCATGAGTTTGACCCCAGCCAGGGAACTGACCCACATGGTGTGGCAGCCCTCTCCTGACAATCCCAATTTCCTGTCAGCAGTGTAATTAGTCGATCTGCCTGTTCTACTCCCTACTCTGTCTCTGGTGAATCCTTTCACCCACCATACCTCTGGCCTGTAGCCCAGTTCAGTAAGCATAAATAAAATAAAATCTTTAAAAAAAAAAAAACTCTTCCCTATAATTTCAATGTATTACACTGATGGTTAAGAATGATGAAGTAAAGAGGGGGATATACACACTCTCCTAGGACATGAGTTATAAAAAATAAAATCTTATTTAAAAAGAAATCTAGGACTTTAGTATTTCAAAAACAACATGGGCAGACCTGTCAGGAAGACTATGATAATGGAATAACCTGAATAGTTTAGAAATCAGTGTTAGGGGCATCACCTATGACATCTGTTGTTTTGTTTTGTATGCTAACAAAACGGAGGTCAACAGCATGTGGAGCACATTTATTCCTTGAGATTTTATCAAACTCACAATCTCTCCCTTTCCCTCTAGCTTTGTCTTTCTCTCCTTCCATTCTTTTTTCTAAATTCCTTCCTCTTGCATATACTTATGCAAAGTATGAACAACTACCTTATTAAACTTCTGCTTTGTATACAAACATACTACTCACATTTCTGGTCATAATATAAAACATGTATCTTACTAAGAAACAACATGACAACACACACATCTATGTAAAACATAAAAATAACTATTCCCAGGGTTATTTTTCTTCTGTCTACCACTTTATACAGAGGGAAGAGATACATATAAATCTAAGCACTGTTTGTAGTTTTATTGTTTTTCATGAATTTTAGTAAAACACACACTAATTACTACGAAGAATAGCTTGGTACTAAATAAAGCTTGCTTTTGGTACTATTCCAGGGAGTTAGAAGAATACCCAAAGGTCTCAGTATTTGACAGCCTCTTCCTGACAGTGCTGTCATCATACATACAGGCATTATGTATGTATGTACCCAACTCCATTAACTTCCTCAAAAAGATCTACACTTTTTACATAGTTTATACCAATCCTTTCATTTTTTTGGAAAGATAATCCATACTTCAAAATTAGAAGTCAACCAAGGTGAGTTATTTTTTTCTAAATCCTCACTCTAGCTACTAGGAGGAAAACATTATCTTCAGTCTGGTAGTCCCTAAACACTTTTCAGCAATGTAATAGATCATTTTCCCCGACATCAAACTCTTAAGATAAATTCGCATGTTGGGCACTGGATAAAGAACAAAGAAGAAACTGCCTAAAGTCTTCAATTAGTGTCTAGCAAACTGAAAAGCAGAATTCAAGTTTCATGAAAGGGCCAATGACAAATCCATATTCCCAAAACTTACTACAGGCTACACCTGTACTTCTGCTATGAAATACTACTTCTCTGCTATGAAATACTATTTCTCCCAAAATCTGCAAAACTTTTATTACATTCATCAGATAATTCAAAGGAATGTAGTGGCCCTCCATTACTTAAGACTCCCTTTTTTTACTCATGAAGAACTTGCTTAATGTTCTGTATTTAAATGGAATGTAGGTGGAAAATGCTAGGAAGGAGAGTGAGAAAGACAAACTACATAAGTGGGCCATATTAGCAGTAACAGAACAGATTTTGAGGAGGGGTGGTGAAACTATGAGGTCATTTTATATTTCACAGGTGAAGAAACTGAAGCAGCTTATGAGCAAAGAACTAAGTTCACATTATGAAGTGGTATTTTCCTGCAGAATTACCCATTCCAATGAATCTTGGCTTAATATATATGTAACACATGAAATTAGCATAGACTGCAATGCTGAAGAGTTTAAATGAATGCATGAATTCTGAGTATAGTACATAAGTTCAGGGACATGAGAAATGGCTCATGTGTCCTTCAGGAATGACAGAATTCCAATTAAGTGACTTGTTTCCTTGGTGCAGCTCTGCAGGACAGATGGATCGCTGCTCTGGCTCACCATGGTACTTATACAGACTAATTAAATCCGCTATTAGCTAATGTCCATAAAGATAGAAACTGTGAACATGCCAACATCCTATTTTCAACCTGGTTGTTTAATAAAAGACAACTGCCCATTTGAGGATTGCTAGCCCACTGAAGTAAATGAGGCATAAATCTCAAAAGTAGTGGAAAAGCAGAGTATATAACATCAATTGCACTTATACAAAAATCCACTGTATATGGCTTATATTGGACCAAAAACAAAAGCGCATAGAAGAAATAAGAGTTTCCTAAAGAAAATTTATATCCTAGGAAAGATAAGATTGAGGCAAGAAAGAAAACATAATATGTCCAAAATTAAAGATGTAATAGAAATCACACAAATTCATCAATATTTTTCTTATATCAAGCATTTCTCCCATATTTTCACACTGTCTGCAACAGTATATATGTGGAAGGGCACTTTATCTACTTCTTTTCACAAAATATAAAATAGTATATTTAGTCTCAAAGGTACAAATAAGTAAAATAACATTATTATAAAATGCTGTTTTGGTAGCAAAGAAAAATCTGCAGGACAGACAGACCTGTACTAAAAGAATAATTGATAAGAGTTGAGATTTATGAGGAGCTACTCCAGTTTGGTTGATCGTAACTACAGGCGATTGTCTTTATGAGCCCCCAACCTCTCAAGCCAAGCTGGATATGAACCAAGCTAAATAACAGTTCCTGTTTACTACTCTTAAATATCACAATTTTTTTAGCTTTAAAATAGAAGTACATTAAGTCAATTTAGAATGCAAACTGGTACAGAAGCTTAAAACCTTACTGTTTATACTAGGAAAAACTCACTGTCACTTAAAAAAAATGGTATCAAAGACTTTCCTAAAAGAAAGGAGGTGCTCTGTTTTTCAATCTATCATAGCAAATAACAAAATAGATAATGCTGCTTAAAAGACTATTGGGGTGGGAGGAGGGAAGAGAGAATGTGTTAGTTTGTGGATGTAGAGCAAGTGAGGGGAATTTCCCCCTCCTGTCTCAGTTCTTGGTCATCCTAAATCCCTTCTCCTTGTAGACCAGTCTCTCTAACACTAAATAACTGGCTTCCAAACACTGATATTCAGAATGAAAGCATTTTATCAGGCTGTGGCTTATGACAAATTGAAATTACAATAATGGTCACAAAAGGAAAAGAATCAACATTTTTTTCAATTAGTTGAAAATGGGTAAAGTCAAGGCAAATTAAAACCAAGTGTTTTTTTTTAGTGACTTCTTAAGTTTTTTTTTTTTAAGATTATTTATGCATACAGAGCTGGGGTACAGCCATAGTGAGAGGATTTACCAGAGACAGAGTGGGGAACAGAACAGGCAGATGGACAAAATATACTGCTAAGGGGAGCAGCTGGAGACCGGAGAGGTCTGCCACACCAAGTGGGTCACCTCTGGGGCAGGGATCGAACTCACACTGAAGCGGCTGAAGCTAGCTTGTCATGCTGAGTTCTAACCTGTTGCACCACCACGGAGGGCCCTAAAACCAATAGTTTTTAACTTCCTTTAAAAAGCCTAAATATGGGCCCTCCCTGCTGGCGCAGCTGGTTAAACCACTGCACTAAGAAATTAATGCCACTTCCATATGAGTTCAATCCCCACCTGTCCAGGAGGTGATACACATGGCTCAGCAGACCTCTCCTGGCCCACCTGCTGCTCCCCTCAGCAGTGTACTTCATCAGTCGGCCTGTTCTGCTCCCCACTCTGTCTCTGGTGAATCCTCTCACTACCCCTGCACCTCTGGCCTGTACCCCAGTTCTATACGCACAAATAAATAAATCTTTTTTAAAAAAAAATGGGCCTCCCTTGTAGCCTAGGGGTTAAATCTCAGTGCTATCAACCTGATGGCTTGAGTTCAATCCCCAGACAGGGAGGTGACCCACATCCTTAGCAGTGTATTTCAGTAAATTTGCCTGTTCTATTCCCCACTTTGTCTTTGGTGAATCCTCTCACTGCTCACACTTCTGGTCTATATCCCAGTTCTTCTATGCAAAAATAAAAAAAGAATTTAAAAAATGTTAAAAAAAATGCTTTTATATATATACACATACACAACACAAAAGATTTTGAAAAATTTGGTAGAGTAGATTTTAAAGATTCATTTATAGGATTTTTGAAGAGAATATATGGAATGGGGCTAGACCCTGAAAGAGTCAGTTTAATACAGCAGTTATGAGCACCAGCTTCAGAATCATTAATGTGAAATTGTATCCCAGCTCTGTACTAACTATGTGATCTTAGGTAGATTACTTCCTCTCTTGGCCTATTTATTCATTTCTAATGTGAGGACAACCTGCAACAATGTGAATAAGACACTTAGTGTGGTGCCTTTAACACAGTGAGGGTTCAACAGATGTGACATCTAAACCATCAGATGCAGTAAATGTCTCATTCTTTGACGGCTTACCATCTGAACTTTCCCTATTTCATTTAAGGAACTTCCCCACTTTACTTCAGAAAGTTAGTTTGCCACATCTAAATTTAAGAACGCCCTCCCCCACCCTTATGATTTCCAATGGCTAAATGCATTCCCAGGTGCCCAAGATATTGAGAACATGCTCTGCCAAAACCACGTGCCCAGCCCAGACAAGAAACAGACAACTGGGTGGGAGAAGCAGAAACCAGAAGGCACTTTCTCATACACTAACAGCAACTGCAGTAAGGTTAAGTCCAGGGCAGAGATGGCAGCACTTAGAGCCACCCAAAGCTAGCAGTGTCAATGGGGCAGGCTGTGGCGTCTGTCAGTCTGTCGCTAGATGATTCTGGCATCCTCATGGGAATCATTGTGCAATATGATTGTGGGCATTGTTTCTGGCAGCTTAGCCCTGAACCTGGCTCACCAAGCCTGGGAATGCTTAATGAGCCACTACACTCTACCCAATATCCTTTTAAAATATATGATATGCCTGCACTGGTTTTTATTGCTACCCAAAATTCTGACACAGGAGAGGACAATCATCCATTCTCACCTGCCTCACCTCCACAGAGGAAAACAAGACTTTTTAATCTCTCTAAAGAAGCTCAAAAGAATGGTTCCCTTCTTATTTTTATAAAATTTGGGTAATCACTGCCCTAATTTAGAAAAGGAAAAATGTCTAATCAATTTCAGATTTATTTCAAAGAAAACACAGTCAAGGAGAAGTGATAACACAGGGAAATATCCATATGCAAGAAGTAAATATTGTGATAACAGAATATATTCTGGGCCCTTCCTAGTGGCACAGCAAGTTAAAGCACAGCACTAAGAAGCTAAAGCCACTTCAGCACAAGTTCAATCCCTGCCTGCCCTGGAGGAGATCCACATGGCGAGGCAGACCTCTCTTGACCCGCCTGCTGCTCCCCTCAGCAGTGTACTTCCTCAGTCTGCCTGTTCTGCTCCCCGCTCTGTCTCTGGTGAATCCTCTCACTGCCCTTGCACCTCTGGCCTTTACCTCAGCTCTGTATGTATAAATAAATAAATCTTTTTAAAAAAGAAAATATGGGCCCTCCCTGGTGGCGCAGCGGGTTAAAGCACTGCACTGAGAAGCTGAAGCCACTTCCGCATGAGTTCAAATCCCGCCTGCCCGGAGGAGCCCACATGGCGCGGCAGACCTCTCCTGTCTCGCCCGCTGCTCCCCTCAGCAGTGTACTTCGTCGATCTGCCTGTTCTGCTCCCCACTCTGTCTCTG
>NW_004567105.1:31881775-31905072 GCF_000260355.1 Condylura cristata
AATAATCTAAACAAAATCAAAATCATTTTTAAAAAGGACGGTCTTTTCAGATTAAAAATAAGCAAGCATTTGAATATGTACATTGATTTCTAATGTGTATATAACATTAAATATTCAGTAGGAAACAAACTGAATTTTGGCAGAGATTTGTCTGTTTTTAAAGGCCAGTGAATTTTAGTTTTATGCATTAAACTTGTAATACAGGAAAAGAGTTGAGGTATTGAAAGCTACTAAGCAATTTACCCAAGGAACTGACCTTCTGATTTTGAGCGGTATTGTTAAAATATCTTCAACTTGTCCTTCAAACTCAGACAAAGTAAAATTAACTGAACACCAACTGGTATTAATTCCTGGATTTAAAACAACAAAAAATACTATGTCCAAGGCAAGTAATTTTCAAATCCCAACTGTTAATGCTGTTTTTAAAGTTCTGATTTATGATACTTTATATATATATATATATATATATATATATATATTCTGGACTTACTAATGTAAAAAAAAATCATCAAGAAAAGCAAAAACTTTTATAGTGTCCATAAATTATGAAATTCCAAAGATGTGTTATAAAGAAAAATTATTTTTGCCTATGTGCTAAGGGCTATTTCATTAATGACCAACTATAATTTATTAGTTGCTATGTACTGCATGCCCTCAGAATATAATTTATACCTAAATACCATAAAGCTTAACTTATGCCATTTAACACAAAAATTTTTTTTGTTTCTGATCATAATCCACCTGCCCTAAAAGAACACCATAGTCCTTCACGGCAAAGTTCCTTTACATCTGGTCACCTTACATGAAATATAGCAGGAGCTTTCTACTCTGGGGAGTAAGAAAAAGAAATTCATGCAAAAACCTACCTCTTCTTTAAATGAGGCATGCCCAAGTTGGCCTTACAAACTAGTTATATTTGCATTTTATGAGTGGTAGAAGCAGCAGAGCTAAAAAAGACCTAAGGCTACGGCTCTGGATTACAACCCTATTATGAAAAGTAATTTATGTTATGAAAAAACAACTGTTAACAGGCAAAACATCAAGGGGGGGGAGGAGAGGAAGGTACTAACACTGCTCTCAGAATAATGTGCAAGAACAAAAAGTGGATGAAACCTAACAGGGAACAGAGAGAGAATGTGCACATAAAAAGACAAAGGGAGGTTCAGCAAGATGACAAACCCGAAGTACATGTACTGCTACTGCCCTGCCTTCAAAACTGGCCCACACAGGTAACAGGTGACACTTCTGTGGTGCTTGGCAAAGGCACTAATTGGCTGCCACACAGAATGGGAGTTGTCAGCCCAAGCAAAACACAACCATTTTAGTTTAGACTGACTGGAGAAGATTTTAAAGAACAGTCATTAAGGAAGGAATAGGTGTAAGGAAAACACCTGGCATTTTACTAAAGTATTTCTTCCCCCATCACCCTTAAAAATGGATCTCACTTTTTCCCCACCACTGTTCCTTATGCCCTCTTGACCCTTTTCTCATTCCCCTAAAACCTCACTTTATTAATGTCAGCTAGTGTGTCTAATTATTTTTACTTTTCAAACTGCTATGTAAATGTCTAATATTTGTTATTCTGACTTGCTTTCCTAGATATGATTCCCTCAAACTCCGCCCATTTTGCTACAAATGGCTACATTTCCTCTTTCCTTATGTATTCCATTACGTGGCTATACTACAACTCCTCAATCCTTCTATCAGTGATGTTTAAGTTGTTTCCATGTCCTAGCTACTACAAACAGTTTGACAATAAACACCAGAAAGCATAGATTTTTAGATTGGTGATATAACATTCTTTAGATAGATGCCCAAGAGTAGAATAGCTAGACCACACAGTATTTTCATTCTTAGGTTTTTAAGTCCAGTCACTTCCATTTTTACTGCATCAGTTTACATTCCCACTAAAGTGGCATCCACTGCCACACTTATTACTTACTGAGCTATTCTTTTATTTTTGTAGGTTGCACACGTTTAATTTTAATCTTCACAACAAACTTTACTAATATTATATGCATCTTCTATGTGGGGAAAAATCTGAGGTTGACAGAATTGAAAGCCAACTGGCTGGGCTCATGCAGACAATACTTGATGGAACTGGAACTCTACTCCAGGCCTGAGCACTTCACTCCTTATGGATCACAGAATTCACCATCCAACCTAAAACCCGCTCTTCATACCAAATGAAGAGACAAAAATCATGCCAAATAACAAGTTCATTAATGGGCTGCTTAAAACTCTTAGGAAGAGAAGAACATGAATAGTATCACAGCTATTCAATCTATTTTCCATGTGTTTAAAAAAAGTCTGGCTACCTCATATATTTAAAGAATACAGTATTCTTGTAGATCTACAGCACTGAAGACATTGTTTCTCCCAGGTTAAATTACCTAAATGTTATAATTTGTTATTGTCCATGGAGATTACTGCTCAGATGCAAAATTCAAAAGATCTAAGTATTTTTAATAGTAGCCGGATTTATCGTTTTCATTTATCAAAAATCAAAAATCATCTATTATAATCAGGTCCTCATGATTTACACAGGCAGTATGCCAGTAAAGATGAAGAACAGATTCACTACAAAGCAATGTACCCTGTATTAATCTAGCACTTTGGATATATTATTTTAATCATTACATTACATGGTTGGTATTGTCTCTATGTAATAGGTAAGGAAAGTGACAGAGGGGTTAAGAAATGTGCTCACTTCCTTAAGCCCAGGCATTTCCATCAGGCCACTAATCACTACACAGAATTAATTCCCAGTAACAAGCAAAAAGCATTTAATAGTGTCTGGCAGAGCAGTCCGTGAACATTGATGATAAACAGCACAAGTGGCAGTATGCTTGCCAAAAATCAGAAAATTCAACCAGCCCAGGTGGATTATTTATTAGTCTGGTAAATAATTATTTAACATCTATTACGAATCAAAACCAGAATCAGAAGATGGAAGTGACTGCCAAACCTTGAAAAACTTTTGTTTTATGTAAGTTTTTAAGCAATGGTCTCTCTCCTGAAAATCACTCCCAGAAGAAGCAGGTTCTCATTGTTATTGAAAACTGCTGCAGTGGCACAAAACAAATCTTTGCACAGCGGCACCATTCTAGTTTGTTCGAAGAGGAAGGAGAGGCTGGTGGGATTGTAGAAAATCTCAGGAGCCAAGCCCTGCCAACAAATTGGGAATCAATGATGCAGTTGGAGCCCATCTTTGTTTTATAGCAAATGTAGTTATTAAACCAGAAACTTAGCATACCTACAACTAAATTCCTATTCTAAAAAAATGTATATAAAATAAAAAATATTTTTTAATTTAACACTAAAGAATGTATTGGGGAAAGCAGATCTTCAGTTAGTCGGGATTAACCTGGACTTGCTTTCCTGAATCCTAACCGTAAATAGTTAAAGGAAGTGTTAGTAGTACAAAACCCACAGGATAAAGAGAATGAGAAAAGACACAATAGCAAATGAGGGATGTCAGCAATGCTTTGGAAATTAGAAAGGGAAAAATCTAGCAACCAGACTAACAAGGCCAAGAAAGCTGAAACCAACCTAAAAGGAAGACGCCACCAAGAGAGAGACTGATGAGAAAAAAAAAAAACAGTATAGTAACTTGTCACGGCTGCAGACGCAGAAGAAATGAGGAAATGTGCTAAATGTGTACAGTTTCAGTTTGGGAAGACAAAAGTGTTCTGGAGGTTGATGGATGATCATGGTAACACAACAATATGAAGACAATATTCATAAGCCACTCCATTGTACACTTTTAAATGGTTTATAATGGTAAATTCTATGTTATATATATTTTACATTACCACCATTAAATAAAAGCAACAAGCTGACTCATGCTGGAGACTCAGGCAAGATGAAGACAAAACCCAGGGTGGGGCTGCAAATAAATGATTGGCTGAAAGGTCATTTAAGAGGCTGCACTGAGAAAACCAAGCTTCTCTTTACCCCCAGTGAGGCTAGAGGGACACCTCTGCAGAGGGTGAGGCAAACACCTTGATGTTAGAAACAAAAATCACAACTGAAACCAAGACAAACAGAAACAGAAAGAATTGTATGGTCTTCATTCTACACAGGTTACAGAAGGCTGTCACCCAGAAGAAAACGGAATTGACAGTATCTGTCAATCATATTTAAAAGAATTTTAGATTTGTCAGAGAATTGCAAACTAATTAGTAACAGTGAAAAGGAACATAAAAATTTTAACTTGGATATTTGGAAAAACAGTAAGGACAAGAAGGGAAATACAATCAGTGAACTTTGTGACTCAGCTGTAAAAAATACTTGCAAAGTCACATAATAAGGAATTTACCCTAAAAAAATCTGATGTCCCATTAAAGGTGAAACAGATTTATGTGTAAATGTTTGCAGGCAGTTGAGAGGTAAGATGACTCATTCTCTTTATTCTAAACAGGGAATCAGTAGCTACTATCTAAGATGAAAAACCAACAATAAGCAGAACTGACTGAGAAAAACAAAGGCAAACAGACAAAGAACTGAAACTGCCTCTGAACACTAGAAAGTGGACACCAGGCAAGGAGAGATGGGGACTGTTTAAGTGAGCCTTGAGATAGTATCTGGTTTGTACGACTATATATGTATAGAAAACATTTTGATTCCAAAATAAAAAAATGTAACAGTAAGATAAAACAGAAGATTTTGCTAATAAAACCTAAGATTGTCAAAATTGAGCATACATTCCTTTTTTTCAAACTAGTATCTCAATTTCTACTTATTCTGAGAATTCTGAGCAGTGCTGAAGTCAGTAGTACAATTCTAATACAATTCATGAACTAATACAGTATGTAATTCACTGGAGAAATACTTTGGGCACAAAACAACTCTAAAGCCTAACTGTTTAAAACCATTCCATAAACACAGTATTTTATTTATTCCTTTCCCCCTAAGAATATATATTTGGATATATTTATATAAAAGCTTGTATTATTTGTAACTCTTGGGTCAAATCCAAATTTTGACATTCTAAATGACATTAGCATTAGTAAGCACCCGTGATGGTAGAGTTGAAGTTATATTTAATTTAAATCTTAATGTCAAATGATACAAATGAACTGAAAGGCTACCTCATGGAAAAACTTACAAAGTTCTAAATATGCAAAAGAAAACAGGAAGCAATCTTCAAGAACTGTAGCAACTTGCAACTTTTTAAAAGTCACATTCTTGTGGGCACAAATTTACCAACTAAATATAATCTAATTAACATATTTCTTCTACAGTCAAAACCAAGAACCCCATTCCAGAAAAAGAAAATGCTTCAAAGCACAAGATTAAAACCATGAACTACATCAGAATCTATTGAATTTCTTTAAAAATTAAGCTCTTTTTATATAAAGATAAAAACTATGAGAGTTGGTTTGCTTTTCCAGCAGTTCTAAAGGAACTATATGCTGATCTACAACATGTAGTTGCTCAACTTCACGTGTCAGCTACATCACAAGTTTATCAACAATTAAACAACTATTACAAAAGTTTAATAGTATTAAAATCACATGTTATATGATTTACATTGGACACCCAGAAAACCAAAGGAGAAATAGAGTCAGCATTAGAGTAGTCAAAGAAAATCATTAGTATTCATCAATGAGGGCCCACTTGACAGGAGCTCTGAGAGAAAAATACTTGTAAGACTAGATTCCTGCACTCAAGAAGCTTGCAGTACACAAAGGGTACATGGGAGAGCTGCCGAGACTAGCCCATGAACACAAAATATATGAAGGCTAGTTATAAATTCAGATGTGAAACATACTAGTGGGCTTGAGAGAGGAAGCAAACACAGAACTGGGGCTCAAAAATTAGAAAGGCATTTGGCTAATAATGGGGAAGAATCACTGCCACCCTCTCCCTCTAGATTTTACTGCATACTTAAAATAACTTAGATGGCCTCTCAGGTGACAAAGGGGTTAAGTCACAGCACTATGAAGCTATCCACAGACACTGCAGCACGAGTTCGATCCCAATCCCAGACCAAGGAGGTGACCCACATGATGCAGCAGACCTCTCCTGTCTCACCCACTGCTCCCCACAGCAGTGTATTTCAGTCATACTGTCTGTTCTCTCCTTACTCTGTCCCTGGTGAATCCTCTCACCTTCCTCCCTCCCAGGCCGCTGGCCTATACCCAGGTTTTGTATGAATAAATAAATCTTTTAAATGAGGTAGTAAAGAGTGGGAGAAATCACCCAAAACTTCAAAAAACTTGAGAGAAAAATGTAACCAACAATCATGTATGTCTTACATCAATAACTGTTAATCACCCTCATTGCCTCATTTTATTATTTGAGGAAGAATAAAAGAGTAGACCATTATTTCCATTTCCACAATGAGACTGATAAAGGTTTTGTTTAGAAACAAAACTACATTAAGGACACCTAAGATTTCCTGACTCCCAATTCTACAATCTATCCAGTATACTATACACAGTTCACATATTAAGCACCTTACACTAGACTTACTTCCCCAACTTTAATTTCCTATAAGTACAAAAAATATCAGGACGCTATAGCCACTACATACATTAAAAATGGTGCTCACTTTTTGGATGACTGGATTAAAAAGATGTGGTACATATACACAATGGAATATTACTCAGCAACCAAAAAAAAAAAAAAAAAGAAACACATGCCTTTTGCAGCATCATGGATGGAGCTGGAAAAGATCATGCTTAGTGAAAAAAGCCAGGAAAAATATCAAATTATTTCACTCATAGCAGGAGTATAACAGACCAGGCGAGAAAATAACAAAAAAAATAATAATAATGAACAGTTATATACCAGAGATATTTTTTGGGGGTGGAGTGGGGAATGGGATCAAAAACAGTGTGGGGAGGGAAATGCACTGGACTTTGGTGATGGCACATGGGTGATTTGGTGATGGGAAGCCCAAGGGGATTACAACTGAGATGGAAAAATGCACAAAATGATGTAAAAATAAACTATATATATATATATGCATATATATATACATACACATTAAATGATGCCCACTTTAAATAGGCAAGAGTAAATGAATCTTACTTACTACCACTAAACTTTTTACAGCCAGCACTTGAGACTTTCCAGTAGCTTGAGACATGTTACCATTACAGAATGTTTTTTAGCCAAAACTACTCTAACAGAAGAGAAAAGGATGAAATCAGGCAGCAAATTTCAGAGTTCCAAGAAATTTCTATACAGGACCTTTTCAATGTTTTATCTAAATTATCTTTAATTGAGATAACATCGAACTTATTTTGATTGTAAGTGGATAACAATATAAATAAGCATTAAAATAAAAGACAAACACTTAACATGTATAAACAAAGCACGATGAAATAATCATATCCATGAAAGGCACAAGCTATTATGCCACATGCTTATCAGTCACAAACTTATTGTAAGCTTTCTCAGAAATTGTAATATTACTTTTTATATTTACAGTTTTATGCCTAGACTTTTACTTTTGAATCCTGGCTACACCAATACTTTTATAACTAAATTTTCCCTTCATGGAACAAAATTGTATCAGATTTTCCATACCTACTAATGTCATCTATATTAGTATAACCCTACTAATAGTCATCACAAACTGAAAAATACTCACTGGGCCAGGTCTAGGAACCATGTTCTCTCGCTTTCCTCTGTTTTCCCACACCCAAAGGCAGAAGATTGTCTTGCTTCCCCACTCCACCCTCACCAGAAGCACCCCTGAGCGGTGCTGCCTGGAGTTCCCTCCCCTTCCTTTGGGAAACACCACTGAATTAACCTCATTTACTTACTAAACAGAAGGGTATATAACTAAATACCTTTTTTTTTCGAACTGTATTAATGTGTGATTAGGAGGAGTGGAGAAAAGAAATCTTGAATGGAGCCACAAGAGGTAGAAACAACGGTTAGTCCTCTAAAGTAACTGTGACACAATATAAAAAGCAACACACTTGGAATAGGGGAATGATCTTCACCTCAGCTTGATCACTGTATTATTTCTTAGTTGAGGGACCTCCTTCATTTAGATTTCAACTTGTCATATTTAGCCTCTAAAGGCACGTGGGGAAATTACCTTAACTTAGCAGTATTTGATGATGATGATGAAATAAAAGCAAGAGCAGTAACAATTAGCAGCAGTAGACAGAAGCAGAGATAGTGCTAGCAACAAGATTATGGAATCAGTTAACTACTTAAAGACTGTAATATAGAGAAGGAGGCTGAGATTCTGGCAAATGATCAAGAAAAAAAAGAATTCTTATGTAAACTGTAATTTTAAATATTTTACCAATATCTATATACTGCTTAGTTTGTATACTGCTTACTATGTATGTAGTGTTTAAACATTTTATAATTTATTAAATTATCATAACAACCTTATGACATAGATAGCAATATTATCCTCATCTTACATATGAATTTAGGCAAGGACTTATGATTGACCCAAGTAACACAGCTAAATCAGCAGTATTAGCCAGGATTCAAGATGAGGAAATCTGACTCCAAAAATCATGCTCTTAATAACTTTACTAAACAGTTGTAGATGGCACATTATTTCTACTTACTTTGGGGAATGTTATGCAATTTTTAGTACATTTTCCTGATTATGCCTGTCTTTTTTTTTTTTAAATATATAAGGATTTATTTATGCATGCATGCATGCATGCATACAGAATTGGGGTATAGGCCAGAGGTGCAGGGGTGGTGAGAGGATTCTCCAGAGACAGAGTGGGGAGCAGAACAGGCAGATGGACGAATTACACTGCTGAGGGAAACAGTGGGCAGGTCAGAAGAGGTCTGCCACACCATGTGGTTCACTTCCCTGGCCAGGAATCAAACTCGTACTGAAATGATTTTAGCTTCTTACTGCTGGGCTTTAACATGCTGCGCCATCAGAGAGGGCCCTGATTATGCCTGTCTTACATTAATATTTGCCATAACATCAGTCTATCATCAAAGAAATAATTTAGTGGGTATCAAAAGCAAGACAAAAGGTGGGTTTAAAGTTTTATCAATCATACTCAAAAAACCAACAATGAATAGTAATATTCACTCAAGTACTCCATTAGCCTGAGTCCAGAAATTCTTTTTTTTTTTTGAAATTGTATCAACTTGTGTATATACATGCACACACAAAGAACACAAATTATGATTAGGCTGTTTCGATGATCATATAACAGATTAGTAAAATATGTAACCAAGAAAATAGACCCTAATGGGAGTTATATACCATTTAACTAAAGTCATTAACCATAGCTATATTTCATTTATAACAATTTAAAAAGGCTATACACATAGAAAACCCTAAAGAGTCCATGGAAAAACTGAAACAATAAACTAGTTCAGCAAAGAGGCAGGCTAAAAAATCAGCATATAAAAATCAGTTGCCTTCGGGGCCCTCGCTGGTGGCACCGCGGGTTAAAGCACAGCACAAAGAAGCTTAAGCCACTTTTGCATGAGTTCGATTCCCCACCTGCCCCGGAGGTGACCACATGGCGTGGCAGACCTCTCCTGACCCGCCCGCTGCTCCCCTCAGCAGTGTATTTTGTCCATCTGCCTGTTCTGTACCCCACTCTGTCTCTGATGAATCCTCTCACCCTCCACATCTCTGGCCTGTACCCCAGTTCTGTACGAATAAATAAATAAATCTTTAAAAAAAAAAAATCAGTTGCCTTCCTATATAAAAACAATGAATTAGAAGAAATTGAAAAAACCATCCAATTTAGTATATAGATATAAGGATACTTATACCTTACGTATATTAAATATTTAAGAATAAACCTAATGAAGAACATGAAAGACCTAAAAGAAATATAAGAACAAAGACAAGGAAAGATATTCCTGCTTCATGGCTTGGAAGATTGAATAGTCAAAATGGCCATCCTATCTAAAACAATTTACAGGTTTAATGCAATCCCAATAAAAATTTCAAAGGTATTCTTCAAAGAAATGGAATAAATATTATTGAAATTCATATGGAACCACAAAAGACCTTGAATGGGCAAAGCTTTCTTGGGTGGAGTGGGAAGGGGAGGATGCAGAGAGAATGGTGGTATTACACTTCCAGACTTCAAACTATACTAGTCATAATAATTAAAATAACATGGTGATGGAATAAAAATAAGCACACAGATCAATGGAATGGAATTGGAAACCCAGAAATAAAACCACACATTTATGAACAGCTAATCTGTAACAAGGAATGAAAAATATATACACTGATACATTAAAAAGCCTCTTCAGGCCCTCCCTGGTGGCGCAGCTGGTTAAAGCACCTCACTAAGAAGCTAAAGCCGCTTCCGCATGAGCTGGATCCCTGCCTGCCCCGGAGGTGACCACATGGCGCGGCAGACCTCTCCTGACCCGCCCGCTGCTCCCCTCAGCAGTGTCCTTCGTCTATCTGCCTGTTCTGCTCCCCACTCTGTCCCTGGTGATCCTCTCACCCTCCGCATCTCTGGCCTGTACCCCAGTTCTGTATGAATAAATAAATAAATCTTTAAAAAAAAAAAAAGCCTCTTCAATAGTTTGCAAAAATGAACTGCCACATGCCCCCCAAAAATAAAAAGAAATAAAAGAAACTAAAGCATTAAACATTATCTAGTACCAAACACAAATAATAAAAATAATAAATTCAAAATGAATAAGACTTGGATTTAAGACCTGCAACCATAAAACACATAGAACACAGGTAAAACACTCAATTACATAAATTTCAGAGATATTTTCGCAACTTTGCCCCCCAGCGGCAAAGGACAACAGAAGAGAATATAAATGACTTGGACTACATAGTTAAAAAGCTTCTGCATAGCAAAAAAAACCCATAACTAAAACAAAATACACCATACTAAATGGGAGAAAATATCTGTACACCATATATCTAACAAGGGAGATATTGAAGACCTACAAAGGGCTTGTACTACTCACCAAAAATAACCCAATAGTAAAATAGGCAGAAGAAAACTTCTTGGTGGTGCAAGGGGTTAAATCAGGACTATGATGCTATCAGTAGCCACTGCAGCGTGAGTTTGCTCCCCAGCTAGGAAGCTAACCAATGAGATGCAAACTCTATGGCCTCTCTTGCTACACCCCTCAACAGTATATTTCTGTCAATCTGCCTGTTCTGCTCCCACTCTGTCTCTGGTGAATCCTCTCACCCACTGAAACCCTCTGACCTACACCCCAGCTTTTGTATGCATAAATAAATTAAATAAATCTTTAAAGAAATTACCAAACATATAAAACTTCATTGAATAATAATTATTTCTTAAATAATTTAAATTTAGATTGGGTACAGAAATATCCTAGGCCTCAGAATGGGCACAGTAAATTGTATATGAGTTTATAAAAATTTCAATATACATCTTGAATATTTCAATAAATTTTAACATGTATATTTCATTGTATACTTCAGCAAACTGCGATATACAAAATTTCTATACCTTACTAGTAATTAAATGATTTTATTGCTACCACCAAATTTTATGTAAAAGCTGAAGATAGTATTAACACTTATTCAACATTCCCCTAAAATATAGTTAAGTTATTAATAGCACTAATGTTTTATTTAAAATATTTCCTCTGAAGACTATATATCAATATTTTCTTAATTTATCAACATAATAGCATAATTGTAGTTGCAGTACTGTTACAAAATACTGGATAAACTAGAAAGAATACTGAAAGTTATTTTCAATTTTTTGAAGGATCTGGGATCAAACCAAATATTAAAGAACACAATTAACAACAAAATCAAATGTATTACTTGGAGTGTAGGACCAGAAATCAGGCTTTTGAAAAGTCTCCTTAAGACAATAAACTAAAACTTTGAAACAATTCCCAAAAGTGTTAATACTAGAAGTGACTCTTATCCACTAAGAGAAATTTATTCAAAATAAGCATGCCTTACAAGTTAATTCAAACAATATTAGGGTGCAAATAAAAGACATCTGAAGACAAATTTACTGTCCCATAATTTTTTTAAGAGCAGGAGAAAAATTAAGGGTAAATATAAAAACATTAAAGAAAATATGAAAATAAAAATGAGACAAAAATCAATGAAACACTTTGGAACAGAAGAGGTGGGGGGAATGCTAATTAACCAAAGATGAAAACAGCAAGAAAAAAATGACAAGAAACTCATGTGCAAAGACATTTTTGGAATTTGCATTGAAAATTAATCACATATCATAAAAAAAATCTGAGGTCTACAGTGCTAAAACATAAAAAGTTTGTATCACATTTTACTATGCACGTTCAATGAAGACTTTCCCCCCACTATAAATACACAAAAGGTTTTTATTGGTACAATTTACTACGCCTATTCTCAGCCCTAGGATATTTCTGTACCCAATCTCAAACTGGAATTGGGATGCTATCTGTCCTCAAAATGTTGAGTTATTGGCAGAAACATAGCTCCGTGTCTAATAGAACTTTTATGCTCCACTACAAGTCTTTTAAGTGTATTCTTGTTTAGATGTAACTAAGACCACCTGTGTATTTTAAACTGTAAATAAAAACTTATGAGATATACATTGCTCATTGAGATAATGGATCTGAATTTTTTCCTATTATGAAGAAAGTGTTAGTAACTTTATTACTTAAGTCTTATCATCAATAAACAAAGTTTATTTCCTTCATTTTTAAGGAATTAATTTTTCAAGATTAATTACTTAAACGAATCTTACTCTCTCCCTTTCTTTATGGGAAAGACATTAGATGAGTTTAACCGATTTGGTAGTTACCTGGTGAACTGGAATTTAACAGGAAGCATTGTTACTTTAGAGAAACGTTGGGTTTGTTGGAAGTTTCCCGGAAGTATCATATATTGAGCTCTCAACATTCACTTTGTCCAGGTCGTGAAATCTGTGCCATGCATACATAATGAGAGCTTAGCACATAGAAATGTTATTTGTGTTCAAAAAATTATTTTGTGTCTGGAAGTTCTGATACAATATTGCCTGTCAATTCTAGTTGTTGTTTTGGAAATTTTTAAAGTGATAATGTGAAACAAATTTCCTTGCCAACTATGTTATCATCAGATCTTTAATTTTGGTTATTTCAGAGTTTTCATATTAGCAGGGATTTTTTTTCTGGAGAAATTAATAGGAGAAAAACCTCAACAAAAAAACCTTCAAGACCTATGCTAACAAATGGAACTTAAGACACAGTTTTCTAGATGGAACTGAATGAAATTAGTATATTTTTGTTTACAACATTACTGTCTTTGTTTGTTTGGTGGGTTGGTTTCTACTCAATGGAAAATTTTTTCATTAACAGAACAATCTGCAGCAATGTTAAACTGTACTTTGTGAGCTGAAATAAACTGTGTTTGCATTTTCTCTTTCCTTAATACCATCATTATATGGAATGATGGAAAATGGTTATAAAAAGCATTCTTATTACTTGTGATCAAGTGTCTACTTTTGTATAATTTAAATAAGGAGTTTTATTTGTTCCTCCTTAGAGAATTGGAAATATGGTTACATTACTGAGATTTAAATGGAATTTAATTGAGCTGAGATCACAATACCTTGCCTGTAGAGTTCCAAGGACCACCCACATGAGCATGGAAGCATAACCCCACTGACAGGTCTGGAGACCCCAGAGAGAAATGCCATGGAAACTATGAGAATAGGAAATCTACTCAAAGACACAAATGCTGCAAGTGAAGCTGGCTGAGATGATCCTGCAAATGATCCTGCGGCAGGGGTCTCAAGACCTGGATATGTCAAGTTTTGAGAACTCAGACTAAAAGTCTTTACAGAAAGTTCTAACAAAACCAACAGAAACTGGAGTGATGGCAGATTTTAAGAATAGATTATGGATTTGTAGTAGATTAAGGTGATTTTATTTAATAATAGATTTAAATGAGTAACAATAACCTCTCAAACAATTTGAGGTCTTGGTGGTGAGGGAAAGGAAATTAAAAAAAAAAAAAAGGTATTTTCTCTGTTCGGAATTGGTCTACTTTGTAGAAATGGCAAACTTTGTCACACTAGGCATGGATAATGCCTTCTGGATGCATTTCCTTTGAACATACTGTAACTATGTGGACAAAACTGTCTTCTGAGGCTACACCCCCAGCATCCAGAATACAATTTTCATCACCACAGAATGGTTAACAACAACTGAAAGTGGGCAAATTTTAAGAGGAGCAGTTAAGAACAGCGGGTAGTACTCATAACCAACTCAGTGGTACAAGATGGAA
Organism: Condylura cristata; assembly: GCF_000260355.1. Classification (NCBI taxonomy): domain Eukaryota; kingdom Metazoa; phylum Chordata; class Mammalia; order Eulipotyphla; family Talpidae; genus Condylura; species Condylura cristata. Next base: position 31,895,970 of record NW_004567105.1, read on the forward strand.
GATGGAATCTTCCAAACCCCATCCTCTGAGCAGAGGGTAGTGACCGAAAAAGGTGAAGCAAAGGCTTTTAGCAGGTAAGCTGCTGGGGCACTGGTAGCTGGACTGCTGCTGAGGAGGGTGTCTTTGGAGAAGGCACCAGCTTGCCACAACAGCTTTTGCTTGGGCCTTACTCTCTGCTCAGTAGACCTTCTCTGGTGTAGGAAAATAGCACCTGATCACGTGCCAAGCCTGTAACTTCTTGCTCCATACTGCATCTACTTTGGGGTTGTGTCCTGCCATTGTAAACAAAGAGGGTTCACCAATTGGGTCAACCTGGTTCTCCTGAGTTTATCCTATTTTAGTTTTAGGTTCTTACAATAAGGAACTGAATAATTATATTAGTGACTGGACATGGTGTATCCAACAAAGTCCATTCTAACAATCTCCCTTTAATACAAAACAGACATGTCTCCACACACAGTTAATTCATACATGCTCTTATAAATGTGTACACTGATATTGTACATTAGAAAATACTTAGTGTGGTAAATACATCCACAATAGTAGATTATTGTAGTAGGTGCCTTAATATAAACAATATAATGAAACCCCAACATAAAACTGATTAAGATGAGGAACTTACTTTATACGATAAAGCCAATTCAAGTCATTATCTATTTCTACACAACTACCCCACACCCTGGAGGGTCATAATTCAAAAATCCTGATGCTTAAAGTTTAGAAATCAGAAAGATATCTAGATGACCCCTGGAGCATATGTTCTACAGAATGGATCACGTATCTACTCTGTTCAAATTAATGCTACTCAAAATAAATTTAAAACCCTAACCTAATGCAAAAAACTTTAGTAATTATACCTTCTACTAGAGATCTGGTCACTTTCAAGAACAAAAAACAGTAAAAGGGACACCTAATTCTCTTTTAACACATCTCTTTTCTGCCAAAATCAATTACTTTATAGCAGTTCCCAACTTAAACATGATACACTGCAAAAATGATTTGTTGGTTAGCTGATTGGGAATCATGAATACCTTCTTGTAGACACAGAATCACTGTTAAATATGGTAGGTAGATGATGCAGTACTTGCACTTCAGGTGTACTATACAGTTGGTTTTTTTTTTTTAAGATTTATTTATATATGGATATAAGAACTGGGGTACAGGTGTGATGAGAGGATTCACCAGGGACAGAGGCAGGGGAGCAGAACAGGCTGATCCACTGAAATACACTGCTGCGGAGAGAGGCAGACCAGACAAGGAAAGGTCTGCTGCGCCAGGTGGGTCACCTCCCCGGCTGGGGATAAAACTTGGTACAGCAGTGTCTGTGGATAGCTTTATAGCGCTTTGCTTTAACCCCTTTTGTGACCAGGGAGGCACATTACAGAGTTTTGTGGCCTGGCAATCACCACTACTTCATTTACTTATATTTTGTCTCACTCATTTGAAACAGAGAAGGGACTACAACTTATTCATCATCATATAGCAATTAAATGACTTTTTTTTTAAGTCCTTAGCAAGTTTTCTTAATTGAAAACATTAATCTTCAATTGGGACCCCTAACTCTGTTTGAAACTAAGGACTGGAAAGCTCATATGTTCCACTTGTAAATGACTTTTATATATTTATAAAACAAAGTATGTTTATGGGTAATTCACAGAAAAGCAGGAAATTCACAAATTCAAAGAATCTCTAAAATGTGTTAAGAGACAGGGACAAGTCTTCAACTTAAGAATAACAAAAATATAAATTCTTAATACACTCACCTCCACTCCCAACCAAAAGTAAAACAAACATGTGTGACCAAGTGTTGGTTCATACCTTGGAATATGACTCAGGGACAAAAACTGCAAAATAACTATCTCTTAAAATTACTCCTTATTCAAAAAAAAAAATTACTCCCTATTCCTAAGAAGATACAATCACACCTCAAAGTGCGGTCTAAGGCGGGAGACACTGATTCATGGTTAAAAAAATAATAAATGTGTGTGTCAGTGTCTATTTGTCCATATATGTGGTCAATCATGCTTATGTCTGAATGCACAAATTTCATTTATTGAATTATTATTGAATGATTTCTACTGTTTCATTCAAGAAAATAACACAACCAAAAGAAAATTCTGAGTTCACTTATTTAAAAATTGAGAATGTACCAGTCTCATCGTCATGTGTCTCCTCCACATTTTCGTTCATTCATTTATATTCCAGATAAAATTTGCTAATATACCAGGAGAGTATTTGATCAAGTCTGTATTTAATCAGTGGGAGTTGCCTAACTACAAAAATGAGAATCACAGAATGTAGAAATTCTTGGTGGTTATTATATCAGTAGCCAGTATCACATTTTGATATGCAAGTTATCACATTTTCCCACAATTTTTAACAGCAAACACACTTGCCATTTGAAATTTTCACCTACCTACAACTTCTAGGAAATCAAGCCTCTCCTATCCTTATTCGTCTGGTCACTAGCTGCCTCTATTTTCCACAGCAGATTCCTCTTCCTCTGCCATAAGTATTTCTCAAAGTAGGGAATATATACCCACTTTAGGTGGCATACATATAATAATAATAATTCATATGAGAAAGTTATGAGCTTATCAAGCCCTCAGGCTTTCTAATTTACAAAGTGTTACTATTTTATTGTTTTGTTTGTTTTCAGTACCATCATTTTGCTGTCATCACTTTAGTTTACACATTGCCAACTGTCCAAAGCAAGTAATATTGGTTTCTCATTTATACAACCATATAAAGTCTTTAAAATGAAATCATTTAATTAAATGAATCACTTAAAAAAGATACTAAGGAAACATTTTGGAACAGTCTTCAATACTTGGCATGCCAGAATCTCTGTGCTGATCACATACAACTATTGCTAAACTCAAGTCTTTCTTCTTATGTTATTTCTCCAATAACCCCAAATCTCAGCTAAGCTCCAGCTTTTAACTTAAGATACTGTACCAGCACATCTAATTCAGTATCTCCAAATAAAGCCCACTAGTTCTCTTCTGGATCATTCCACTACCACATCCAACCTCACGATCAAAAGCTAGCCAAATTTTCCTTTACCACAATTCACACAACCTTAAAACTTAGTGGTATCTTAGACTCATCACTCTCTACTTATAAAACTCCAGCAGTTACCAATTCATTCAATCCACACACCATTCATTCAGAAACACCTGCTGGATTTTTACTGCGTATGAATTAAGTTCATGTTTTGGAAAAACATTTCTTTTTAAAAAAATTCATTTCTTAAATCTCTAAAAGGAGTCATTGTAAATTAATTTTCCTACTTTCCCATTGGAGAAAACTTGCTTCTTAAAAATATATATTACAAGTCTACATATGTTAACATAAAAAGTAACAGTATATTGTTAGTAAGCAAATTATTATATGCTGAATAGTCATTTTTATTGCAAATACTGTTCAAATGTAGGTACATGTGTAGAAAAAAATAGCAAGCCATCGTTAACACTGTTATAATGAGATCAACCACAGTTGATTTTTATTATTTTGTTTGTATTGTTTAAATTCTCAATAAGTAATACAATAAAATCTATTACAGTAATTTAAAAAAAGTTTCATTTCCTCTTTATACTTTCTACTCTTTGAGGAGAAATATAAAGATTTAAGAATTTTCTCCCAAATGTGGGAGTAAGAGAGAACAGGAAGGCAAAAGATGAAACATATCTGAAAAACAGTGCCCCAAATTATTTAAGTTATTATTTCTGAATGGCAGAAATAAAAACAGGGACACTTTCTTCATGTTTTTTCTGTATTTTGGATGTTGATATGTTTTTTAAATCAACAAAAATAGTACTCAAAAAATATTCTTATCCAGATTCATGTCTCCGTTCCTATTCAAGCACCCTAGTTTCAACTCTCATTATGTCATTCTCCAGCCTGGCCTTGAAATTGATCTTTGTGAAAGCTTTACGGGATATTTCATGCATACAGTTGTCAGAATAAAATTCCTGAAAAGTTACTTTTGCTAAATTACTCTTCTACTCAACAATTTTGTATGGTTCTTTGTTGCCTATGATAATAAAAGCTGCCTATTCTACCAGCTCTTCAAGGACTTAGATTAAATAAAAATAAAAATAAAAAACCTCACTGGCCAATACAAAAGAAAAAATAGTACCATGAGTCAAATATTAACACATTATCAAAAAATTAAATGTAAATTAAAACTACGTAAGACTTCAAATCTCAAATATTATTTGTAATTCTATTAAACATTTCTTTTCAATATTCCTAACATTCAGGCTTATGTTACTCCATTTTTTAAAGCATTCATTCTGAAGAACTACTCAAACAACCTACACTGGGTTTAGCATACAGTTTATCACAGAGGTATTAACAGAGTTATTAACAGATGTAGCCAACTAATACTTATATTGAAGCAGAGGTGTGAGGAAAAAATGAACTTCTTAACAGTGTAAAATCAGTACAGATAGGCCCACCTGGAACAAAAGAAAAAAAAAAAAAACACAGAAAAGCTGAGTTTATACAAGGCATAGTTATTTGCTAAGTTTTCGTTAGTTCTATAACATTATCATCTAATGTTTCAAAGCTCTGTAATATCCATAAGGTTTCATTTTAATGTTATAAATGCCATTTCTTATTGGTCACCTTTGCCCAAGTATGTGTTCTGAAATGAAAGTGTGAGAAAAGATGTCAAAAAGCTCTTGCTCCCAAGGAAAAACGAAATGCACAGAGAAAATTTAGTCTTCATATTATTATCAGTGAATCAAAACCTAGACACAACAGGCTGGTGTGAGTGAGTTTTCTCAAATGTTGTGAGGGCTGGTTGCCAGGTTAACGCTAAAAGATGCTGAATATGCCTCCTCAAATAATGTGCCGCTGGTATCTCCTTATGTCACTCTAGTCCTAGCCCTGAGTAGAATCAGGGAAGCTACTAACACCTTACAGTGTATAGGCCAGACCTCCACAACAGAGAATTATCTGTCCTAAAAAGTTAAGAAACCCAGATATAAAAGAAAGAACACAAAGTCAGAAACCCAGTTCAACAACTTAGCAACTATATATAGTAACAGAAGTTAAGTGATATAACCTCTCTTAAACAGTTTCCTGTTGACAAAATGGATATCATGTTTATGTTGAAAGATTTAGGAGGATAAACTGACAATACTTTTAGACACTCAACAAATGTTAGCTTCCATTCTTTAGAGTGGAGTACAATTATCTTTGTCAAAAGTTGGAGCTCTAGCCCTTTCAAAGTTCACTGCAAAATACAAATGACTTGTGGTACTATAACTGACTCATTTTCTGAAGACTGAAGTCTAATCAGGGCCCCCCGATCGTTCAGGGGTTAAAGTCTCAGTACTGTCAAGCTATCCTGAGACACTGCAACATGAGTTCTACCCCCGACCAGGAAGCACATGCTGATGACCTCTCCTATCTTGCCCACTGTTCCCATCAGCAGTGTATTCCAGTAGATCCACCTGTTCTGCTCCCCATTCTGTCCCCGGTAAATCCTTTTACACTCCCCACCCCCACCTCTAACCTCTATCCCAATTATTGTATGCACAAATAAAAATAAAAAAAATTTTTTAAATAATAAAGTCTAAGCAACTTGAAGGCAGAGCTCTTGCTTTTCTAGGCTTTGTATCTTCAGTCCCACTAAAATCAAGTAAATAGTGGTTGAATTTCTGCTAAATGGCTAAGTAGGCAAATAAGTTCTAAGTATCTACTCACCATAAAAAAGCATCACTGAACCCCAGTTCTGTATGTGCAAATAAATAAATCTTTAAAAAAAAAAAAAAAAAGCATCACTGAATTGCATTGTGGAGATTTACCAAAACTATAAGAAAACATAATTCCTGTCCTGAGGAAAATTTAAAATAGCAGTAGACAACAAACAAGGTAAAACACACAGGCAGATTTAACACACAGTAGGCACTGAAAAAATTGCATGGATTGATGAATGAAATTCAAGTAAACAATGAGGCCATAAGTGAATATTAACAAAATGCAGATAAACACTAGAATTAAATCAATTTAATCAGGAAAAGACTTAGGTTTCAAGAGTAGAATCCTACAGCATATGTGCAGCAAATATCTTCCAAAAGCAATGAAACAGTACACTAAAAGAACAAACATCAAAATGACAAGTGCTATCATTTGTTATTTTAGCAATACTCAGCTAAATTTCATAATTCAGATGATGGTAGCATACTTTAACAAGTTCAAAGGCCATTTTAAGCAATTTTTTAAACCACATTAGATTTCAATGGAAGCTTATCAAGTTCCTGACATCCACAATCCATCTTAATTATCTTAAATGGTCTGAGACAAATAAGACCAAAAAGGCTGATGCCCAAATGTCTGAATACTCTGCTGAAAAGGCTGATTTTGAGCATACCCAAAGTGTGTTGGAAGCAACTTTTAAAATGCACAACTGTAACAATTATTTTTAAACTAACAATTTTGGAGAAATAGCAATTCCTATCTTGTGTAAATATGACACTGGATTTGCAAATGTCAGCAGTTTTAAGATTGCTTTCTAAAGTAATAGTCTCCTGCTGTTTTGCTTGGTATCTTAATTTGCCTTTAGTTTCAAAATTACGCTTGCCAACACTATTCCTCTCAAAACCTCAGGAATTCCATTACTAGTTTTAAGCTAAATTAAAGGAAAATAGACGCATTCAACCCATGGCAAAAGTATGCAGAAAGTGTTGATGCTCATAAATAGACTGAGAAATTGAGAAATGTCTGAAGGACAACAACTGTACAGTCAATTCTGCTTTGCTCCACCATGGAACTGAATAGAAAAGAGAATTATTGCTACCACTTCAAGTGAGATCAGGACTAAATAGTTTTAAACCAACAGGGAAATAATAGAACATTTTCCTTAAATCAGGGTTTGCATTTATTTTCACTTCAGAGAAGATTAGACTATCCTTTAAAAAGCCCACATGGAACTGAGATGTCACTTAACAATCCTCTTCCCCATAAACAATACTGAAAATACTAACACTGCCCAACTACCTGCTTCCAAAAGAACAGAAAAGGCTTTAAAAAAAAAAAAAAAAGCCCAACATACAAATGTTTCTTTGTCTTGTTACTAGAAATTTTCTTCTCCAATCCGTTTCCCTATTAAGAGACTCTATAAGCCCACCTAACAATTAGAGCCTTTTTCAATCTTCATCTCTCTGCGTGCCCTTTGTCAAGGCCTAATCCATCACAACAGGTCTGAATCTAAGGTTATCAGACCCAGAAGAAAGTTACTATAAAGGAAAGGAAGGGAAATCCATCTTTCCCATTTCCATGCTCCCTTCCTTCCCCCTGACCCAGTACTACAGAGTAGCAACAAGTGAACAAATAAACTACCATAAATTAGTTTTAAACTCACTCTTTCCCCAACCCATTCACTGTTCTCTTTAGTTGCTCCTAGGGTATCACCCCATCTAACCCTTACTCCCCTAGCCCAGGTAGTGGAAGTCAAGTCAAATGCCGAGATTTGGGGTAGACCAAGTACCCTGAAAAAAAAAAAAATGACATAGGAGGGTAAATGAATTCCCACCAATTGTCACAAAGGGTGGTTCAAGTATAATGCAATATGTTTTACATCAGTGTTATTACTTGTTTAGTAAGCTAGCCACCATTTTTTAATTTTCACATGACTTACTGGAAAAATAGGTTCCTAATTCCAAATTCTTTTTATTAACACCCTACTCCGAACCCCTAACCAATATCCTTTTTAAACAATTCATTTACAAGATAGAAGCTACTCATAAAAGTAAAATTACAGTGACTTTTAAAAATTAAAACAATACATTTGACAAAGGAAACAAGTAAATGCCCTTAGCTTGTACAATATGAGTAATCAATGCTTGCAACCACATAGTCTAAAAAATAAATCTAATTACAAACTGCATATAAGCACCTAGCAACAATAGTTTCTGCAAAAAGTATACCTTATAAACTATCATGCTAGCCTTAGAAATTAATATACCAATAGGAGCAATTTGGCAATATTCACCAAAATGGCTCAATACCTATCGATTGACACAGAAATTCACCTCTAAAATTTAAAGCACTAAAAAAAGCAATTATGTAAAATAAAAATTTGTACTGATATGAACTATGTAATATATATTTCATTGCTACATCATTTATAAAAGCAAAAGCTAGAAAACAAATATCTACTAAAAAAATAAAATTTACTACATTCAATGCAAAGGATACTCTGAGCAATAAAAAGAGAGAATTGGTTGTAAATGTAGGAATAAAAATTGCTAAAAACAACACGTGCCTCAGGGAAGGAGACCTAGTAGACAAGGATGTAGAAAAGAGACTGGCTTTTCACAATAAACCCCTTTGTACCTTTAAATTTTGGCTCATGTACACACATACTCCCCTTTTGTTTAAAATAAGTAGTTAAAAAAAATTACTAAAGAATGTTAACCATTCTCTCCAATCTCTGATGCATAAATAATTCTACTTCATCTGTAGGCAATGTTAATTAGAACTGAAAATCGGGCCACTAGACATTACCCATAAGCAACATACCAGGGTAGAGGGCTCATTTCCTCTTTAATGAGAAGAGATACAACTATGGCAACTTTGCATCAATCAAAACAAAGCATAATAGGTGAAGAATTTAACTTACCAAAAACAACCTTTATTACAGAAATAAAATTAAATGCAATATAATTTTGTCTGCATTCCAGAAACTGTGTTTCACCAAAATAAAAAAGAACTGGTTGAAATTTCTGGTTAGGGTCTAGATCTCAAAAGGCCACACACACCAAAAATACTTTGTAAAGGAACTTAGGAAGTCGCAAAATCATGACTTCAAAAGTCTGTTAAAAACAAGGGAGGAAGAGGACAAAGATATGGGCAGTAAATTTCAAATGCAAAAGAACAAATGTTTAAGATACCATTTTTCTAACAGAATTCTGCCCTTTTAAGTTCCAAGTAAAAATGAACAGTCTCTAGGTAATTAAAAAATGTTTCAATGTTTCCATTTAATGTACTTTTTGGTTTTGCCACTAAAGAAAATAATGAATATAATAACAGTTAATATTAATCAGATCCCCATTTCTCCGTGACTTAAAAGTTAGTGATGGCCCTCCCT
>NW_004567105.1:31905431-31910028 GCF_000260355.1 Condylura cristata
ATTTGGTCTCTCAACATTAGAACTTGGCTATCTACGCACAAAACAGGTATAGTGTACAATTTTAATTTACAGACTTAATAACCTGTTTAAAAATAAATCAGGGCCCTCCCTGGTGGCACAGGGATTAAGTCTCAGAACTCTGAAGCTATCCACAGACCCTATAACACAAGTCCAATCCCCTGGGGGGGAGGAAGGATGGGGAGGTGACCCACATGGTGCAGCAGACCTCTCCTGTCTTCCCTGCTACTCCCCTCAGCAGTGTATTTCAGTCAATCTACCTGTTCCCCACGCTGTTTCTGGTAAATCCTCTCTCCCCTATACTTTAGCCTGTAAACCTAGTTCTTATATGCATAAATGAAAATAAATCTTTAAAAAATAAAATTATTTAGCCCAAAGGTTTGGTGCCAAAACCAATATAATAACCAATATAATATTATAATCTTAGGAGGTTTATCAGATACCTCAGTAACTGAAAGATGTTAGTGGTTGGCATATCAAAAACATATTATATTCTTTTGCCAGATTCAAACACTCCAACTAATGCCAAAAAAGTTGAAAGCAGAAACTTCATGAAATAAGGACATACCTAATAAAGCAGATTAAAAGTACCTTATAATATATGTAATTTACCTATCTTAACATTTTCAAAGAATAAGAATAATATCAACTTACAATCTTCATTTTTTATATACTATTTATATTTGTTAGTAAACCATTTATGAAGGCTCAAGAGTATATGAGGTACTCAATATACTCAAAGAATATTGTTAAGTATATTGATTATCAGGGATTAACAACTACACAAATGAACATTTCTATAAATGGTTTCCTGTCCCAAGTCAAGGTAGAACTCAGAGTTCCTTGAACTGTTTTCAAGATTTAAAATTAGCCTATTAGCCTCACATACTATCTGAAACATAGCTTTGTGTTCCAACTAAAATAATCAAATTTCTTTTGGGAGGGGCTGGAATTAAAGCTCAGTGCGGTGACACCAATTATCTTATAACGATCAGAAATGCTGGTGTAGTTTCCAGTAAAAAAAAAGAAAACTCAATAAATTAATTATTTTATTCTATGGAAACTTTCCAAGTCACATCTGAAAACTAATGGAAAAGGAGTGATTTAGGTCTTAATGTTTTAGAAAAGCAAAATGCAAACTAAAACTTCACACCAGAGTCTAATCACAAAGTGTTTTTAAGTTTACCAAAAAAAAAAAGAAGAAAAAAAGAAACAGTACCTCTAAGCCTAGAAGGACAGAACACCTGTAAATTACCAAAAAAAAAAAAAAAAGTGTACTTTTCGTTAAATCCTAAGGGCACATTTGATACTTCACGAAATAACAAGCAATGACAAGGATAAAGATGACTGATGAGATCCCAGTCTATGAAGGAGAAAAACAAAGTTTCTTCTTCCCATTTTCTTCCCTTTACTTTCTTTTATTTCACAATTACTTCAGCAGTCACAACATTGCCAAAATCTTAGCCATAGTTCCCAAGCATATATAGCAATATGAAACAAATGATTATGCATCTGATTGTCACTTGGAATGCACCCTCATTTTTTATACAGATAGTATAATAGAAAGACTAAGGGACAAAATGAAATGAAGACCCAAGGTGTTTTCAAGAACACTATCCCTAGTCATAAGTCTGAAGACCACTTAAAAGTACTTAAAGACTTGGTAAATGAGGTGACCAGACAGTCATCCAGCCCCTGCACATAGCTAACAGAGTTGCAGAAAGCATCTCAGTGAAAGGAGAGAGTAGCATTTCAGCGCTGAACTGGTGTCATTTCCCCCACCCGCAACCCACCCCCATACATGCAGCTAGCTGCCTTGGACTATAACCCCCAGTAGGCCATGAACCAGACTTCCTGACTGGGGAAGGGGGTGAGAGGATTGGGAAGGAGTAAAACAGACCTATGAATTGAAGTGGACCAAAGTAGGGCTAAGGAGAGAGACACCTGAATGGGACACATGAGTGAGAATCAAGTAGAGAGGCTGTTCCTGGGGCTTGAGTGTTCTGGCAGTGGCAATGGTAACATTATCTTAACCTTGAGGTAGACTATATGGCTCACTCTGAATTTTTGGACTCTATTTCCATCCTAGCTCTCTGGCACCTCCCTAATCCCTTTCTTGTGGTTCCCTGCTGATACACGCCCCGGACTTGTTATGGCACTATTTGTGCTTCAGTCACCCAAAAGGCCAAGCATACCTGGATGGGCGTTTGCCCATGAAAGAACAGGTAAAGTCTGATTGGGTATCTATTATTTGAAATCCTTTCTTCTCTCTCTATGCACACCAATTAAAGGTCTTTGACATAACAACATGCTTCCTTTGCCTTTGTGTGTACAGATGGTGGAAACTTTTACAACATTCAAAATGGATTTTTCCTTTTAACAGTCAGTCATGGCAGTTACTAAGGGAAATGCTAAATCTGAACCTACATATATCTAATACAAATCCTGGGGCTCCATCACTTTTACCTGACGATGGAAATGTTAACATTTCCCCTCCTTTAGTTTTCTCATCTATAATTGAAAATAATAATAATAATTCACTAGAAACTGTTAACAGGCCTCTATTAATTTATGAATCAAAGCTCTGCAATCTATCCATACATCACTCCCTGATGCTCACCACAAGCTGACCACTTGCACCTGGTAGAATTCTGTAAGCCAGACCACTTTCTTAATATGTCCCCACCCTTCTGCTCTCACCAAATGAGTTGGACACTTAACAGGATCCAGCTGTTTGTTCCCAAACCAGCTGATGCCAACTGTACTTGTTATTGTAATTATGTAACTTAAGATTATGTAAACTGATGAATTATGATCACGAACGGGGGTTGTTTCTCTGAACATTATGCTTAAAAGTCAAAAAGATTCAAAGGCTATTTTTTTAACATTATTATGGAACTAAGTATATGTAAAACAGTTTTAAAGGAGAAAAACATAAAACTGCATAAGAATTTTATATAATACACTGAAATTGCCTTTGAAGTCTCCCTTTTATAAGAAAAGAATATTACTAGGATACTTAGGAGATAATGCCTCATGGGTGTAGATTACATCAAAAAAGATGATCCAGAAATCAAAGGCCTCAAAGAAAATCCCTGATCCTATGAGGAAAATTGTGAAGGAATGCATATTCACATCAAAATTTTCAATGTGTATCATTTTTTATGATTCTTTGCTGACTTTTTCAAGTATGTACTCTTAGATATGACATGAAATTTTCATATGTAACCACCTCAAAAATATAGGGGGGACTATTATGAAGACTAAATAAATACTTAAGTACAGTGCCTGACACAGTCCTTAACAATAAAACAGTAACAGTCAATTTAAAACTTCTGTGCTAAGACCAATGAAAACCAAAACAAATCCCAAAAATCTGACTGTAGATTTGAGGCCACCAGAGAGGGAAGCATGAAAGCTAAGGACCGAAGGGGAATGTGGGTACAGTGGATTGTGGTGAAGGATAATAGATGATTTTGGTGGTAGGTGTGAGGTGGTAACATATATCACAAGAGGTATGAACCTATACCTCTAAATCATACATGCTGTAAACCACCATTACCTCAATAAAAGGTAATAAAAATTTAAAAAATATAAATAAGCTTGTTAGATTTTGTGGTTATCCTCTTGATTTACTGCTCTTAAGAATACAGAACTGCTAGGTCTCCCTGGTGGCCAGGGGTTAAGTATCAGCCCTACCACCACCACGGCCCTCTCTCAGCAACGGCCCTCTCTCAGCAACGTGACCTGAGTTTGATCTCCTGGCCAGGGAGTTGACCTAGGTGGTGTGGCAGACCTCTCCTGTCTCATCTACTGCTCCCCTCAGGAGTGTACTGCAGTAAATTTGCGTGTTCTACTCTCCTCTCCATTTCTAGTAAACCCTACCTCTGGCCTACACCCCAGTCCTTCCATGAAAACAAAATAAAAATCTTATAATAAAGGAATAAGTGAGCTCTACCTGGTGGTGCAATGGGTTAAGGTACCACATTATGAAGCGCTCCAAAGCCACTGCAGCACGAGTTCAATCCCCTGCCAGGGAGCTGACCCACATGTCGCGGCAGACCTCTCCTGACCCGCCCACTGCTCCCCTCAGCAGTGTATTTCAGTACATCTGCCTGTTCTGCTTCCCACTCTGTCTCTGGTGAATCTTCTCACCCACCATACCTCTGTCCTGTACCCCAGTTCTGTAAGCATAGATAAATAAATCTTTTTTTAAAATAAAGGAATAAGTAAAAAAAAAGAAAAGAGTACTGCTATCTTTTAAAACATAAAGTGAAAGATACAAAATTTCTTTATTACTCTGTATTCATGTACATTATATACTTTGTAGGTAACAAACCTTTTAAGGATGGGTAAGAAAAGGATCTGGTGCTTCAGCCTCTTGCTCGGAACTATTCAACACTGGCATACATATAAAATGCTTTTCCAAATTACTTAAAAGTAAAATTACGTTTTCAAAAGTTCATGTCATTTTGACATTATGATCAATTTTACTCTTCATGGAAAAACTGTTACATAAAAAAGTACTCTAAAATTAGAACAAAGAACAATCTTTCTACCTATTAAGTGGGGGGGGGGG
>NW_004567105.1:31910128-31914333 GCF_000260355.1 Condylura cristata
CGAGATCGGGGCAGCTGGCTTGGCCTGATTAGCCCCAGGCCATACACCTGTGCTGCAGGTCCACCTCCACGCGAGAACCCTCAGGCCGTTCCCGGGCCAAATCTTCCCCCGCCCCCATACTGGACTACACCGGGGTGCTTGTGTGGCGAGATATCGGGAGAGCTCAGGCAGCCTTCCACGAGAATTTCTGGCGGTCTGGCTCTGGGGCAGTACATTCAGCTCCGGATGGCGGCCACGACGAGGGGGGGGGGGGGGGGGGAGAGACGGGGAGAGGAAAATAACACTAATATCCAGTCTAACAAAGATAGAGAACTGCACTAATAATACCATCGTTTTGAAAAGCAACTTGACAAAAATACTTCACAGCTAATAAACCTTCATGCTCTTTGGCTCAACATCACATATCTGGTAATCTGCCCTAAGGAAAAAACCAAAAATATTAAGAACCTATATACACAAAGGTGTTTTCTGCAGCATTTTTTTATAACAACAAAAAATAACATGGTGACCAAAAAAACTTAATAAAAGTTTTAAAAATCAAAAAGTTTTAAAAATCAGAAAGCAAATTATAAATATCTAATTATAAATATTCTAAAACATATTTAAAAAGCTGTAAAAGGCTCCAAATGATGACTGTTTTAGAATAGTGAATTCAAATGTTTTTCTATTATCTATCATTTCTGAAATGTTACCTTACTTTTAAAATTAAAACAAATTCTATTTTAAAACATGCATCTCAAAAGGTTATTACTTCATTCATAGAACATTCTCAAAATGATGAAACTAGTGGTTGGTGGTTGAATACAGGGAGATGGCACAAATTACTTCTGTGGTGATAGAAAAATGTAGATTTGAAGGTGCCAAGCAGTTACACAAAAGTCTATAGTCTAACAATAATGTAGCAATATCAATTTCATACTGTCCACAGCTATATAAGATGTTACCTTTGGGGGCCGCAGCAGGTGAAAGCACAGCACTAAGAAGCTAAAGCCACTGCCTCATTAGTTTGATCCCCACCTGCCCGGGGGGTGACCCACATGGAGCGGCAGACTTCTCCTGACTGGCCTGCTGCTCCCCTCAACAGTGTACTTTGACCATCTGCCTGTTCTGCTCCCCGCTCTGTCTCTCCTCTCACTGTCCCTGCATCTCTGGCCTGTACCCCAGTTCTGTATGCACAAATAAATAAATTTTTTTTAAAAAAGTCACCATTGGGAGAACTGAAGAAAGAGTACATAGGACACTACTACAGTATTTTTGCAACTTTCTATGAGTCTCTACCTCAAGATAAAATTTTTTCAAAAATAATACACGTGGAAGTATAATATTAAACTTTCTTGAGGAAAAGGAAAATAAGAGAATAGAAAATGCACCATGTAGTATGTAACTTTCATGACACTATGACCTACTAACAATTCACAAAACCCACAGGAGGCAAGTGGCAATCTTTAGAACAAAGATATTTACTTAGGTCAGGATTTAATAAAAGGCTTCAACTTAAGTAAAAGTACCAGTCAATTTCCAGAATAGGCTTGACTGAATACTTCTAAATCTCAAATCTATACTTAAATGGATTCATTAAGGAAGAGCCCTTAGAATATTCTCCCTTGCCAGGAAAGTTCCAACAGATATAAGTAAGACTTTCTTACAAATGTTCAATTTAAATATATCAATGACTACTGCAGACAAAGGATATAATAGATCATCACCTCTGGCTTACACTACATGACAGCAACTACATGTATCTTAAGCTACCATTTTAACCCCAATTTGAACCTCAATGCCTAGCATGGTTCTCAACACTCAGTAGGTGCTCAATAGCTATTTACTGACTCAATTAAACAATGAGTAAAGTAATTGATTCAATGCCCAAGTCCCTCCCACTTTAACTGAGATGGGGAAGTAAAATGTAAAAGAGGGCCCTCCCTGGTGGGGCAGCAGGTTAAAGCACAGCACTAAGAAGCTAAAGCCACTTTAGCATAAGTTCGAGGTGACCCACATGGTGCAGCAGACCTCTCCTGACCCACCCACTCCCCCCCTCAGCAGTGTACTTCATCAGTCAGCCTGTTCTGCTCCCCATTCTGTCTCTGGTGAATCCTCTCATCACCCCTGCACCTTTGGCCTGTTCCCCAGTTCTGTATACATAAATAAATAAACCTAAAAAAAAAGTAAAAGAAAAATGGGTAAATTTGGGTAGGACTTAGCTATACCAATTTATCAGGTCAAAAGATTAGATCAGGGCTCTCCATGGTGGCGCAACAGGCTTAAGGACAGCACTGTGAAGCTATTGTAGCCATTACAGCATGAGTTCAATCCCCAGCCAAGGAGGTGACCCACATGGTGGGGCAGACCTCTCCTGACCTGCCCGCTGCTCTCCTCAGCAGTGTGTTTCAGTACACCTGCCTGTTCTGTTCCCCACTCTGTCTCTGGTGAATCCTCTCATCCCCCATACCTCTGGCCTGTACTCAGTTCTGTATGTATAAATAAATCTTTTAAAAAAATAGATTAAACAACACATCCTAATGTGAAGACAAAAGCTGACCTTAGGAAAATCTTTAATTGTTTACTCTGATATGATCACCCAAATGTTAAAGACCTATCTAATAACTAGAAAGAGAATTGAACTGGTATCAGAAAATCTGCCTCAGTAATCTTTATCTATCAACTAATGCTTCCAAGGAAGCCACATTTTATTTGCCATATGCAAATCCATTAACACTTTGATATGAAAAACATTACCTGAAGTTATGCAAAATATTAAAAAACCTCCACCAGTTTTAAGTTCTCAGTAATTCATGTATGTGTTATATGTTGACATACATACATAAATCTAAAATAAATAATGCAATTATACTAGAACTACTACCTTTTAAGACACTTATGTCAGAGAGCAACTCACGTCTATGTTAATTATTCATTAACAGTACAAGGACTGACAGTGTAATAGTGAACAAGACACAGACGCTGCCCTGAATTTTACCATCTTGTCTAGTAACTTAAAAGGTAAATGTAGCTCTTGGGCCTCTCTGGTGGCTTAGGGGTTAAGTCTCAGCACTATCACCACTACAGTCTGAGTTCAATCCCAGTCAGCAGACTTCTCCTGTCTTGCCCACTGTTCCCCTTAGCGGTGGATTTTAGTAGATCTGCCAGTTCTGCTTCCTGCTGTCTCTGATGAATCCTCTCACACACTCCCTCTTTCACCTCCCAACCCCCTCCCCCTCCCCTCACCCCACACCTCTCCCCCCACCTCTGGCCTACACCCAGTTCTTCTATGCAAAAGTAAGTAAATAAATCTTTAAAAATAAATGGAAAAAAAAAGTAAATGTAGCTCTCAAAAGGAATTTGAGAAACCAGGGTTCATGTTCAAAGAACCATGTCTTAGAAATTATATCTCTGAGTCTGTTTCCAGAACTATAAAACAGACATAAGACATAAACGTTTGGCAAATTAGAAAGAGCTATACAAATATAAAGTATATAATTACTGTGCTTAGCTTTTCATTAAGAAAAAAGCTAAACTAAACACAAGGACACCTCCCTGCAGACTGCCTAATAGTTGCAAGGAGGACAGAGTAACCATACAGTGAATAAGCCCAGCAACTCCTCAACCAATTTTAAAATCACCAAGGAGGGACATTATATATATTCAGATGTGATATCCTGACATGGACACATCACTTTTGTGATAGTCTAACTGAAACAAACTGTAAGAGGATGGTCCTTAGGAAAAAGGGAAGTTCCAGGTTCCCTGCCCCACCCAGAAGGAGGGTGGAGCTGAACAGAGAAAAAGGAGAAGAGAGAAGAAGAGAAGGAAGCTGGATGGAGAGCCAGAAGGAGACCTGAGGAAGCCGAGAAAAAGGAGAAGAGAGAAGAAGAGAAGGAAGCTGGATGGAGAGCCAGAAGGAGACCTGAGGAAGCCACATGGAGGAGCAAGCGTGCTTGTTTCCTGACCCAAGACTGGTTAAGGCAGATGTGGATGAGATACCTGTAGGGAGGTGACTATGGCAGTGTTTATATTGATTTTGATTTTGCTCTTTTGCTCCCGTATTTGTCTGGCCATTTCTGACCCTTTTCCATGGGTCCTGGTCAGAAGGTGCTTTGGGCCAATCCCTTTTGGGTTGAATTTTGCCCACGAGGGGATGGGTAACTTCACATGTTTGATTTAGAAGTTATATTCTTTGTGTTCCGTATTGTATATTCACTGTATTA
>NW_004567105.1:31915237-31945695 GCF_000260355.1 Condylura cristata
TAAAAATAAACTTTTGTAAAATAAAAAAAAAATCACTCTGTAGAACCTCTTAAAAGTCTCAGTTAAAAGTCTCAGCACCATCAAGCTATCAGCAGCCACTGCAGTACAAGTTCCATCCCCAGCCAGGGAGCTGACCCACAGGGCAGACGGCTCCTGTCTCACTTGCTGCTCCCCTAGCAATGTGTATCAATCTGTCTGCTCTACTCCCCACTCTGTCTGTGGTGATTCACCTCTGTATCCCAGTTCTTTTATGCATAAATAAAAATAATCTAAAAAAAAAAAAATCACTGTAAAATTAATATGTAAATTTCTTAGGAACATCACAAATTAAAAAGCAGACAACAAAGCATAGTACCGTGACCAAGAGCCTGCAAAAACAGCAGTGTCATATCTATAAAGAATCACATCTGTAAAGACATCAGATATTGACTGTACTTATCAGATGCCAAATACAAAATATACTTAACATGCTTTCATATTGAGAACATGAACAAGGAACAACTAGCAAAAAAAATAATAATAATAAGCTACCTTACAAAGCAACATTAACATCTAGAAATGGAAAAATTATAATAAATGAAAAAAATTAAGACTCAGTAAACACACAACGTGGATAAACCTTAAGCAATCAAATGCATAAAGAGAAAGAAAGAGTTGTCACCAGATGCTGGGTAAAGGGACAATCAGGGAATATTTGCTTAATGGGAATAGATGATAAAGAAAGTTTAAAGATGGACAGTAGTGATGGGTGCACAATGTAAATGCATTAATGTTACTACTGAACTATACTTTTTTAAAAATATAATAGTTTATTTTTACATCATTTTGCATATTTTGAACTATTCATTTTAAAGTAGTAACTTCCTTTCTGGTAATTTTATAAAAAAAATGTATATAAATATTGAAATAAAGAAAAAATTATAATAAACTAGTTTACACATAGTTTGAGGCAAGAATTAGCTGGGGGGGGCAGACACTAGTTATCAGAACATTTATATAGAACAATACAGAAAGATAAAGAGTGAAAAATATGGAAAAAAGGTTAAAGACTTGAGTAAAAAGATCTAACAACTTCAAAATACAATTCCAAATAGAAAGATAGAAACAAAATTTGAGAAGGAAATGGCCAAAAGTTCTCCAAAATTAGTTGAAAAAAAATACTGATCTTCAGATTCCACAGCTGAATGAACTCTTACCTTGAAGCATAAAAAGAAATCAACTTCCAGAAAATTTATTTATTTATAGCAAAGTAAAACCACAAAACACTATGGGTAAAGAAAATATTCTAAAGCTGGCAATAACAAAAGTATAAAAGAATGGCTGTGATACTGACTACAGATTTTTCAGCAGCACTAAAAGCCAGACGAGACTGGAATAAGAGCTATAGTGAATAAAGGAAAAAATAACTGGTGGCACAGAATGAAACTAAAACGAAAATATTTTCAAACAAATGAAATATTTCCCAACAACTCTCACTAAAGAGAGTTCTAAAGGGTACACTACACTTCAGGCAAAGAGAAATTGACCCCTGACAGGAAGTGTGAGATGCAAATGGAAATTATGAGCAAAATCACTTAAAAATGTATAAGGAAATCAAAGCAAAAGTTTTTAAAACAATGCTAACACATAATTTTTGGGAATCAAGGAAAATGTAAATATTGTTCAACGTCTAAATTTGGAGAAAAAAATTTTAGTTAAGATATATTCTTTAAATTCAAAAAGGAGAGCAACAGCATGATTAGCGCAGGTTGAGATGTCCGTTACTGAGCAAGCATGTCAGAGAACCTAAGTGGTGCAAAGTATAAAGATACTGCATAGATGCTGGCCGTGTATTTGAAACTGACTATTGACGTTCATTTTATAATTCTTTAAATTGTACATATGTACATGTTTTTATGATTAAAAATTTTAGAAATCAACAAAGAAAAAAAAAGTAAGACTTAAGATCATTCCCTGAAACTCTAGAATACTTCACAAACCTTGGTGTTCAGGATTGAAACAACTAAGAGTCATTATTATTTTTTTCAACAAATATTTACCAAGTACCTAATCTTTGCCTATAACTGGGCTGAAAGCAGCATGAGGATTTCTAACTCTCCTCCCCCTTTAGTCTTCCTAACCTTAGAGAACACTAGTGTGTCCAACACACTAGTCACTAGCCACATAAAGCTATTAACAATTAAATAATTAAAATCAAATAAATCTTAAAATTTCCTCTGCAACACTAAACATACCATAAGTACTCAGTAGCCATATAAAAGTCCCCACATTGAGTAACAGAGATACAGAATATTTCCACTGTTACAGAAAGGGTCCTAACTGGTGGCGCAACAGGTTAAAGTGCAGCACTGTGAAGCTAGCAGCAACTGCCTCGTTATGAATTCAATCTGATGCCAGGGAGGTGACCCACATGGCACAAGCAGACCTCTCCTGTCTTGCCCACTGCTCCCCTAATAAGCAGTGTACTTTGTCAATCTGCCTCTTCTGCTCTCCACTATGACTCTAGTGAATCCTCTCACCACCCCTGCACCTCTCGCCTATACCCCAGTTCTGTATGCAAAAATAAATAAAGCTTAAAAAAAAAAGTTCTACCAGCTAATGTTGCTGTAACACTAAAAATATGATAGTAGAATAATCTTAAATACAAAAAAGCATGGTAACCTTGACTAAATCACCTTTTTGAAGTCATTTTATTTCTATAAAACTAAACCTCTTGAGCAATATTTAAAACAGTTTGCTATTTGTCAGAAATATATAGTGTCAGGAATTGTTCACCATCCACTATGTGCTACCAAAACCCATCAGAACAGAAGATTTTTTTTTTAATGAGCCAATAATTAGATAGTTAAGCACAGTGCTAGTGAACTATAATATAAGCCATGACAAAAGGATGCAAAAGCCCAAAGGATGAACATATCATCCCTTCTTGGGGGCAAGGGGACATCACTTTTAGTTGAATGCTTTAAAATGTCACTTACAAATATAAAATAACAAATGCAATATTCATGTGAATTTAAAAATAAAATACTATAGGCATCACAACATTTTCTACTTAAACCAAAGACCTTGGGCTACATCTTAGTCTGTCATCTATCTGCCATTACTAGTGCTTTGGAGGAAAAATTTAAGCATTGCTGAAAAAAAAAAAATCTATGCTTTGTTTATTTACCAGAAACAGTGACATACAACAAAATCCTATAAAACAATAACGTTCTTCACAGCTAAAACAATAAACCCCAATTTTCTTTTAAGGAAAGAAGACCTAAGCTATTTCAAGATAATCTGAACATTCTGCTTTAGGTATTTTAACACATACTACTAAGTAATCTTATAGCACTCCCTGTTTTTAAACACCTAACCAAAAAACACTCCAAGGAAACAAATGTTAAGCCCTAATTTAACAGTCACTGAGGCCAGGTTTGCACCTTAAATCTTCCCCATCCCCCTCCAGAACCAAGGAGTCAATAAACTTCTCATGTGGAAGACTGAATGCAATTTCAATAAGCGCTTATGCTAATAATTGGTTTGTGTCCCCAGGAGGACTTCTGTGGCTCCACTTACATAACCCATTATGCAAAGTGCTGAACTATTCTCTTTCTCTAGGAAGCATTTTGAATACTGATATTTGTACAAGGTTTACTTGCTATATTCAAGAAAGAGCTTTTCTCGCAGTAAGTTCCAAAGATTGTCCCTGTAGAAGAGGTAACAAGAAAAGCCAATTTTTGCAACTTCACTATGTCAAAGGCAAGTTATTTATCTTGTTGGCTAATCAACAGAGTAATGACTTATAGCGGCACCCCCAGGCAGCCCCCAGGCAGCCCCCACAGTTCACCATTTTCCTCCTGGGACTCTGGTTGAGAAATACTGCCTTAAACAAATAATTTTAAGCAACTTGTTTGAAGTCAACTGAAAAAACCTGAACTGCTCCTTCAAATGTGTAAGTAATAATGTAAAATTTGACAAAAGTAAATTGAACGGTCGTGATTATATTCTATTTTAAGAGAACTTAAAATATTCTACTAAATCAAATTCTGTTTATTAAACTCTGATAGTAATCTGTAGGTTAATAGACAGTAGAATATACCCCAAACCAAACTTGAATATGCATAGATTAGTTGGATAAGTGCTCTCTCCCAATTCCTCTGGTGCTGTTTAAGCTAAATATTTTATATTTCATAAAACCACAATCATAAAAACAAAAAACTGGGGAGTTTTACCATGGAGTTGTCAATTTTCATTCTGCTAAAAGCATTTAAAAAAAGAAGTAACTCCCAATTACCATTATTTCGTAAAAGAATACGCCTATACTGAAGTGATAAAAGATCATTTTAGGGCAAAAAAAAATCTTTTAAATTCAAAAGATTTAGTTTTATGGGGTTTTTTGTTTTTGTTTTTTTAGTCGATAACCTTTTCATTCACTTCATATAAGTGGAAACTTTGTCATGGATTGATACTTTATATCTCAGCGTTTGGGAAACAGGCCTAAACAGCTATCTCCCTCTTGGAAAAGAAAGCAAAGGTAGGACGTGCCCAAACCAAATATTAACCTACTCAATAATGAGGAAATAGAGGCTTAGAGGGGTGTAGGGACTCTCCCCAGGTCACAGAGCAAGAATTTTGACATAGGTTTGTCTAATTTCAGAGTTTCTAACCATTATGCTAAGTTTTCCTCTAATACTGCTCCAGTGGTATAAAGATCCATCCTAATCTTGCTCACCTTTGTGACCAATGACAACCGAGGAATTGCCAGGCAGCTGGCAGGAGTGAGGTGTACTCCTTGGCCATCACTCAGACTGAAGCTAAATGGAACTCCTGACCTTTGCCTCATCAATACCAGGCTCACTCAACTAAGCCAAGTAGCACAGACAAAGCACACACACCCTGCTCCAACAGCACTGGCGCAGGGCTCTCAGACATTCCCAAGTGCCTATGATATAGTGAAAAACATATTCCTGAAAACCAAAAGGAATGCATTAATCCTCAAGAAGGAACTGAACACTTCCATAGTAACTCAATCTAACAATAATAAACTTGCCCTCAAAAAGTTACAACTCTCAATAAATCCCATTCTTCAAGCTATGATAATCTTTTACACATTAATACACAGGTTACTCCTATTTAACTAGAGAAACAGAAACACATGAAATCCTATAAATTTATAGTTCTGAATGTCCAAATTAAGAGCGTTTTTATATTTGCTATATGATAAATAAAAATCTTAACATTCTATCCCTCTAGGATAATCTCAACATTAGAGACAAAACCATTCCAGTAAGTCAGAGGAACTAAAGTTACAAGAAAAACATGTAATACCATTCTCTATGAAAGACATTATTAGTAGCCAGCAGAAACAGGACAAAAATCCTATTTGAATATTCAGAGGTTCTTGATATTGAAACCAAAATGAAAGTCAAACAAATACAATACTGTATATCAGAGATCTGCTTCCAAGTCCTCATGTATCACTTACCAACAAATGCCCCAAAGAAATGACCCAACAGCTCTTAGTAACCAAGGTCTGACCCTCTCGACTGAGTCTGAAACAGTTCATCCTCTCTGAATTAGGGTAATAAAAACTAGTATTCTTGCTCTCAATGGTAAGAAAATGCTATTTCCCAATTTTTTTTTCAATGACCAGCTTCACATTCAACTGAATCTACAATGTGAGACAGCACAGTCTCATTTTTTTTTTGCCCACTGTATAAAATTATCATTTATCTTTTCCTTCTGTTTTAAACAGATGCCATCAAAAATACAGAGTTGACATTTTTTCCTTTCCCCTCTAAAGTCTCCCTGGTTCTTTGACCTCTCCAGTATATCTATCTGTAT
This sequence comes from Condylura cristata, assembly GCF_000260355.1. Taxonomy (NCBI): domain Eukaryota; kingdom Metazoa; phylum Chordata; class Mammalia; order Eulipotyphla; family Talpidae; genus Condylura; species Condylura cristata. Next base: position 31,921,067 of record NW_004567105.1, read on the forward strand.
TAATCTCCACACTCATGTTAAATATATGCTTAGCACTGACCTCTCATGAACCACAAACCCATGTTTCCAAAAAAATCTTGGCATTTCCAGTGTTTGGCAAATGTATTAAAAAACTCAGCCTATTCAAAATCTTCTCATTATCCACCTCTCTGTCCACATTTCTACAGTAATACCATCACCATCATCCACACTTGAAATACGTGTAATCTTCAACTTCTTTCTCCAAACTTTCCTCCTCCCACCCACCTGCTAAATCCTCCCAGTGCCTTTGCCGTTACCCACACCCACTATTTACAGTAGGTTGAAAGTCAGCTTTCAAAAGAAATCATTCCACACACTTCACCGTTAGACCACGGTAATTCACCTACCCAAATAGTAAACTCCTAAATAGAGCATTAAACATGTTCCACAATTAAGCCCCAATTTTATTTTCAAACCTCCACTCTTATTCCCAAAACTGAATTTATAGTCTAGGTAATGTGGTCCACTAGACTTTCGCTGAGATACGGTGACCTCTCCCACTTCCACAACACTTGTGCTCACATCAGTCCCTTTATCTGAGACGTATTCTCCATCCACCTAATCCCAGCTGCTTAATTTTTGTTTAGAAAAAAGCCTTATATCGTAGCAATGTTGAACTCAAGTTTGATTAGAGCTAGCTAGCATGATGCAGTAGAAACACAAAGGCTTTGGCACCAGGCAAATGGAGATTCAAGTCAGTTATCTGGAAGCTGTATAGTCTGGCAAGTTACTGAACATATCTGCGCAACAATGTTCTCATTATTAAGAAAAATGTTTGTGTTGTGAAGCTTAGAACACTTACATAAAGCAAACAGCATAGAACCTGGAATTCACTATATGTTCAATAAGTAACAGTTCAGAACCATCTTTCTAAGTTTTACTCCAGTGAACAGTGAACACTTACTGTCAAACCACTAGTACTTAGTATTTACATAATTCTTATGCTGTAAATCCCTATGCAAATTATTTTAGAACCCCTTTCTATTTGTCAAATTCCAAAGATTAAAACCTTTATCTTCGTATTCTACAATACCTAGCAGTGCCTTTCATGATGCACACAACGCCCCACCCCAGTTAGAAGTTTAATATGCCTAAACAATACAACTCACCTCTCCAATATCTCAAACATACCTTAGGAAAATGATTACCAAACCAGGACTTTGTGTTATTATGGCAGTATATTTGCTCCTACAAGGTTGCTTAATATAGCAAATGTTCAGTATCTGTGGAATTGACTTGAAAAATACAGTAAAATCTACAAGCAAGTCTTCAATATCCACTGAATGTACCTGAATAAACAAAACATGCAATGCCTAAGGCTATCTGATTTTCCTCAATTATCTTTTTCTTACAATTCTTACAATTCTTGAAATATTTTCCTTCAAAACACAACTATCATTCCTTGAATATAAATTCATAATCATATCTAATTTGACTATTTCAGAGTCTCTCAATTACAGAATTCCAAAAGTATGACCTAAACAACTAAAAACTTAAATGGCCAAAAATGTGCAGTTCCTATGTTCATCTAAACTGATGATGAAAACTAATCTCCCCTCCACAATTCTCTCCAGCTACTTTAAAAACCATCCACCCTTTGTTTGCTGAAGATCAACAATTTGAAACAAATTTTCTTTCAGAAGTAGGAAGAAAGCTCACTGAACTTGTCACTTCAGTCTATTTTCCCTAATTCATGCTATTATTACCTCCCCTTCCCCTGATAGGAAGAGAGAGAATGAGATAAGTAAGTAATAATAGTAAGCCACTGTATAAGTCCTCATACAGCACAAATAAGAGCAGGAACATGTCACACTGGCTTTTTACAAAGGTGGTCTGTGTATACCTTGCACTTATGTGTACATCTCTGTACTCTGTGCAAAAACAATAATCATCTTCTGATAGGCGTGATCCGCAATAACCACTTTCCCTTATGATCAGAACTTAAAAATCGCTATTAAAGGTGGGAAGCCCTTATTCCCTACAAATATTCCAGCAGTTTACTACCTAAAAGCTGTTTACTAAAAGCAACTATACATCATTTTCTCCTACAGAAAACTCTCTATCAGCGGTAAGCGCTTCATAATCTAAGATGTGTAATAGAAAATATATATACATAAAACCCCTCTGCCTATCTGTGTGAAGCTCTGTATTGCAGCTACAACCTTAACAGAACAAGGAACTTCTAAGGCGCGAACGAGAACAATTTTTCTTTAAAAATTAAGGAAAATGACAGCTCCAAATACGAAGGTATACAAACCTTGGGAAGATTTAACTCTCCACGCCCTATAATCGGTTCATGCAACCACCAGAGAATGAACAATTGTGACTTCAGGTAGCTACATTGCATATTAGAAAACAATCTTTTTTTACGTCTGCAAAAAAATAAAAATAAAAAATAAGGGACCTTATCTGAACTGCCGATTTTACTCAGGCTGGTTGGTTTTATAAGTGACTTCAACAGCAGGTTGAGCAAGCTTTCAAGTAGGTAAAAAGATCATGGGAGGCACGCCGGTGCCACACTGACCTACATATCCAGAACCCGTCCCGAGCGCAGTCCAAATCGATCCTGGGCAACCCCTAAGAGGGTGTGGATGAAAAGTCTTGCAAAAGATCCCCGACATCTACACACGCGTCGCCCCGCCCTGGTACTGAGCAGACAACACCCCAGGGACCCGGACTAATTACTGAGCCCCAGGGCAGACCCACAGGACGTGAAAGTCGGGACCCGGAGCACAAGATTCAATCTGGTGTCCAGGTACCCAGCCCAAGTCGGACTAGAAAACCACATTCCTAAGGCAGCACGCAGATTTGGGGGAGCAGAAACCAGAGGGTCGAATGGACAGAGGCCCAGCCCATCCCCACTCTGGAGTCCCAACAGCAACTATAGCTCGGGGAACCCCCTGCCCAGCTCTGCTCCGCCCACCCACAGCCCCGCCGCCCGCTCCTTCCCGCCGGGCAGCCTCGGCGCCGACCGGGGCGCCCGACAGCCCACTTCCCCGAGCCCCGACAGCTGAACCCGGAGCCCGGAGCGGGCAGCGGGGGCCCGAGATCGCCAGCTCCGACGCGGCGCGGCGCCGTCCCAGTCCGCTCCCCCGGCCACTCACCGTCGGCCCGGGCGCTGGGAAGGGGCAGGGCGCGGATCGCCGGACGCTCACCCCGGGCTCCGACGCGGGCTGGAGCCCCTACGCGGAGCCGATCGAACCTCAGCGGCTGTGCCTACCAGGCCTCTCTCCAGCCCGAACCTTGGAAAAGCACTTCCGGGGGACCGGGGGGAGGGAAGGGTTTTGGCACCGGAACTGCTCGCGGGCTGGAGCTGCGGGGGCCTCCCGGGCGCGGCGCGGCGCGGCGCGGCGCGGTGGGGCGGGGCCTCTCCCCCCGGAGCCCGCAAACCCACCCCAAGCTGGGCGCTAACCCTTTCTGCCCCGCGGCGCCTGGGATCCCCCGGCCAGAGCCACCTCGCGTGCCGCTGGCTGGTCCTCTCCAGTCACCTAAATTTCCAGGCGGGAAAGCCGAGCCTCGGAGAATTTAGGGGCGAGCGTCCGCCGGCTTCCCGAATCGCTCCCGTACTGTCGCTACTGCAGCCTCGCCCCCTTTAAGAATAATGAGAGTTAACATTTATTGAATGTTTACTACATGACAGGTACTGTGTTAAGGCTTCGGGTGCTTAACTGAGTTAATCATCCTCAAACCCTTTGAAGTTAGGGCTTTTATCTACAACCTCACAGAGGGGAAGATACCAAACTCAATACCACAATCTTGGGCGCTTGATTTTGTTTTAACTCATGTTTTGTGCCTTAATCTCATTCACTTTGTAATAAAAATTTTAAATTCTTCAAGGCTTGGAATCAAATTTTATTCCGATATTCCATCATCTCTTAAACTTCTCAGAGGCCCAAAATTAAGGGACTCTAGTGTCTTACTTTTTACTTTTTCATTCTGGGCAAGTTGCTTCACCTTATTCTAAGTTTCCCAGTTCCTCATCTGTAACACAGTTCTGTGTGTGTGTCTGTGTGTGTGTGTCTGTGTGTGTGTGTACTTATCATCTGGATTGCTGTAGACATTCTAAATGAAAATGCATGATGAAAACTTAAGTGTACATAATACCGACATGCAAAGTCAACAGTTCTATCTCAGCAACAAAAGGGAACAATTTCTAACAATGCACTTATTGTAGGGGGGGTAATTTGGAAAACTGTTGATTAGCAATAGGCAATATGAAATGTTAACTGAAGAAATACGGATGTTTTTGCAAGGGAGAAATGAAAGCAGGTGAACCAAAAAAAAAGGGGGGGGGGACATCCTCGACACTTGTGATGCCATGAGCCAAGCTGGCAAGTGAACCCACAGAGTCAAATGTCAAGCAGGGAAAGAAAAAGAAAAGGGACTTAGCTGCAAAATCAGGATGACATCAAACATTTGAGGCAGATTCTGTATCTGAAACCAGTCTCTTAGCATGCACACTATCTGCAAAACAAATTTTACAAGCATCTCTTAAAACTGCGGGGGAGGAAGGCTTTTTAAATTTTCTAAGAACAGCAGGGGAAAATGGAAATAGTTTAGAAATGGTTATTACAAATTTAAGATGCAAATAGTACTTTTGCTCTTACCTTTATTTACAGCATTATCTTGGTTACTTTTGTGATTGCATAAGTGTTTGTTATGACTTCCTACCCAAATTTAAGTAGTCTCAAGAGTGTAAAAAATTTATAAAAAAAATACAGCGTCAGTTGGCAGGATTCGCTAACTTACCTTTCCACCAAGGGCGAATAGTGAGAGAACTCCTGAACACCATTGTCAGCTTCCTATGGGACACATGCGTGGTAGGGATTTGTCTTGGAACCCAGTCATCTAACTAGTAAATGGTACAGCCAGAATTTGGGACTGGAACCATGGTGCCAAGTGGTTCTCAGACTTAAGCATACATCAGTTACCTGGTGATCCTGCTCAAGCAGAAACTGCTAAGACCCACCCTAAGAATTTCACATAATCTTACTTTGCATCACCAAGTTCTAGTCCCTGGACTAGGAGCATCAACATCACCGGTGAATTTTTAAAATGCAAATTATTAGGCCCTGCTCCAGACTCTATGAATCAGAAACTCTGGGATGGAGCCCAGCAATGTGTGTTTTAACAGGCCATCCAGGGAATTCTACTACATGCTCAAGTTTCAGGACCAATTAATTGGTCCCTCTACTATCTTGTCTTGCACATACTTCTACATTTTCTAATTATCCCCAATGAAATAACGCTACTAAAACAAAAGTTCTTACCACTGAATCGAATAACATATTGAAGCATTTTTGTTCGTGTTTTGCTCTTAGTAGGAGAGGAGTCTAGGGAGGAAAATGTGATTTTAATGGAGGATTCTTTTTTGATAACTGTAAATTTGCACTGAAATTTAACCAGAAAATACAGGTCAGGACTACTCTGATTTGAGAACTACTCTATGTGCCAAGGTTTTATATTCGTTTTCTAAATTAATCTTCACTACATTGCTATGAGATTTTATGGTCTTAATTTTACAGAAGAGAAAAAACTGAGACTTAGGTGAAGTAATTGACTTCAGGCCACATTCTTATTAAGGTGCAGAAATCAGGATTTTTCAAACAAAGATCCCTCTAATTCCAAAACCCTGATCATTCCACTTCGTGGCAGGAGCTTGGAGAACCAAATTCCAGTGTGGGCTCCACCACCCCAACTATGCAGCACTGAGTAAGCGATTTAATCTCTATTTCAATTTCTCCATCTATAAATAATGTTATCATAAATCTGCCCCTCCCACACTGGAATGTTAAAACAAATGAGAAAATAAAAGTGTAAGTGCTTTGAGCTTTTTGAAGAAAAACAGTGAAAAAGCAATTTATGATAGTATTGCATGTTTAACCAAGTGTTACTAGGTGAGTCCGGCATTGACTCTTTCCTGGTTATCTCCTGATTCATGCACAAGAGTTTTAAAAGCTACACTTGATGGCAAAGGAAAAGTTGCTTGACTTTGTCATTGTTACCTGAAGGTTAGAGAAGATGAAGAGGATATTATGTGTTTCGTTTTAAAATTACAGGGACACTCTCACCAGGCCATAAGACTCCAAGTGATTGCCAAATTGCTGGCCCATCCTCAGCTTAAAGATTTTTTCTCTAAATCCTTTTTGGCTCCCGATAATAGGCACCCCTCCACCCTCCTGCCGCCACCTACTAGCAAAGACTTAAAATTCCTGTTACTTTATTATGTAGAAGGATTTAGCGCTCAATCCTCTTCTTAGTCCAGACTCTAGGCCTATCTTTGTTGACAGAATCACCAGCTTGCACAATCGCAGGGGGTACCATTCACAAAGAACACAACCTGGATGGTGCTCAAGGGGGTGCTGATTGCACAGGCCACCTTAAGAGTGGTCCCCCTGCAACTGTGCTAGGCGGTGGCCTCAACTGTGCATAGCTGCTGCCCCCCAAATCCATTAAGGTGCTTTGTTAAACAAAGGAGTCATCTACTTAGGAGGCCTCCATTTACCAAACTTTCCAATGATGGGTTCTTTGTTTTTTGTTTGTTTTAACATGGGCCTGATTAAATACTTAAACCACCAGGTTTAAGTCCTGAGTCCCACACTGCTAAGGTATTTTTCATTCTCTTCTGTAACATCATTACCTATCATCCACTAAGCATGTGAATTTCAGGAAGACTTTGTCATATTTTGTCTTCCTCGCCTTCTATTCTACTTTGGCTCAGGTGCTTGAGAAGCATTTGCTGATCTAAATAACAGTGCAATAAACTCATCGATATGTACTTGCTGTGGCAGAGATTTGACAGATGACAAGTGTGTTGTTTTACCCACAGAGCTTTGTACCAAAAAATAAACTGAGCCAAATTTTTAATAATGAGAAATGTCATGTAAAATAAATCACCATTTCTGGCATCTCTTGAAAATTTAGACATCCTAGAGAACTTGGTGTGTGTCCCATTAAGCATCTGTGTCTTAAGCTGAGAAGCAGCTGCTTTATTCAGGTGATACAATTAATAGGGTTCACTTACATGTGGTAGCTGCACAGCAGATACTGTGTTTGAAGCCTGTATGGAATCATATGAGTGTTTTGGAGAAACACATGTGGAATTTTGTCTTATAGATTTTACATGTGTTCATAATTTCATCCCAATGTAGTTTGAGTTAATTCTTTTAAAGAATTATTTTATTTATTTACGCATACAAAAGCTGGGGTGTAGGCCAGAGGCGTGTGTGGTGGTGTGGGGGAGGATTCACCAGAGACAGAGTGGGGAGCAGAACAGGCAGATCCACTAAAATCCACTGCTGAAGGGAGCAACGGGCAAAACAGGAGAGGTCTGCTGCGCCATGTGGGTCAGCTCCCTGGCTAGGTATGGAACTATTAGCAATAGTTGCTGATAGCTTCGTAATACTGAGACTTAACCCCTTGCACCAATAGGGAGGACATTTTCAAGTTATTTTTTAATTGATTTTCTAGGGTAGAATACTGTGGAATCCATGATGTTGCATTTTAAACAAGGCAAGCAAGTACAAACATCAAATTGTAAATATCATTACCACCAGCATTATAATGGAACTGTTGTTGACTCTATTTGACAACTGCCTTGGAAATAAAAAGACAAATATGTGCATACACACAAGTGCAGCTCGTTTAGGTAGCTGTGATGGAGCCAGAATTAAAACCCAGGCAAAGGGCCTCCCTGGTAGCACAAGGGATTAAGTGGCAGCACTATGAAGCTACCAGCAGCCACTGCACTTTAAACCCCATCAAGGAGGTGACTGACATGGCACAGCAGACCTCTCTCCTGCCTTGCCTGCTGCTCCCCTCAGCAGTATATTTCAGTCAATCTGTCTGTTCTTTACCTACTCTATCTCTGGTAAATCCTCTTACCCCCTCCCCAGCACCTCTAGCCAGTACCCCAGTTCTTGTATGCACAAATAAGTAAATCTTAGAAAAAATAAAACCCAAGTAAGCCTGTCTCTAGGAGACACATAGTGCTAATTATCCACTAAACTAATGTTTATTGCGCATGTCCCATGTATTAGGGCCATGATCACCTCCCCGCTGAAGGAAACTGCCTACCAAATTTATAGCAGAGGGCATGTATCTCTTCCAGGTCTTTTATAGGGTATTGTAATAAACTCACAGATTCTTCTCATTTCCCTCACCCTCCCACCCAAATCATACTGACAAGTTAATAATCTTCATTTTGAAGTGAATAAACTGCCAGGCATCTAAGGCTTTCTTTAATTCCAATATAATTCTTACACAAAGTTTTTATTGCAAGTTATCATGAAGACTTACGTGCATGTGGTGAACAAAAGGCATCTTTCAAAGACCATGGAAGCAATTTGAAGCAATATAATATTGACACTGGAAACCAATGCCAGTAGTCAAATTGTGCTTGTGTGGAGAAATGAGGGCACTGCTGAATTTGAGCAAAAATGTCCCATTGGCACATATGCAGCAAAAGCTCGAAAACAGAGGACCTAAAAGGAATGGTCATCAATTTTTAGCAGATTTTTTTTTTAAAGATTTATTTATTCGTGCATACAGAACTGGGGTACAGGCCACAGATGTGGAGGGTGAGAGGATTCACCAGGGACAGAGTGGGGAGCAGAACAGGCAGATCGACGAAGTACACTGCTGAGGGGAGCAGCGGGTGGGTCAGGAGAGGTCTGCCACACCATGTGGTCACCTCCGGGGCAGGCGGGAATCGAACTCATGCGGAAGCGGCTTTAGATTCTCAGTGCTGTGCTTTAACCCGCTGTGCCACCAGGGAGGGCAATTTTTAGCAGATTTTACACTTACTTTTTAATTAAATATCCAGGGGGAGAAACATTAGAACTTACACTTTCCTTTAAAAGGCTTAAAGAGTTGTTGTCTAAATTAAGCTATTTACTAAGTCTTGGAAATTTAACGGTTGCATTACCCGCTCAGCCCTTCTTACGAAAAATGTAGCCCACATGACTCTGCCTTAGTTTCTCTTTCTGCAAAATATGCATGATAAGTGCATCTTTATGTTGAAGAAATGTTGTGAGACGTAGCTAATAAATGATTATAAAGCGCAGTTCTTTGAAGTATAAAGCACTGCGTAATTACTAAATACTATAATAATCATCCTCATAATAACAGTAATTTTCAACCAACACATCAACCAACCCCAGATGCCTTTAGTCACCTCCCAATTAGACAAAATTGTGTGTAAGTCAACTATGAAATAAAGTAAAAATCTTTAACCACAGACTAGTTCCATCCCTCTTCTCTTTCCTGGGCATAATCTGTAGTCTTTCTGGCAGAGATGTGGAACTGAGATTCCATCAATTTTTTTTAGCTGTTTGACTCGGCTTGTTCTCGATAGTTAAATCTCTCAATGTATATTTCACTTGTGAAATGACAGTAAAAATAACACCCATCTCACAGGACTGTTGTAAGACTTCAACAAATAACTATATGTAGAGTTTTGTACCAGAGCCCTATAGACTCTGTTAGCAAGTACTTAAGGAATGGTAGTGATGACAACAGCAACAGAATCTGAAAGAAAGCTAATAGTGAGGGCTTCCCTGGTGGCTGGCGTGCAAGGGGTTAAGTCTCAACACTAAGAAGCTATCATATCTGCAGCCACCGCAGCACAAGTTCAATCCCCAGCCAGGGAGCTAAGCCACAGCAAGGGAGCTGAGCCATAGCCAGGGAGCTGACCCACATGGCACAGCAGGCCTCCCCTGTCCCACCGCTGCTCCCCTCAGCAGTGTTTTTTGGTCTACCTGTTCTGCTCCCTACTATATCTCTGATGAATCCTCTCACCCCCAGCTCTTCTGTCCTACACCCCAGCCCATGGATGCATCAATAAATAAAATAAATGTTTTAAAAAAAGAAAGCTAATAGTGAGGAGTATGTAACCACATTATTGGATGACAGAGAAAGAAAAATCAATGCTCTCAACTTGGAGGATGATTTGAATAATTCCCTAGGTTACCACGTTAGCCTTGATCGAATATAAGCACTTTGATAGTAACAGGAAAGATGCGACATTTTAGTTTCAAATCAGTTTGTTAATTTGGTGATTGTGCCTATAATAAATGATCACCTTAATGTCATTTATTTGGTGATAATTAGGGGGAAAAGTGGAAAGAATAAAATGGAAATGTATAATGACCACTCCTTTCTCTCTCACCCTCTCCTCTCCAGAGAGATGTGGCCACTGTTAAAGATTTGGTAAGCTCCTTTCTGGACCATTTTCTGTGTATTTACATTTATATCAACAAAAAGAACAGCCCAATAGGCAGATGAAGTATATACTTAAGGCATCAGCAATTTAGGCTAAAATTTTTCTGTAAGGAATTTGACATTTTACAAACACATAAAAATAAAATTTTAGAACTTGTTGGGACTTTCTCAGACTTATTTAACTTAGCATGGTTTCGATCTTAAAGTAAATAACAGTATATTATTTCATATATACCGTAAGCTCTTCAGTGTTTAGGACCTATTTGAGATCTTAATCCAAGCTTGTGTTATAAGTTTATACCCACCCATATTTTTTTCAAATATAAGTATAATCACATTGCTTTGCAGCTTGTTTTATCTGTAAGTTATTTTAAACATAGTGATATTTATTTAGTAGCAATCTAAATAAGAAGGAATTTTCACCCTATCTGCCATTTTATCTCAGTAAGAACTATCCTTGTGTAAGTAAGAGCCCATTAAAACAATTTAAGTTTCAAATACTTCCTTTCGTGGTAAAGAAAATTTCATTTTCTATCATGTTTTCAAGGCAAAGTAATACAATCCTTTCTTAATCTCCACAGTGCGTATGATGGAGAGAAATCCTGCCGACCTGGAGCTTTCTAAATGGTGACTATGGAGAAATGCCAAGGAAACCGAATGGTGCCAAATGCAGAATCCTCAAGTTGCTCTCTAAACCAACAGAAATTCATCCGAGGCAGGAAATATTTCACCTACAAAGATAGAACACATGTGGAGATTATATTTGGGACCAGGGAATAAAAAAGGAAAGTAAAGGGACATTGTACTGCAGGAGAAAGAAGGAAAAGAACATTCCCTGAAAAAAAAAGACCAGAGACCTTTCATGAAAGAAGAAAGCTTAAACAATGTTTTGTATATGTAAAATGTTTTCTTATAGTAAAGCAGCTGCTGAAAATATATTATTCTCTCAATCAAGCCAACACACTTAGGAGTTATAACATACATGTAAAGAGAAAAAAATTTGGTTTTTGATTATCCTTTGCTGGTAATTGATCTTGGAAGTACTAAGAATGGAGATACAAAGAATGGAAGTAGCAATGTTTTACACATAATCCCCCTAATCAATTTTAAAAAGAAGATCAATCCAGTGCTATTTCAATTCAAAAAATATCTATATAAGGCCCTCCCTGGTGACTGCAAGCAAGCTACAGCCACCTCAGTCAGAGTTCAAACCCGGGTTCCAGAGGTTATCCACATGGTGCTGCAGACCTCTCCTAACCTGCCCACTGCTCACCTCAGCAGTGTACTTTGACAATCTGCCTGTTCTGCTCCCCATTCTGTCTCTGATGATCCTCTCACCGCCTCTGCAACTCCAGCTTGTACCCCAGTTCTGTATATATAAATAAATAAATAAGTCTTAAAAAAATTCAAAAGATCTTTTCCAAAAAATAATATATATAGTTATATAGCTAACGATTTGAAATAACACTGGATTTAAACTATTGCCAGTATTTGTTATACATTTAGGTAAACAAGGTACAGGGGATCAGGGGACATCAGACACTAAATCTCAGAACCTATCCTCAAATAAACAAAATGACAGCTGAGAGAAAAAGTCAGAAATTCATAGACAAGGAAGCATAATAAATGCAAAGCATCTGTGATAAATGTTGAATAAATAGCAGAGCCACTTATATTTGGAGACATCTTCCACTATTTATAAGCTTTTTTTCTTAAGATTTATTTATGTATGCACACAAGAACTGGGGTACAAGACAGAGTTGCAGGGGTGAGAGAATTCACCAGACATAGTGAGGAGCAAAACAGATGGATTGAATGAAATCCACTGCTGAGGGGAGAAGCAGACAGGACAGGAGAGGTCTGTCGCGACATGTGGGTCACCTCCCGGACTGGGAATCCAACTCTTACTGCAATGGCTGCAGCTAGCTTCATAGGGCTGTGCTTTAACCCCTTGCACCACTAGGGAGGGCTCTAAGCAGATCCTTTTAACTGAAACAAACAGATTTGCCCTTTAGTCTGAGGGGTCTTAACTGCTAAATTAAGATATTTGGGCATTATCTTTTCAGGCAACAAAGAATAAGCGCTGGTTTCCTGAACTTGAGGCAACATACTTAAAGGACACTGTCAAAAAAACTTTTTGTTCATGAGGGAAATTTGCCAAACATAGAAAAGCGCACACACACACATAAAAATAACAGTTACCTAACCCAAAAGAGAGAAATAGGTCATACTTTTGATGGATAAACTTGCGGCATTTTTTCTAGTCATATACTTGTGTGTTTGTGTGCATGTGTGTTTATAAATTGGGATTATAATTTAGTGAGCCAACATTAATTTGCAAGTATATTCTTTTTAAAAGTCATAATTGTTCTACATTCCACCATTTAAATTTAACATGTTATATTTACTCAATTTTTTTTTATCCAGGCACAAATAACTGAGATAAATCCAAGATTAACCTAAATGACATATAGAACAGATTGGACTAAAGATAAACTGAAAGAAGGAGGAATAATTAAGAATAATTTGTAGCTCTTATACATAAAAACTATGTATAATATGGATTAACATTTATGTAAGTTAGGGCATATTTACAAACTACAATAGTTTACAACTACTACATTAAAATCCTTGGTGGCATAGCAGGTTAAAGTACAGTACTAAGAAGCTAAAGCACTTCAGTATGAGTTCGATCCTCACCCCAGAGGTGACCCACATGGTGCAGCAGACCTCTCCTGGCTCTCCTGCTGCTCCCCTCAGCAGGTACTTCTTCAGTCGGCATGTTCTGCTCCCGACTGTCTCTGGTGAATCCTCTCACCACTCCTATACCTCTGGCCTGTACCCCAGTTCTGTAAGCATAAATAAATAAATCTTCAAAAATATATATATATACTTATTATTTCAAAAACTGATACTGCTTTCTGTGTGCTTTTATGCACAGATCCCTAAGCTATATATTTTAATTTTCTCCTCCCCCCCCATTCGCTTCAACTTGGGGTGCTTTCAAAACTTAGTCCTTTCTCTTCCATCTAATTTCCTTCCTTTGTGATCTAAATTCATCCCCAAGATTTAAATATTGTCCACATACTAACCTGTTGAAGACCTGTGACTTAAAGGATATTTTACATGCAGGCATAGATTCAGATTTCTGAAAAAGGATTTAACATAATGAGGAAAAATATTAAGAAGCCCTGCTTTCCTCCAATTGCTCACCAAGAAGAAAACTGACAGACACTAAACGCCAGTGTCCTGCTTTGGGAGGCCCTCGGAAATGAGGAGCTGACATACATTATGCTGCAGCTCAAGCAAGGACCCAGAGGTGGGAGCAGAATGATATCCTGAAGGACCCAGTAAGGGGACATCATTATTTCAAAGACAGGGACAGGGGATTGTGGGAGGAAAATGACTTTGAACAATCTGCCCTTTGACCTCTGTTCATTCTGTTGTTTGTAGAATAACAACAGGAAACCACCATTTGATCTGGGTTCCTAAGAAATGGCAGATAACTCATTGTGACAGAGGACGAAAGGGGAAAGTCTTTGTAGACCAATTAACAAAATAATGCTCCTGAGAGAGAAAGCAAATGTGCATGATTCTTTATTTCCAATACCTCCTACATGCCAAAGTTTCTCTGGTTTCTATTACAAGCTCTGCTTTTCACCAAGAACACTCTCATCTTTCTTCCCATATTGAAAAAGCCTGGCTACTTTGATATGATTGTAGTTTGCCCTCCATTATATGTGAGTACGAACATGTGAAAATATTTATACATCTCTCCAATCTATAGAAAACCATGTTGGGGTCTTGAAAACAGTCCCCTTACAGATGGAGAGAATGTGAGAGAAATGCCCTCAGTGTGTTGGCTAAAACCTGCTGTCTGCCCAGCACTGTGCCTCCTCTCATAACAGGGGATGCTCTGCTGAATGGGCCCTTGTATGTCTAGATTCAAAACGTTCTTGTTTGCTCCGGTTGAACAAAGCTCTCACAGACAGTGGGATCTGCAGGGTAGCCACCGAGTGTGTTAAACCAATGTTCCCTCACCACATCGCCGAATAGTTTATCGTAATGGCAGTTCTCACCTTCATGTATAGAGGCCGGTGTTTGCGGTGCCGTTCTGCACAGAGCTCCCACTGACTTCAAAGGAAATGACATAGAACAGAACCCCATGGTGTGAGGAGAAACAAGCAGCATCTGATCAGAAACAGGCCATATTTTTTTCATTCTCTCAGCATAAATGGCTAATTTTATATACAGAATATCTAAAGGCCACCTTTCACTTGAGCAGTTTATGAATTGTCAGATGTACAGCACTATTGGGGAGCTCCACACTGAAACTTTTTATGTAGGAGGGAAAAGGAGGGGGTTGTGTGTGGAGAAATCCACCCCAGTCCCACGTTTTTCTTGGTTTGCTAGACCCCCAAGAGACTGGAGCTAGCTTAGTGGCTCTGTTTTACTTAAAATTGGCCTTGAGTCAAACCCTAAAGAAAGAGGATGAGGAAGAGAGGAAGGAGAGGAAAAGAAAAGGGAACATGTAAATGTCTGTTCATTAAATATCTATATAGTGGAAGGGAGGTCTTTTGAAGCTTAAAAACATGGGGAGCAATTATTAAAAATGAGTGGCTTTAACTACAAAGAAACATTCCTATTTGTCAAAAATCTAATTGAGTCCATAGATTTAAATCACAAATAAAAAGGTGGAGGGGGTCCTCCCTCATGGCACTAAGAAGCTAAAGCCACTTCAGCATGTGTTCGATCCCCACCCTGGAGTTGACCCACATGGCGCAGCAGACCTCTCTTGACTCGCCCCCTGCTCCCCTCAGCAGTGTACTTCATCAGTCGGCCTGTTCTGCTCCCCACTCTGTCTCTGGTGAATTCTCTCACCACCCCTCCACCTCAGGCCTGGACCCCAGTTCTGTATGCGTAAATAAATAAATCTTAAAAAAAAAAGAAAAAAACTGGAGGGTATTTCTGACTTGGCAAAAAAATATAACAAAATAAATCTCAGGCGGATTAAGGAATGTTGAACAACGTGTCTTAAGGTATAAAATTTCTAAAAATAATTAGCAAAAAGTACCAGTGGATTTCTGACCTCTGAATAGGAAAATGTATTAAAAAACATAAAGCACTCTGAGGTATTGGTGTCAGAGATATCATTGGGGACTTGACTCCTCCTAGGGCAAAGAAAACGTCAAAAATAAACATATGGGGGCCCTCCCTGGTGGCGCAGCGGGTTAAAGCACAGCACTGAGAATCTAAAGCCACTTCCGCATGAGTTCAATTCCCGCCTGCCCTAGAGGTGACCACATGGCGTGGCAGACCTCTCCTGACCCGCCCGCTGCTCCCCTCAGCAGTGTACTTCGACGATCTGCCTGTTCTGTTCCCCACTCTGTCTCTGGTGAAGCCTCTCGCCGCCCCTGAGCCTCTGGCCTGTACCCCAGGTCTGTATGCACAAATAAATAAATCTAAGAAAAAAAAATAAACATATGGGTCTACTTCAAACTAAAAAGCTTATGCAGGGAAAGAAACTATCAATAGACACCCACTTACCAGAGAAGATATTTGCACATCATCTAGACAGGGGTTAACACCCAAGAACATGCAGCTCAACAAGAAGAAAACAAAAATTGGGCAAAAGAGCTAAAAAGAAATTTCTCCAAAGCATAAAGATGGTCAACAGGCACAGGGAAAACAAAGGGAAAAGTCTCATCATCTCTTATCATTGGAGAAATGCAAATCAAGACCACAATGAGATACCAACTCAGGCACATGAAAATGACCCTTATCAAAAATGTCAGGAACAAGTATTAGTAAGGGTGTGGAAGAAAAGGAATTTTCCTAAGCTGATGGCTAGTCTAGTCTAATCTGAAGCTTCTCCAAATATTAAAGTTTTTCAAAATATTAGAAAGAGACTGCCATACAATCCACAAATTCCATTCCTAGATATCTATCCCAAGAATGCAAAAAACACTAATTCAAAGGGATATATGCACCTCTATTTTCAGTGAGGCTCTATTTACAATAGCCAAGCTATAAAAAACCTAAATACTCACTGATAGAGGAGCAAATAAAAAAAGATGTGTATATCTACACAAAGAAATACTATTCAGCTATATTAAAAAGATTAAACCTTGCTACTTGCAGTGACATTTTAAAAAAGATATAAAATAAGAATCATAAAAGAAAATGACTAAATATTTCAAGCTTAAGTAAAACATTCTCAGCAAGAGAAAAACACCATAAATAAGTGATAAGGCAAACCACACACTTCTCTTTGCAATGAAACAAGATATTTTTCTTCTTTCTGAATCTCGGCAAGGGACAGAGTACTTCTTGCATTGCTGGTTCTAAGCTTTTCCTTCCTAGAATCCTCTTGTTTTGGTTAACATTATCTGACTGTACCATTGACTTTGTTCCTGGTTTGCACTTCCTTTCCTGAAACACTCATCTTTGAAGAGTTTAGCTGCTGGTTCATTGTCACGCCAATGCTATTTTTGTTTTGATTCTCGGTGGTTATTAACCTATAACCCAATAATCTAGCTTGTTAGTTATTAACCCAATAACCTAGCTTGTTAGTTTATGACATCCTCATCTCCAGTACTAATGTCTTCCATTTTGACCACCTATTAATATGGTCATATCTCCAGACTGCTGAGTCCACTAAGGTAACTACTATCTTCATGTCTCTTTTCATTTTATTGTATTTAAATGTATTATAATTAAGTAAAACTTAAATTTCATTTCCTCAGTTGGCCCATTTCCAGTGATCCGTGACAACCATATTACATAACAGTTGTAAACCATCCCCATCACCTCAGAAAGTTCCATTGGATAAAATTGCTCTAGATCTTGAATTACAATTCCTCTGTGATGGAGGTACAAGAACTGGGGTACAGGCCAGAGGTGGGAGTGAGAAGAGTCACCAGAGACAGAGTAGGAAGCAGAACAAGCAAATCTACTGAAATACACTGTCGGGAGCAATGTGTGGATCAGGAGAAGTCTGCTGTGCCATGTGGGTCTGCTCCCTGGCCAGGGATCGAACTCATGCTGCAGTAGCTTCAGGTAGCTTCATAGTGCTGTGCTTAACCCTTTGTGCCACAAGGGAGGTCCAAAACCAAGTATTTTAAGCGTATTTCTGACTTCAACAGTCTCAAATTTACCTGGATTCATAATCTATTGATTTTACTCCTTTACTATTCCTAACTGTGTTATGTTCTACTTTCATTATCATCCAACTTAAATTTCATCATCAACCATTATGAACCTTCCCTTGTATAGCTATTAAACTACCTAGTTTGTCTTATTGTTGATTTTTTTTAACTTGACAAATTCTGATTAAAATCTAAACTCCTGACTGTTATCTGGATAAGCCCAGTTCTCCACTCAGCTCTGCATATGTGCTTCTACAGTTGACTGTGGTTGGAGAAAAAATATGCCCAACTATTACTAATCCAAAGTCAATCCTTAATGCTGCCTCCTGATCATTACTACTCCATAATATAATCAGCCTCCCATTCTTCTAGACTAATACTTTCTCCTCTCAAACCTTTGGCAACTTCTCTCTATTCACCCTGTCAGTTGATCATTGGCATTTGTTTCACTGAAAATTAGAAGCAATGAAAAAAGAGTTTTCATATTCTAATACTCTCATAGCTACTCACCTACCTGCATTTGTGTCTGTGGACATGGCCTCTTCTTGCCTGTATTCTGAATGGACTGTGTATCCTGGCCTTTACTGGCCTCTACTGCGCCCTAGAACCCATCCTATCTAAACCAATTCAGGGAACTCTGCACAACTGTTCTATGCTTTCTCTCCACCAACATCTTTTTTCCCCGCTCAACTGGATTTTTTTCTTTCATCACAAAACCATGATTTTAATTCTCCGACCTTAAAAAAAAATTGAGTTCACTTTTCCTTCCAGTGACTCCTACATTTCCTTTCAGTTAAAAGCCCTTGAAAAAATATTCTGCCAAAAAAAAAAAAAAAAGAAAGAAAGGAAAAGTATTCTGCCTACCCCACTATCAGTAACTTCTCTCCTACCACTTCCAAGAGTCCACAGGAATCATACTTTTACCTCACCCGATGTCATCATTCTCTTGTCAAGATCACCAAAGAACTCCATGTGGCTGAATCTAACAGTCAGTATCAAACTTCATCTTGCTTCACTAATTAGTAACATGAGACACTATTGATTCCTCCTTTCTTCTTGATCCACTTTCTTTACTGGATTTCCAACCTGGCTTTATCCTTAATTTACTATTTGCTCCTTCCCGTTCCCTTTGTTAGTTTGTCTTTATCTTCCTGACCTCTGAACCTTGGACTATCTCAGACCTTAGGTTTCTTCACTTCAATGTCTATACTCACTTTGTTGAAGATTGAATTGTGGTTTAAGACTGTTCTCTCCCTCCCTTCTGTGTGAATTTCCCATCCACACCATTTAAATTTGCTTTGAAAGGCCTCTCCTCCACTGGAAGGCTGGGGTATGTGTCTTTCTATGGTGGCTTGAAACACAAGACAAATGCAGGAAAGAACAGGGAGAGAAGGATTAATGGAAGGTTAAGGCTAAGTATTGAAGAATCTTGAAGGGGACGCTAAACAATTTTAAATTTGACTAATAGGTTTTGATATGGGAATAATTTAAAGATGTTATGGAGAAATTTAAAAATGTTAGGTATGAATTACCAGTGTTAATTCAGGTTAGTTTGGAAAAGGCATATCTATTTTCTGGAGGCATATATATTTAATCAAGAAAAAAAGATTATGTTAATTGCTTCACATGCATCATTTCATTAAAAAAAAAAAAACCTCTAGATTCAGCACATTAAAAATAGTAACAAAAAAAGGGCCCTCCTCGGTAGCACAACAGGTTAAACTATGAAGCTGTCTGCAGCCACTGCAGCACAAGTTAGGTCCTGGCCACATGGCACGGCAGACCTCTTCTGACCCGCCTATTGCTCCTCTCAGCAGTGTACTTTGTTGATCTGCCTGTTCTGGTCCCCACTCTGTCTCTGGTGAATCCTCTCACCTTTCCAGTTCTTGTATGCATAAATAAATAAATCCTTTAAAAAATAACAAAAAAGAAAGCATTCCATTTTTTGTTTCAAAGATACATTTTTTTGTCTCTCTAAGAATAGTAATTATATTTGTAATCTTAATAATCTCTTCTGATCGATGTATTCATTTTGCATTGTTTAGATAATTACCAAGGACTAGAACTGCTGGATCATATGACATATCTATTTAGAATATTTTAAGATGCATCCATACTGTTTCCTAAAGAGACTGACCAATGATGTAGTGGGGTTCCTTTTTTTCTACACCCTCACATTTGCTGTTCCTGGTGCTTTTGATACAGACCATTCTCATGTGCAGAAGATGTTATCTCGTTGTGATTTTGATTTACATTTCCCTGATCATAAGTGTTGTTGAGAGGTTTTGTTTTTTTGTTTCCCCCCCCATGTACTGGTTTGCCATTGCATGTCTTCTTTGGAGAAATGTCTATTTAGATCTCCTGCCTAATTTTTTATTGTATTATTTGTTTTCTTTTTGTTGAGTTGTATGAGTTCTTTGTATATGTTAGACATAAGCCCCTTGTCAGATGTATAATGAGCTAATATTTTCTCCCAATAATGGGATGCTTTTGTAAGGGACTATTCTGAGAATTTTAAGTTTGTAGATCTTAAGAATGTGATCACAGAAACAGACAATTCAATGGATGGGTTAGAAAATCATGTTAAAATATTATCATGATTGTTTTATATAAAAGGAATTGTGATCATCATACACCATGTCTCAGCAGTAAACAATATTTGTGTAACGGTATAAACATAATTTATAGATTTAATAAACATTTTTTGTTGGGGCCTCCTTGGCGGTGCAGCACTGCAAGCCAGCTGCAGCCACTTCAGTATGAGTTTGTTCCCCAGCCCTGGAGGTGATCTACATGGTGTGGCAAACCTCTGCTGTCTCACCCACTGCTCCCCTCTGTAGTGTACTTCTTAGTTGATCTGCCTGTTCTGCTCCCTATTCTGTGTCTGGTGAATCCTCTCACCCCCCTGCACCTCTGGCCTGTCCTCCAGTTCTGTATGAATAAATAAATCTTTAAAAAATATTCTCTCCCCATAAAATTTTTTTTTTAATCTTGGAGGGATGAGTGATGAAGAAAGATAACTTCACTTTTATGCCAATTAAGTTTGTTATTCCTGCTGGGATTCCAAGTGGAATTGTCAACAAGCTGTAGGAGGTCAAGCTAACGGTATGCATATTTCGAGTGATTTGCTTGATTTATGGAAGTGGGTAAGGTTACTAAAGGGAAGAGTGTAAAGACCAAGTTGAAGACCAATTGGAAACTTGATCTTTTTTTTTTTTTTAAGATTTATTTATTTATGCATGCAAGAACAGAACTAGAGTGTAGGCCAGATGTGTGTATTGGGGGCAGGATAGCTTCATAGTGCTGCACTTTAACCTGTTGTGCCACCATGGAAGGCCCAGTGGGACAAAACTATTAATGATGAGATGAGATCCTTCTAAAGTGAAGACAGCCAAACTGGGAAATAATTTTCCACTGGCAAAGGTTATGGGGTAAACCAAGAATCGTGAAGTGGGGTTTAGGGACTTGAGGAGAATACGAAAGTCCACAAATGTTTCTCGGTAAATTCTGTAGGAATGTATTTCTGAAGAGAGTTGTTAACCAGATGAATTTAGAGAGGACACATTTATAGTGAACCTAATCAGATTGATTTTATGATTTCCTTTAGGCATGTTCATCTATCTGGAAATGAAAATTAAGTCAGAGAATGGTAGCTTACCCCCAAAATACATGACAAGCTGCTCATAAGAAGCTTTGTGTGTGGAACTCTGAGTAAGACTAAAAGAGAGCTTGAGTAGAATAAGAAAAGGTGAGAGGGACAAAAAGTCATGTTTGCTGTGAATGATGTCACTGGAGTGAAGATGTGGGAGAAGTAGAAGGAATGACAAGTTGTAGTCAAGATGGGGGATGGTGCACAGAGGGTGAATATTTGGAGAATGTCACATTCTAAGTGGTGTTGAGGTATCAAGGATACCCATGTAGATGTGTAACTGAAGTAGACACACATCAGTCAAGTTATTATGTGAAAACTATCTTGAATGCAGTAACTTCACTAAATGTAGCCTCTCCCTGCATGTAAACCTGACCTTACTTCAAACTAATGAAATAAAGAAAAACTAATGGACTGTCACTTGAGATAAGGTCACAAGAAAACTCTGACTTCCACCTTGTTTGCCCTGTCTTGCTTTTGCTCTTCTTTCAGTGTGAAATCAGCTCTCATATTGGGAGCTGGCTAATGAAGAGATCAGTCAGGTGAGAAACCAAGGAAGGCCTCTGGTCTGCAGCCAATGAGAAGCCAAGGTCTTCAGCCCAACAGCTCACCTGTGAGGATGTAGAGTCTGCCAGCAACCACAAGTGAGTTTGGAGTGGATCTTCCACAGCCGGATGACTGACCCTAGCCGACATCTTGATTTCAGCCACGTGAGAGGCACTGAACCAGAGGCTCCAGATAGATCTTGCTTAGATTCCTGATGTACAGATTCTGTGAGGTAATCACTGTCTGTTGCTTTAAGCTAATAAGTTGGGGTGATTTTAAAAAAAGATTTATTTATGTATGCATACAGAACTGGAGTATAGGCCAGAGGTGCACAGGTGGTGAGAGGCTTCACCAGAGACAGAGTGGGGAGCAGAACAGGCTGACTGACAGAGTACACTGCTGAGGGGAGAGCAGCGGGCAGGTCAGGAGAGGTCTGTCATGCCATGTGGTTCACCTCTGGAGCTGGGGATCGGACTAGTGCTGCAGTGGCTTTAGCTTCTTAGTGCTGTGCTTTAACCTGCGGTGCCAACAGGGAGGCCCAGTTGGGGTGATTTTATGCAGCTATAAGTAATTATCAGAATGGACATTAACGTCTCAAGCATAGGGGAGACAAGTCAGAGAGGAAAACCTTGAGCCAGGAGCTGTGATAGAACTTTTTCAAAATTAATGTGCATAGAAATCATTTGAAGTTCTTGAGAGTATTCAGATCTATTTCAATAGTTCTGTTAACTGAGGTTCTTCAGTTCTAACAAGCTCTTGGGTGATGACAATGTGGCTGGTGCTTTCAGAGAGGACTCTAAGGTACCTAAGGATTAGCAGAGGATTACAAAGAAGATGGATAAAAGGTGAGTTAAGAAGAGCAAATCAATATATTAATACTTGTGGAGGAAGTCAGATTATTCACTGAGACCAGGAGTCAGGACAAGGCATAAATAAGCCAGGGCCTAAAGTGAGACTGGGGAATAGTATAGAAGGATCAGCTAAGCAGATCCATATGGCTGAAAATGTATCATCTACAACTTTGTTCTTGATGGTATACTGCTTGGGCAGATCTCTGTCTTTTTCTCTCTCCCTCACTCTCTGTCTCTTCCTTCCACCTTCTTTCTGTCTCTCTCTTTCAACATTTGCCTCCATTTAATAAACCTGGCTCAAAAGATCATTAGGGTAGGTGGAGAAATGACTTCATGCCTTCACTCATGCATGTAGTCATTCTGCACCAAATATTTCTTATGAGGTATGCATTGAGGAAACAAAAGTAATTAAGAGAGTATCTACCCTAATTATCAAAAACAGTAGGGTAGGCATCAAGAGCACAAGAATACAAGGTGGTGGGCTATAATAGAGGCACACATGTTAGGGTAGTTTGGGAGGGTAATTAATTAACTGATGACACAGGGGTAGAAGTTTCACAGAATAGGCATCAACTGGGCCTTAGGGGAATAGACATTGAAAGGCCAACATAAATACTGGCCCACTTGACAGCTGCATTTCTCACTGTAAATGATTAAGTTGGTTTTCTGACACAGATCAGTCTCTCATAAGTTTGGGATGCATGACTCAGTTTTTCTCAGAGCCTGATCAAGCCAGGATAAGCCCCAAATCCATAATCCAGATTTACAAAGACAGAAAACTTAGAGAATCTAAAGGGGCAACATCTTTTCTGACCATCAACCTACTCTTCATCTGTGCTAGGAAAACAAGCTGAAGACCTCAATTAATATTGTTTACCAAAAGGCACACAGGGCAAGTGTTATATAATAGTTGGGGGTGGGGTAGGGTTGGAAGAAGCTTGAAGGGATTTGGAAGAGGCCTTATGGACACATTTGAGTAGATGCTTGCTGGTCCTTCAGCCACGTGTGTGCCTGTGATGGTGAGGTTCAGCGCCATGATGTTGTGCTGTCAGCCTCAACAAACACCAGTGAAGAGAGCTAAGTGAACTGTTCTGGAGCCTCTTTGAAATCATATATAAGGTCTGTTTAACATCACACGTTGATGTTGTGCTTGATCAAGTCTGACCAGTTTTTTTCTCCATTAATAGGGCAGTTCTTTTCCTGCTTTGCGACTTCCCACTGGCCTTGAGCTGCAATAGTACCTTTAACTGCGCGCGAGTGCGCGTGCACCCATGAGCACGTGCATGCACCTTTGAGCACGCGAAGGGAAGCCGGGAGGCTGCTTTGTCTTTGCTCTGATTTGCTAGGCCCAAACTCTGGCATCTCAATGGAAAACTGTCACTGGTCCTCAGCCTCCCCACTTGTTACTGAAGTCTTCAAGTGTTAAGTTACAGGTCTGTAGGATGTCCTGTGTGAGTTTTGGAATTTTCCTTCTGGAAAATTCTTTTCCCATTTAGACATCTGTGTCACACCTAAGCAGAAGTTCTGATTCATACACAATACCAAACATTTTATCACTTTTTGTTACTGTCGACACTTTGTCAGTATGTGCATACATATTTTCCAGAATTGGAATCAGGGTATTTACTCTCCTTTTTATTAGATTTATTATCTCAGTTTCATAACCTTGAGACACGTGGTTGGATACACATCATCTGTGTGAGGCATCCTGTGCTCATAGATTCTTATCACGCAGAGCACAGAGTATTCTGGTGTGTTGACAGAGCAGAATGTCTTAGCCTTGCCGTTTATTGTTGGATTTGGGGTTGTTTCCAGATTTTTTTTAACATTGTGAACAAAGCTCTTATGTACCTCCTTGTCCAAATTGCCCCTTTTTTTCCTTTTAGGTCACTAACTTGAAACAAAGTTCTCCAATGAAGGATTGCTGAACCAATGAGCAGACATGAGGAACCCATGAAGGTAGATAAGTAGGGAAAAGGCATGATCAGATTTTCATCTTTAAATATCTTTTCAATGAGGGTGATACCCACTACAGAGTTATTATAAATACTAAATGAAGTCAAGGAGTTGAAAGAACAGGAAAGAAACTCTATAGATGTTACAGGGCAACCTCGATATGAAATGGGTATCCTGATTGTGGGTCCTCACCCAGCCTCTTATTGAAGTGACATAATACTTAATGATGCAGGCACA
>NW_004567105.1:31946615-31948779 GCF_000260355.1 Condylura cristata
TTTAACCTAATGAAAAAAAAGGAGATATTATCTAGTCTAGATAATGGCTTAAGAGACACTCCTCACATATCTATTTTTTTTACATTGCTCTTTTCATTTTCTTCATTGTAATCCCTCTTATTAATTTCAAATTCTGTTTTTTCCTCTGTTTATAAGCATTATAAGTGCCTGCTCTCACCCTCTCTGGGCTCTATTTTCTCACCTGGAAAATGAAATAACACTGATAATCTCTTTTGGCGCTTGCAGCTCCGACCTTAGAGGGTTTCTGGGTCTATCCACTCTCTTTGAATGTCCAGGCTGAATCTTGCTCCATCCAGTGTCTTGCCACTTCAACTTCCCCTCACTTTGAGCCACTGACCCCTTATGAAAATCTTTGTCAAAATGTGGCATTGGAATCACTTAATGCATGCTAAAATGCAGATTCCTGGTTCTATAGCTTGCAGAGTCAGACTCCAAGGTGAGGTCTAGAGAAGCTACTCTTACTTTATAAAGGACATTTATATATTCAAGATGTTATCCTGGACCAAACTGTGAAATACTGTCTCTGGGGAACTCCTACAAAAAGGCTCCTCTGCCCCTTCCCAGTTTTTACTTCTTATTCTTCAAGGTCCTGCTTTCTAAAACAGTCACGTCAGTCACATCAAAGACAGTACATTGAAATTATAGGACTGGCCGGCCCTAGAGAGATGCACAAGTGAGACCTTTCAATACCATCGATCATTAATGTTAGCTAGTCTGCAGCTGCCTATTCTACCACTGTTATGATCACACTAAATGTGGCACTAGAAGATAATTGGTGATTTAAAGTGTGCTCCCAGCCTCAAATTCATGCTAAAGTCTTAACCCCCGGTATATCAAGGCAAAATCTTATTTGGAAATAGGGTCTCTACACCTGTGACTAGTTAACATGAGGTCATACTGGAGTGAGAAGAGCCCTTAGTGCAACGTGACTGGTGTTTTTTATATAAGAAAGAGAAATTCAGGCCCTCCCTGGTGGCGCAGTGGGTTAAACCACAGCACTGAGAAGCTAAAGCCACTTCCGCATGAGTTCGATTCCCGCCTGCCCCGGAGGTGACCACATGGTGTGGCAGACCTCTCCTGACCTGCCCGCTGCTCCCCTCAGCAGTGTACTTCGTCGATCTGCCTGTTCTGCTCCCCACTCTGTCTCTGGTGAAGCCTCTCGCCGCCCCTGACCTCTGGCCTGTACCCCAGTTTTGTATGCACAAATAAATAAATCTTTAAAAAAAAAAATGAAATTCAGACACACACAGACATGTGCAGAGGAATGACACCATGTGAACATGAGGGAGTGATCAGGGTGATACACCTTCAAGTTAAAGGTTGCAGCAAACCACCAGGTACTAGGAGGGCTAATTGGGACAGATTCTCTATCACAGCCTCAGAAGTCCCCAACACTGTGAAAATCTTGGTCTTATCCTTCTAGTCTCCAGAACAACAAGACAATAAATTTCAGTTTTCAAGTCACTCATTTGTGGTGATTTTTTATGCAGTCCTGGCAGATGAATTCAGAAACCTTGGTTACAGTCCTGACTTAGACACAGGGCCCTCAGGCTATCATTTTAGCTGCTCTGAATATTTAGCTGGTGTTGGAAAAGTTCACTGGAAAGACAGAAAATATATTCAACACAAGATGAGAGTTGAATGAGATCTGTGTGAGAAATACCTGTGAAGTATTGACTATTAGTGAAATTATTATTCACCATATAGCCAATAGGGAACTGCTTGGGGAAGATCATAAAGGAAATTCTTGCCAGCCAACAGTTAATCCATAGATACCAGGTTGGCAGTGCCTTTGGTTATCAGGGCTAGATAAATTTCCTGAACTCCTGCACAAAGCCAGTTATAGCTGATAGCA
The DNA here is from genome assembly GCF_000260355.1 of Condylura cristata. Lineage (NCBI taxonomy): Eukaryota > Metazoa > Chordata > Mammalia > Eulipotyphla > Talpidae > Condylura > Condylura cristata. The sequence continues at coordinate 31,948,492 of NW_004567105.1, forward strand.
TCCTCACATCCTAGCAAGCATTTTCTCCCTTCTCAGCTAAACCTTCAATCTTTCCCTCCTTCATGAAAACAGGCTGTTACTTCCTGCAGCTTTAAAAGCCCTTTCTTTAACCTTACTGCCTCTGTGAACAGCCACTTACAGCTTTCCTCCTCTTTGCAGCAAAACTGAGTTACTGTGACCCGTGTCCAGTTCCTCTCTTACCATTTCAATTTTTTTATTATTTATTTATTCATACAGAACTGGGGTACAGGCCAGAGATGCGGAGGGTGAGAGGATTCACCACAGACA
>NW_004567105.1:31949805-31997240 GCF_000260355.1 Condylura cristata
CTCAGCATGTACTTGGTGAATGAGTGATTAAGAAAATAAGAGTCTATATTTCTCGTAAAGAGTATTAATCTTTTTTTTTTTTTTTTGGTGCAGATTCTCATCCTGGATTGAAAGCTAAAGGACTCATCTGTTAAGTTCCCAGTGAGTGGTTTGGCAATTATAGCAAGTACAAGCAGGTCCTCTTAGGTCGATAGACACCTGAGGCTATTTATTTTGTTGGTGAAAGCTTGATGTGAGAGCATTTTGGTCCAGCTCACGAAAACAGCAGTGTTCTAACCAGCAGCTCCAATAAATCTTACACATTCTTGAGCCCATAAGTCCTGGCCTCTTGCCTCTCTACACATCCATTCATCCCACTAAGAAGAACCTCTTGTTGGAGCATACAGGGGTGCTTGATTAGCATGAGCAATGGGAAGGGCTCCATCTTCTTCCCTTTCTTCACTAAGGACAAAATTTCAGATCGACCACTTCTTTGCTCAGGAGGACGTGCAGAATGTGACAAGATTTTGCGTCTACTTTCACATAGATGAAGTAGCTTTCCCACTGTCCAGAGACAGGTAAGTTAACCCACAGAGGCATACACTGACAAACTTTTATTTTATGTTACAGATTTATTTATTTATTTATTTATTTATGCATACAAGAACTGGGGTGTAGGCCAGACATTTGGGAGGTGACAGGATTCACCAGAGTCAAAGTGGGGAGCAGAACAGGCAGATATACTGAAACACACTGCTGAGGGGGAACAGTGGGTAGATCAGGAGAGGTCTGCCACGCCATGTGGGTCACCTTCCTGACCTGGAATTGAACTCATGCTGCAGTCGCTGCTAATAGCTTGATAGAGCTGTGTTTTAATTCCTGTACCACCTGGGAGGCCCCACACTTTTAAGACAGTTGTGTTTACTCCTGGGATGGTCAGTTACTTTTGACCCTAAAAGTCTATAGCAACTTGTAGGGTAAGAGATCCAAAAGAATGTGTCTTGTAATACTTTTCTGATTCCATATCTGTTTGAACATCATCTCTATTATAGTACGTTTTGCATTTGCCTGTCATTGTTTACACTTTGATTTTCCTATTTATAAGTCTTGCTTGTCCCTTGACTCAACCACTATACTAGCACTTTTTTACAACTAGAACTAGATTTTATTAATTTGGTGAGAAAGTATATATATGCATGAATATGTATAGTGTAAACAAATTATTATGTATAGGTGTATGCATAGTGTACATACATACACACATACACACACAGCACTTTGTGTCTTAGTGGAGTGGCAGCAATTATTCAAGATTATCTTCCAGAGCGACCTGGCACTGGAATCATGAATGAGTCAACTGTTTGGTGAAAAGATTCTAATGAAAGAGAAAGGCCTCCCTGCTGGTGCAAGGGGTTAAGCACAGCACTATGGAGCTATCATGAGTTCAATGAGCTCCCCAGCTAGGGAGCTGACCCACATGGTGCAGAAGACCTCCTCTATCCTGCTCCCGTCAGCAGCCTATGTAAATAGATCCACCTATTCTGCTCCCTACTCTGTCTCCGGTGAATCCTCTCATCTCTCAAACCTCTGACCCCAGTTCTCGTATGCATAAATAAATAAATCTTAACAACAACAACAACAACAACAAAGAACCTAATGGCAGGAAATGCACATTAAAAAATAAAAAAGATACTAAAGAGAAAAAATAAACTTAACCTTGTGCACACGGTACCACGATACCTTTTCTTTCCAGCAGGGCTGGGTCAATCGCACGGAATAAGCTCCTGGGGACATTTAGCAAATGCAGAGGACTGGAAATTTCATGTAAAACATGAGGGGTGATGGTGAAAGACGAGGAAATGGTGGCAAAATTTAGGACTCATTTTTATCTGCTTTCTCCCCATTCCTCAAATTGCATATTACATCTATGTGACAATCATGTTCCTTCATGAGTACCTCTGACCTCCCCTATATGAGTGGACTCTCTTAAGGTTTGCAATGTACTAAATGATGCTTATCACTCTTCCCAAATTGATATGTGGAAGCCCTAACTCCCACTGTAATTCTCCTTGGAGATAGAAATCTTTTAGGAGGTAATTAAGGTTAACTCAGGTCATGAGGTTGGGGTGCTCATTAACAAGATTGGTGGCCTTATAATAAAGAATGTGGACACTGTGAGGAAAGGCCGTGAGAGGACACAGCACGAAGGTGGCCTGGAAGAAAGCTGTCATCAGGAGCTGAGCCAGCCAGCACCTTCATCTTGGATTTCCCAGTCTGCAGGATTGTGAGAAACACATGGAGTCTGCAGTAAAATAACACATGGCATTCTGAGTAGACTAAGACAGGTTGCAATGGAAGTGTGCCCGGATAACAGGGGCTTATTCCCAGGATTCAAGGGGAGCATGCGGGTCCTCTGTCTCCCTGGCTGGGCAGCTATTGTTGGTTACAGAAGGTCTCAGATGCGGATAGCTATAGATTCATGGAAAACTGAATCTAACTCAGTGTAGGTTGGGATTCTGCCTGCTTTTTATTTGGTATTGATATTTTCTGTTGACTTACTGCAATACAGAGTGTCCCCACTAGGCAGCTTGAAATGAAGCTGCCTCTTGGCCTTCTGATTAGCCCAGATCTAGAAAACTTTGGCTCCAACTAAATAAAGCTGGAGTAGTAGGATGGGTTTCATGTGCCAAGAAATATCATGTTTTCTAGAACAAACCACATGGGGGCTATTTCTTGAAGGAGAGTTTGGCAATTTGCAGTCTCAATTATCTAGCAGGTCATAGTCAAACCTGGCAATCTCCAGTTTGATTGGGAGACATAGTTGCAGGATCCAGGCAGTGGTCTCCAGGCAAGATCCCCACAAATAGCATTTAACAGACCTTCACTGATTGAGTTTGGGCCCCCTGGGCCATTATCCATTAATAGGGTAGTTGACAGTTATCTGTGGTTAACAGATGCTATTATTTTCCAACCTCATTTGGGTTGGGGTTCTGAAGGTTTTTTGATTCTCAAGAAAGTATGGTTGAATAATTTGAAATTCAAATAATGAAGAATATAATCTTTGCCAGATTTATTTTCATCTCTGTGGGTCTTCTTTCATTTTGTATGACTGTTGGTCCTTCCTAGACCAGATCTAATATTTGTTCTTTCTCCCTTGCATATATGTGTCTGTTCTGAGTAGTTTCATAACATGCTAACATTTTCAGACTTTGTTTCTTATCTCAGATAAGATTATGTAGGTTAATGACTTTATTGTAAATTATGTTTTTCATTTATCCTGTTTAGTGATTCCAGACCTCTAAAGGCAGAGGCATCCATAAATTCAAGATGATTATGCTGCCACTGAAATTGAAGCCTCATTTTCCCCCTGAGGACATTTCTATTAATTATATATAACTCCTACATGTATTTGCTATAAAACACATTTAACTGCATCAAAAAGATGTCTATGATAAACAAAATAATGCTTAAAAATAATATAGCTTTCCACATCTGTCAAAAGAACGCAGACACTGATCACTTGCTATTGCTTTTATTGATATTAGATGGCATTAAGATAACTAAACATCAAGCAAAGCATAATTATGTATCTTTCATTATTCAACTCTTTCAAGAAACTTGTCAACACAGGCTTGATGCCTTGAGAAATAATGCCACTTTAAAGGAGTCATTACTGGGCTCAAACTGACAGCTCGATGTTTAAAATCAAGGACAATTAAATATTTGTTTATTATAGGTGCTATTTACTGCCTGAGAGAGACCTCAGTTCACCTTCATGAAGCATGTTTAAAAAATGGACGGAAGAAGAAAAAAAAAATGGACAGAAGAAATGCCCTGTTTGGATAATGGTTTACTTAAACAAGAATAGTTTAAAAAAAAAAAAAAATCCTGTGCTGTTTTGGCATCCCTGGCTGCTTTTGTTTGAAAAAGAATTTCAACTGAAATGGCATTCACAAATAATAAGAAAGCTGATTCTGGATAATAGTTGTAAATCTTTGTCTTACTAGCAAATTTTGAGTTTTTGTATGTGCCAACATTATTGGAAAGAGGTGGCTACCATTTCAGGGCAGGGAGAGTGAGTCAAAATGACATCAGTCAGGGATGGAGAACTAACAAAAACCAAGTGCTGTGTTAAGAGAGCTGGCTACAGCTTCCTAACAAAACGTGGTGTGTGGAAGCCTGTACCCAGAGGGGGCCTCCTGGGGGAAGGGAGAGGAGTCTACGCGCCGGCTCCTTTTCACCTCTAGAGTCTTGGCTCCTAGGAGACCCCACAGCGCGATAACGCCCGCCCCGGCACTCCTGAGTGGTGCAACCCCACACTCCTCCAGGCAGCCTCTGGGGAAGCCATAGCCTGAGGCTGCTTCAGCATCTGCAATTGTGGGTGGAGTCAGAGACTCGGTGAGTCAGGTTGAGCTGGCCTCAGACTCTGGTTCGCTGCAGCTCTCACTGTGTGGTTGCAATTGAAGCCATCACTGCCAGGGACCTCACACCGGGAGACGTAAACACCACGGAGCTCCCCAGTTAGCCGCCAGCCGGGAGGTCAGGAGGTCAGGCACATAGGCAGCATATAACATAGGGCCAGTATTCTTTTTATTGTCATTCAGGCCCCCATCTCAAAATTCCATGAAAAACATTTCCTGAGAACTGTGTTATTTGCCAACCCATGTGCCAAGGACAATACAGATAAAGAAAGCCAGGCCCTTGACCTCATAAACTATACCATAGTATATATGTAATATAATATATAAACCAAGACACTGGTTTATGAATTCTGCCCGGGAGAAAGGAAAGTTACAAAGAAGACAACGTGAGTGAGTATCTCAGTGTTGCCTCATTTCGATGAATAAAGATTATGAGAGATGTAGAAAATTAACCGAGTATCATGCACACGATTTCCTGAACACAGAAATAGGATATTCTTGAATGACTCCCTCTTGCTCCCTACCATGATGACCATACATAAGGCTTGACAAGTTCAAAGCAGGCCATCAGTGTGCTTTTGAAAATGAAACTGTCACCAAGAATCCAGAGTTTTTCTTGTATTCTACCATCCTCAAAGTTGGCTTTCAAGCTTAGAGTTATTGCCTGGTGATCTCAAAATGATTGCCGCAACTCCAAACATTACATCTTCACAGAGCAGCTTCCAGAAAGAGGAAGGAAAGCACTAATAGTTTTCTTCTTAAGCGTTTCTTCCTTATCGGGCCCTCCCTGGTGGAGCGATGGGTTAAAGAACAGCACTGCAGGCAGCCACAGCCAGCCTGAGCCCAGTTTAATAGGCCAGGAGGTGATCCACATGGAGGCAGACCTCTCCTGGCCCTCCTGCTGCTCCCCTCAGCAGTGTATTTCAGTCAGTCTGCCTGCTTTGCCCTGACTCTGTCTCTGGTGAATCCTCTCACTGTCCCTGCACCTCTGGCCTGTACCCCACCTCTGTATGCATAAATAAATAAATCTTTTTAAAAAATTCAAAGGAAAAATTTAGGAAAAAAAAAAACATTTCTTCCTTACCAAAAAAAATTTTCCAAAGGTTGTGGTAGACTTCCTTTTGTTTTTTGAAAGATTTTACTTATGGGCCCTCCCTGGTGGCGCAGCAGATTTAAACACAGCACTAGAAGCTAAAGCCACTTCAGCATGAGTTCGATCCCTGCCCCAGGAGGTGATCTACAGGGCCCACCAGACCTCTCCTGACCTGCCCACTGCTCCTCTCAGCAGTGTACGTCAGTCAGTCGATCTGTTCTGCTCCCCACTCTGTCTCTGGTGAATCCTCTCACTGCCTCTGCACCTCTGATCTTAATCCCTGTTCTGTATGCATAAATAAATAAATCTTTAAAAAAATTTTTTTACTCATTTATTTTTGTTAGAAGAACTAGGATGTAGACCAGAGGTGCAGGTAGTGAGAGGATTCACCAGAGACAGAGTGGGGAGCAGAACAGGTAGGTTAACTGAAATACACTGCTGAGGGGAGCAGCGGGGGAGACAGGAGATACACCTCCTTTTATCCACTAGTAACCTAAACTGGGTTGCATGACCAGCCTGAGATCAAACAGTGGATAAAGAGGTCAACATTGTCTTTACTAACTTAAATCCATCAAGATGCAGTCTGGCTGAATACATAATTACACTTCAAAACTGACTTCCTTCATCTTGCTTCTAGTCAGTTTGCTCTTTCTAACAAACAACTGTCATGCTTGAAATCCTTCTATGGACTTTCCTTATCTATAGGGCAAGTCCAACTTCTATGACCATTCATGATTCTTCATGTTAACGTTTCCATTTCAACCCCTCCCACTCTGGCCAAGGGCACTCCATTTCAGACATGTGAAATTCCAGAAAGCACCATAATTGTTACTTTTCTATTCTAAACACCCTTTAGTGTTTTCTATATATTGTCTGTTCTGACTTTCCGCATTGCATTTAGCAACTATAATTCAAACATGGACTTAAATGTCCCCTCTTTAGAAAGCATTACGGGTTGTTTCTCCCCTTTCTCATAGCATCCTGTTTATGCTCTTTTTATGACATTTACAGTCTTGTAGTCATTATTTGTTCATCTATCTCCTTAACAGAATGGAAATCCCCAGTGTCCAGAATGTAGAAATCACTTAAAAAGTGCTAGCAGATGGGAATTTCCCATGGATGTATCTACCAATATTAACCAGGTCTTTTATTTGTCTCTTGTTGAATTCTGATTCCAGAACTATTACAAACAGCTCCCAAACTTCAGAACCTAAGTGTAGTCTTCATCTCTCTCATCCTTAACAGGAAATGCCAGTGCCTACTTCTTAGAGACCATTGATGACATTAAGTTCAAAGTTCTTCATTTTCCTTCATTCACATCAACCCTCATGCCTAACAGTTAACATTTTTTCCACTCTCTTCATTCCCCTCACCTGAGAGGAAAAGAAGTTGTCTCGTCTAAGCACTCCCTCCTTGGAGGATCAGAGATTCTTTCCAGATCTTTCAATCCTCCTTTAACGGCCATTAGTAGTCCCATCCCTAAAATATCCATCAGACTGGTTAGTCTTGCCCTGCCTTACACCACAAATGATTCCTCTCCTGTTATTAGGGGCTTCAAACCCAGCAGAGGTTGCTAGAACTGGTTGCTCAAGTACCACATTATGCTCAAGAACCCATAATTGCATTTCACTTATTCTTGCAATATTTTTGAAATCACTTAAAAATAAGGGTTTCATAAGCTAGAAAGAAAAAGAAAAATATCAGATGGTTTCACTCATAACAGGAGCAAAAAGGACCAGGGAGAAAATAATAATAATGAGCAACCATATACCAGAGACATTTTACGGGGGTGGAGTGGGGAATGGGATCAAAAATGGGGTGGGGGGGAGGGAAGTGCATGGGACTATGGTGATGGCACACGGGTGACTCAGTGATGGAAAGTCCACAGTGATTACAAGATGGAAAAAGGCACAATATGATGTAAAAATAAACTATTATAACAATAATTAAAAAAGGATTTCAGACTTCCCTGTAAAGGTCAGACAGCTGGCAGTCCTTGGCTCATTTTTCCATGTGGTTCAGTGGTCTGGGCTCAGCTTTGGATGTGACATGTAATCACAAGGTATTCACCTGTTTTGGTGAATTCTGTTCCCTGTCAAGTCCTGAAATCACTTGAGTTTGCAATCTCCTATGAGTTTTGGTTTTGCCAATCTTGGAGGTGGAAATTGCCCTCTTGAAGGTTGCTGATGACTTCCTAGCTATGAGATACACAGATGTTTGCTCTCTCCTCATTGTTCTTGTGTGTCTTCCTCTATCACCTCTCTAGTGACTATGCCCAGCTCGGCTTCCTTAGCAACTTAGGTTCCTGGTTCTCTTAGATTCCTAATGCTGATGCTGCTGCTAATTCCTCTTGCCTCCTAAATGAATGTTTTTTCTGAGACTCAGCCCTAGAATTTTCTCTCTAGGATTCTACCTCAATTTTGTGGCTTTTGGTAGTCATCCTTTTATGTGACAATCTGCCAATCTCTGTCATTTTAAGATTTATGTATGCATACAAGAATTGCAGTACAGTCCAGAGATGTGGGGCCTGAGAGGATTCACCAGAGACAGAGTGAGGAGCAGAACAGGCAGATCTACTGAAACACACTGCTGAGGGGAGCAGGGAGAGGTCTGCTGTGCCATGTGGGTCAGCTCCCTGGCTGGGTGGTGATAGCATGATAACACTGAGACCTAACACCTATTGCACTAGGGAGGCTCCCAATCTGTCTTGATGTCTCTCTTCATGCTCTTTACGTGTATCTCCAACAATCAACTGGATACTGAACGTGTTTCCAGAACCTCTGATTTAACACATCTGAAACACAACTCATCATCTTACCCTTTCCTGGCCTACCCAGGCTCCTTGGAGTAGCCAACTGTTGGAGTTCTCAGCTACCCAGGTGAATATCATTTTGACCAACTCATTTATCATTCCTCAAAACACCTGGCCTCCCAACTTGCCTTCCTCCTCCTGTCCCTCATCCCAATCTATTCCTGACTCATTTCTGACAAAATTGTTTTTCTAAAATACTGCTGTGAGAATTAACTTTCTATCATTCTACATTTGAGACAGAGCCATCCAGGGACTGTAGTAGGTCAAAGTTCAGTGCCTAGTGGAGAACTGATCATGGCCCGTGGCATCTCACCCGCACACACAACTGCAAGATCACTCAGGTTCAGGGAACAACTCTATAGGGTTTATTTAACAAACATGGGAAACAAAGAACTCTCAAGGCCACAAATGGCCAGCTATCTCACCCAAGATAGTGTCCACAGTATCTAAAAGTCTTAAACAAAAGGCAACTCATCCAAGATGGTCCCATCTTGCCAATGAGGACTGGAACTCACAGCAGCCTCGGGTAGTAGGCCAGGATCCAACTTACCACAAGCTGGAACCGCTCATAGTTAGGGCCATTGAAATGATGCCACAGCATCCCACGGTCTGAAGATAGGGCTGGAGCAGAGGATGCTGGACCAGACAGCAGTGGAGGCAGCAGCACCAGTAATCAGTGCCAGATGATTGGATAATCCATAACTCCATGTTAGCGGCTCTCAAAGGTGACCCAGACAGTGTCAGTTGCCCATGAGCAGTGCTGGGAAGCTCTGGCCAGTAGTGCTGGTCACCTGGTCACTAGTGTTACAGCTTTTTGTGAGTTGCCCACACCAGCCCTGTACAACTCTGAGACACCAGGCCTGGGGCCTTGGGTCTTCTTTCAGGTGGTGTCAGGCAGACAGGAGGGCGGTGGCTCCTGGTCTCTGCAAAGAAATTTGGCTTCCCTGTGAAGATTTTTGGCTTTTGGAAGTCAGTTGCTGGATGCTTCTTCAGAGACCAGTCCCGAACTAGCTGCTGCCCCGACTTCTATCTTCTTTCAGGGCTCTCCCACCCCACTCACCCGCAGTCTGACTGGACTGTTTTGGGGATGGCTGAATGGACCATAGCAACAACTAGCTCACAGCTCACACCTGATCTACAGCCCATTCCAGGATCCAGGCACCAAATCTGTGCACCTCTCTAGGGCCTGCAGCTGGAGAAGGCCAATGGTAGAGTTGGCCAAGGGTCCCACTGCTCCTTGCAGCCCTGAATGGGGCCTGCATGCCCTGGGGTGGCTGGCAGGGGAACTACTGCTGTCTGCCTCACTGTGGGCCTCTGCCTGCTGCCTGAGCCTCCCCATACCCCCTGCTAACTGCCCCCTCCCCACCAACCTCAGCAGTGAGGCCACTGGTGGGGGATGGTAAAATGCCACCACCTGCTATGGTTTGCACCGCCTGCATGCAGCTCTCTGGAGCCCAGAGGTGGGGCGGGGGTAGGGGGCTGTCTCCAATTCCACATTCGGTACCTGAGAGAATAAGACACAGCGATTAGTCAGGATTCCTACCCATGTTCTCAGCAATCTAGTCATATTTAGAATGTAAAGCAACGCAGTCCACCTTAACCACATCATTCTTGATGCAGCAGAGACTTTAGTAGGTTCCAGCTTTGGAAGAAAAAAATCCAGAACTTATGACCTTTAGTCTCTAGGCTCAACCAGATTTTCTTTTTTAAAGATTTTATTTATTTATGCATACAGAACTGGGCTACAGGCCAGAGGTGCAGCAGTGGTGAGACGATTCACCAGAAACAGAGGGGAGCGCAGAACAGGCAGACCAACAAAGTACACTGCTGAGGGGAGCATGACATGCAGATCACCTCCCAGATGGGAATTGAACTTGCCCTGAAGTGGCCACGGTTTGGCTTGGCTTCCCAGTGTAACGCTCCAATCTGCTGTGCCACCAGGGAGGGCCCCTCAACCAGATTTTCTATAGACTACCTGACTAGACAACTTGAGGCACCTCATGTATTCTTCCTTTATGGAATCAGCTTTATGGTTTAGCTGTTCCTCCCATCATCCTTCCAGGCCCAATATCTCCAATATTTCACTGACACTGTCACCTGTCAAACACATCCTTGTATTTACGGCCAGGTCTTCTCTGCCCATGCCACAGTACACATCTTGTAAGGACTTAACTCTTCTTTTTTTTTCTTAAAGATTTATTTATTTATACTTGCAGAACTGGGGTACATGTCAGAGGTGTGGTGGGTGAGTGGATTCACCAGAGACAGAGTGGGGAGCAGAACGGGCAGACTGACAAAGTGACAAAGTATACTGCTGAGGGGAGCAGGGAACAGATCAGGAGAGGTCTGCTGAGCCATGTGGGTCAGCTCCAGGGCCTGGGATTGAACTCATACTGCAGTGGCTTAGGAGAGCTTCATAATGCAGTGCTTTAATCTATTGGGCCACCAGGGAGAGCCCAGGACTGACTCATTTTTTTTTAAATTTTTTTTTATTTTTACATCATTTTGTACATTTTTTTTTCCCATCTCAACTGTAATCCCTGCGGGTTTCCCATCACCAAGTTACCCGTGTGCCATCACCATAATCCCGTGTACTTCCCTCCCCACCCCCCAGTTTTTGATCCCATTCCCTACTCCACCCCCACAAAATGTCTCTGGTATATGGCTGTTCATTATTCTTGTTATTTTCTCGCCTGGTCCATTATACTCCTGCTATGAGTGAAACCATCCGGTATTTTTCTTTCTCTTTCTGGCTTATCTCACTAAGCATGATCTTTTCCAGCTCCATCCAAGTTGCTGCAAAAGACATGTGTTTCTCCTTTTTGGTCACTGAGTAATATTCCATTATATATATGTGTACCACATCTTTTTAATCCAAGGACTGACTCGTTCTTATCCCATCAGAATCCCCAGCACAGAATGCCCTCCCACCCAGCACTCTGATAAAGCTGCTTCTGTGGCAGGTGCTGAGCCAGGTGCTGGCATGCAGAGATGATGAGGCAGAGACCCTGCCCTGGTGGGGTTCTTCAGATTGGTGAGATAAACACGTGACTGTGAAATGGTGAGGGCAGAGTTGTATACAAGGGAAGGGGAACTTACTAATGGAAGGTGACTGAGCACAGAAGCCTCAGTGGATGTGACATTTGACTCAGGCAGTAAAGGAAGCGTGCTCAAGATGCAGACAGGAGAAATGATTGAAGTGAAACTGAAGTCAGCTATACTTACAATTATTTTTAAAACATATAAAAACTGGGGTATAGACAAGGCAAGGGGTGAGAAGATTCACCAGAGACAAGTGGGGAACAGAACAGGTGGATGTACTGAAATACACTGCTGAGGGGAGCAGTGGGCAGAACAGGAGAGGTCTGCTGGGCCATGTGGGTCAGCTCCCTGGCTAGGGATTGAACTCATGCTGCTGTGGTTGGTGATAGCTTGATAACACCGAGACTTTAATCCCTGTGGACCAGGGAGGCCCCTATATTTACAATTTATTGGCAATTATGTTTCTAGTAAGGTAGCAACATTGAAGAATTAGCTAAACTATTTAGATTATGTAGATTTTACTTTGGCATGAAACATATCTATGAGTTAGCGCCATAATATAGAGATGGATTTTACCAAAGGAAATAAGTGGCAGACAAAATCACCTTGATCCACTCTAATTCTTGGTCATTGACTCCTTCTAGGAAAATGTTTTAGGCTAACATTTATTGCCATTTAAAATAAAAAGGGGGTAGTGGCCCTCCCTGGTGGCGCAGTGGGTTAAAGCACTGTACTAAGAATCAAAAGCTACTTCTGCATGAGTTCGATTCCCGCATGCCCCGGAGGATATCCACAGGGCCCGGCAGACCTCTCCTGACCCGCCCGCTGCTCCCCTCAGCAGTGTACTTCGTCGATCTGCCTGTTCTGCTCCCCACTCTGTCTCTGGTGAAGCCTCTCATCCTCCGCATCTCTGGCCTGTACCCCAGTTCTGTATGAATAAATAAATCTTTAAAAAAAAAAGGGGGGGGGTAGCTATCTTTGGTACAGATAGCTAGTAAAAGCTATCATACTATACATACTGCAAGCATAGTCTCTTTAGTCCCAGTACTACTTAGATTTTGGAACACTTCCACCTTCTAAACATGATTTGAACAGCATTATCACCCGCCAAGGCTGAAGTCACGGCTAAAATGGCTTCCCAAAAGAAGGTAATACCCAGAATGTGTCAGAATGTGTCAGAATGACTTGATTTTTTTTTTTTTTGCTAGAACACACAGCTTTAGTTGAGTAAGGTAAACAAAAAGGCCAGCAACTTTAACTATGACTGATTTCCCTTGATCATCTTAACTAAAATCTCTTTTTACATGAGGAAAGATTTCCCATCAGCAGTTTTTTAAAGGGACATCTGGCTTCAAAAGCTTTTATTGCTTTCTTTTTTCTATTGTAAAAATATTAAGTCAAGCATTTCTGGGGAGACACGCAACAAAAATGCCAACATCAAACTAAGTCCTGCTGACTTCCACTGGGACTGTTTCCACAATAACAAGTGGTTACTTTTGTTTTTATTTTTTTTTTTTCACCATCAGTAAGTAGTCCTAGAAATACACCAGTAAATAGTCCTAGAAATACAGCACAAGGCTAGTGATCAATAAAATGAACGATTTCAAAACAGCACACAATTACAAGTAAAAAACTCAGAAAATTAGATTTGAAAAACAAAGAATTTAGGGACCTTCCTAAATTTGCAGGGGTTAAGTAACAGTGTTAACAAGCTATGGCAGCCACTGACGCATGAATTTGATCCCCAGCCAGGGAGGTGATCCACATGGCACAGAAGACCTCGCTGACCTGCTGGCTGCTCCCCTCAGCAGTGTATTTCAGTCCATCTGCCTGTTCTACTCCCCACTCTGGTGAATCCTCTGCCCCAACACCTCTGGCCTGTACCCCAGTTCTGTATACATAAAATAAATAAATCTTTTTAAAAGTCTTAATAATTTAACCCTGAAAATTGGGCTGAAGCCATCCACACCTCATCAAGTGACTTCCTACCATCAGAATTAAGCTTTGGAGGGGATTGTCAGACCCGAGAGAATGTGCACTGCTGTCAAGCCTTGTAATGTCAAACCCAGAGCCCGGGAAAGCCAGCCTGTCCCAGGGCTGGCCCGGGGAAGTAGGCAGGGAGCCATAGTGTCCAGCCCCTGTTGCCCTTTGAACCAAATCAATGGAGATCTTTCTTTGCTTGTGATAAAGGCATCATGGACTGATAAGCACCATTTGGAAATCTTCATTCTGATAAACATCACTAAGACACTGTGAGTGTTACTGAGTTCTAGGTCTTTCTTGGGGCCAGAAAATCACTTTGCAATGTGCCTCTTGGGCAAACTCCAGTTCCCCAGCTGGAGGACCATAAATATGGTAAGAATCAGGAGAATTTCTTTTCTTTTTATTGCTTGCTAGATAACAAATTAAACACAGGAAAGGAGTGACAAACCTCTATGTTGTGTTGTCTTAGGCATCAGAGAACAACTGATTAACCAGGTTGAATTCTTTTCCCTGTTTGCTTTTTGAAGCATAGTATACAGGTGGGAGTTAGTGGGGGCAGCAGAAGCAGAGGAATGAAGCTGAGCTACAATCTCATATTGCACTCTTTTCCCTAGCTGGGAGAGAGGGTAGAGGTTTAGGGGGGCAGGGGGTGGCAAGGGTGCCAGGCTGGAGGATCCAGCTGCCTCTGGCTTCTGCGGCTGGTGTAATGGCTCTGTTCTCACAGAAGTGCTGATAGAACATGACGAATAGAAAACAGATGTGAACTGACCTTCCAAAAATGTATTTCAAGGCCTTTTAATCTTCACAAGAATCCTTCAGAATGAGAGATGCCTTCAAAACAGCAATGCGTGGACATTTAAAGAAGGGCTGCTTTTTTGCCTAGGACAACGCCCCCACTCCTTGCCCCCCACCCCGCCCTGCTTGTCCCAGCCCTCCCTTCGTGCCCTGTTCTTTCACAAAGGTGTCGTCAGGGCCTCCCTCGTGGCATAAGGGGTTAAGTCTTAGCACTATGAAGCTACCTGCAGCCCCTGCAGCACAAGTTCGATCCCTGTCAGGGAGGTGACCTACTTGGCGCAACAGACATCTCCTCAGCACTGTACTTAGTCCATCTGCCTGTTCTTCCCACTGTCTCTGGTGAATCTTTCTCCTACCCCCATCTCTGGCTTACACCCCAGCGCTTATATGCATAAATAAATAAATCTTTAAAAAATAACCAAAGATGCCATCAGAGATAGTCATCTCCCCCCACACACAACCCCCACCTGTCAACGCAGTCTTGACTTTCACAGGTGGTCCACTTCAGTAAGCAGAGTGGACACTCCTGTTTTTGCCATTGGACCCATTTCTGCTTTGCAATTGTCACTCTCACTGGGTCCCTTGCTAGCTCCAAATACTTTCTGACACTAAGTGTTAATTTGGAACCACTGAGTACACTGGACTTTTGGCCACTGAAGTTAGAAATACTGAGGTCAAGTGGTGCAAAGGCTAACCAGGGGAACAAGTTCTCATGCTCCTCTTTTACTGGCTTCCAGGTCCCTGACTTTGAGGGCAAAGTCCTGGGCTTTCAGCATGTGCATGTGGCTTGCACCATGTGTGATTCTAAGATTCTGGATTACTTTGCTTATGTTCTTTGTGGATATCTATCTGCTTCCTGCAAGAATTTGAGAGGGATTTCCCAGAGTTTAATATTCCCAGTGGTCACTACTTTGTAGAAGACTTTTCTTCTTTGTCAAGTTGTTGAATTCTCACAAAACCATTCATGGCAACCTTTCTCCTGAGAGGGAATGCCATGTAAATGCTCCGCAGCACGTTCACCCCTGATGCCACTGATGAGCAATCAACTACATCACCCCAGTTAATCCCAAATCAATCAGGCTTCAAAGTCTGACTCAGAAGTCTCAGTGAGTCAACCAGTTCTTACCTTGGACTTTCAGGGAATTTGCTTCTTATTTATTTATTTATGCATACAAGAGCTGGTGTGTAGGCCAAAGGTGTGGGGTGTGAGAGGCTTCACCAGAGACAGAGAGGTCTGCTGCGCCATGTGGATCAGCTCCTTGGCTGGGGATCGAACTCATGCTGCAGTGGCTGCTGATAGCTTGATAATGCTATTATTTACTTAATCCCTTGCACCACCAGGGAGGCCCCAAATTCTGTTCTTAAGAAGTCAATGTGTTATAGGGCACCCCAATGTGAATTGGGTTGCCTGTCTGTGGGTAATCTGTTATAGGGCAGGGGGAGAGGGACACCCCTGAAGCCCCAAACCTGTTTGCTCTAAGTGGGTTCTGCCATCCAACACAACAAGACAAAACATATAAAATTTTAATGAAAAGGGACTTTAATACAGTGAATATACAATACGGAACACAAAGAATAGAACTTCTAAATCAAACACCTGACGTGACCCATCCCTTCGTGGGCAAAAGTCAACCCAAAAGGGATTGGCCCAAAGCAAGGCCTGAAAGCCGCCACAAGACTAAAGCACCTTCTGGCCGGGACCCATGGAAAAGGGTCAGAAATGGCCAGACCAGTCTGGGAGGAAAAGAGCAAAATCAAAATCAATATAAACAGTGCCACAGTCACCTCCCTACAGGTCTCTCACCCACATCTGCCTTAACCAGTCCAGGGTCAGGAAACAAGCACGGTTTCTTCATCACATGCTTGCTGCTCCATGGGGCTTCCTCAGGTCTCCTTCTTGTTCTCCATCCTGCTTCCTTCCTTTTTCTTCTCCTCTGATTCCTTCTCTCCTCTCCTTTTTCTCTGCTCAGCTCCACCCTCCTGGGTGGGGCAGGGAACCTGGAACCTCCCCTTTTCCTAGGGACCACCCTGTTACAAGTGTAGGCCCTCGCTGGTGGTACAAGGAGTTGTTTCAGTACTGTCAAGCTATCATCAGCCAGTGCAGCGCAGAAGTGATCTCTGGCCAGGGAGCTGACCCACAGAGTGAAGCAGACCTCTCCTGTTTCATCCGGCTGCTGCTCCCCTTAGCAGTGGATTTCAGCCAATCCATCTTTTCTGCTCCCCACTCTATTTCTGTTGAAGCCTCTCACCTCCTGCACGTCTGGCTTGCACCCAGTTCTTGTTTGCATAAATAAAATAAAATAAAATAAAATAAATCTTAAAAACAAGAAGTCAGTGTATTTTCTACTACTTTCAGACATCATGGGATCTTATGGGATGAGATATGTCAATTTTATAAAAGGGAAATGAAGTTATAGACATGAAATAACATGTTATTTCAAAACTATTAAGTGGTGGAATAGGATTCAGTTAGATTTATCTGTAATGGTCACTCCAAATTTTTTGTATTAGAAGGGTTGGGGGCAGACACCTGATGGCAGTATGTGCAGGGAACTTTTCTTGAACCTTGTTTACGCAGCTAGGTCATTACTTTACTTAGTATATTCAGTTGGTTTAGGTCAATAAGGTGATGGAGATCAGGTGGGCTGTATCCTCCTCACTGCAAGCTACTTCTTGGGTTGCCACCACGCTTTTAACACCAAGATCTATGTTCTTTCTATTGGCAGCATTAAAACATGAGATTCTAGGAAGAAAAATTGATTTTTTTTTCTTTTCTTTTTGTAGAACTGGGATTAGGCCAGAGGTGCAAGGGGTGAGAGGATTCGCTGGAGACAGAAGTAGGGAGCAGAACAGATGGAATGACTGAAGGGCACTGCTGAGGGGAGCAGAAGATGAGATAGGCGCAGTCTGCTGAACCATGTGAGTCACCTCCCTGACTGGGACTCAGGGCTGTAGTGAAGATAGCACTGAGACTTAATCTCTAGGCTACTAGGAAGTCTCCTGAAGAAAAATTGAAAGACAAATCTACAACTAGTAGCTTATTGGTTCACAGATTTGTTAACCCAAAGTTCTGTCCTCTGCCCGGTTTGCTGGTTCATTCACACAAGTGCAGACCCAACAACATTGTGATTTTCTTCAAACGGCCATATGTCCTGCTTCCTCACTTCTAGGTCTTTGCACATGCTCTTCCCTCTACCTGGAATCCTCTCCCTTCCTGCCCTGCTTTCTCTTCTCCCACAACCTCCCTTGCCCTGGTAAACTCCTACGTTTCAGCTCCAATGTGACATCCTCCCTCCCACCTCAGCCTACTCTAGCCCTCACCATGCTCACCACGTGTAAGTCATTCTGGAGCTGACTTGTGGCTTCATTCTAACTGCTTGTTTGTGCAAATGTGGGCTGCTCACTAATCCTCTTACTGTTTGACTTTCCCCACCTTAATAGGAAGACAATAGTGGGATCTTAGCCCTTGAGTTAAATCCAGGTTTACTAGGAGAATATCTTCTAAGCACTTAGATCAACCTGACTCATGGCACGCGCTCGTACCTGTTAACTATTAGCATGTTTACAGGAATAGGAGGGGGCTGTCACATGCTGGGCCTGTGGATCTCCAGTTGTACAAGCATAACCTGCCCCTGCTCCACACTCAAACTATACTAGATTCTGATCTAGACTTTATCTAGATTCTGAAATACACGAATGTTTCTATTTCTGTCTTTGCTCCCCTCCAGCCTAGCCAGAAGGAACTTCATCAAACTAGAGTCAGATCATGTTGTTTTTCTGGTTTCCCATTTACTCGGGGTAACAATGAATGTCCTTGCAATGGCCACCAAGACCCTGTGTGGTTAGGCTCCTTATCGATGTGACCTCATCTTCTGCTACTACTCTCCTTACTTGACTCCGATCATGTTGGCTCATGGCTGCTCTGGGAACACATTAGGAATGCCTTCATGTCTTTGCTTTGAAAGGGAGTTTACTCTGACTGTTCCTTCTGCCTGGACCACTCGATCCAGAGAGTTGTTAACTAATCCTGTCTCCATCGATGCCTGTGATTATGTCACCTTCTCCATAAGGCCTGCATTGCTACACTATTAAAAATGGCAAAATTGGACCTCCCTGGTGATGCAAGCAGTGAAGGCAGTCCTCTGAAACCATCAGCAGCCACTGCAGCATGAGTTGGCTCCCCAGCAGGGAGCTGACCCACATGGCGTGGCTGATCTCTCCTGTCTCACCTGCTGCTCCTCTCAGCAGTGCATTTCGGTAAATTGGCTGTTCTGCTCCCCACTCTGTCTCTGGTGAGTACTCTCACCCCTTGGCACTTCTGGCCTATACTCCAGTTCTTGTGTATATAAATGAATAAATCTTTTTTAAAAATGGCAAACTTATCAGACACACATACAACAAAGAAAAAATTAAGAGGCTAATTTTGAAGATAGTAGGTATCTTTCTGTATGTTTAGAGCACAAAGTAGTAAAGGTGTCACTGTTATATACATTCTCCAAGTCCACCAAGTTGTATACATTAAATATGTGCAGCTTTTGTGTGTTAATCATACCTCAATAAAGTAGTTTTACAAAAAATAGAAAAGCAAAGTGCCAACCTTGTCCACACTCACTCCAAGCACATCCTTACCTTGCTTCATTTCTCTAACACCTTCCACTTAACACTACCATTAACTTACTTATTACGTTTATTGTTATTTCCCTATTTTCTCTTCTGGAATGCCATGTCACAAGGGACCTTCGTTTATTCACTGATATATTCCCAACTGCTTAGAACAGTTCCTGCCACATTCAAGGGACTTAATCCATATTCTTGAAGGCCTGGTGACAAACGCCTGCACGCATGCCTATGTAGGAGTATCCACAGTTTCAATTTAGAGTTACTGTGGGTTGGTAAGATTACTGGGGGGGGGGGGCCCTCCGCTCAATGAGGCAAGCAAATGCTCCTCTTACAGTTTTGACATAATGCCCTACAAAGGCTTCAACTGCAAGGATCTTTGCAACAAAGCCCCATCTTTGTGTAGCATGGACACGATCTGATCGCTGGGTGCAGTGCTGTCTAGGTGTGGTCCCGCACATGTGGCCTTCATGGAATGTCCCGATTAGTTATCAGATGTGTCTGAGCAGCTCTGGAGAATAGCTTGTCAGTTCAGGTCTCATCAGGAAGAAATGTTTTTTCATTAGCAGTTCATTGAAATCTTTCTTGGCCTATCTCTGTCTTTCAGTAACTCAAAAAAGCTTTCTCCTTCATAGTCTCTTTTGTTGAACTTTGTCCTTATTGATAGCTATAAATAGAGTGAGTGCTTCTTAAGTTATGATGACAGTGGTTGTTTTGACTGAATATTTCAATCCCATTCCAATTATTCTGTGTACCTAGCTGACTTTGGTCTCATGTTACATAAAAATTATAATAGGGATAAAGTAGCGTATTGACATTACAGGCCACAGGATCTGGATTCTTCGAGAGAAGTGACGTGTAGACAATCAAGATATAGAATGGTTGACTCTTGATATATAAAACTTCCTAATTGTTGGAAATGATTTATAGAAAATGTCCCAAAAAGGCAAATCAGGAAACAGAGAAAATTAGTGGTTGCCTGGGGCTGAAGGTGGGACTGGGGAGTGATGGCAAATGAGGACAAACTATTTTAGGAGTAATGAAAATAATCTTAGATTGCACAACTCTGTTAACTTACCAAAAGCTGTTGAATTATACACTAAAATGAGAGAACTTTATGGCTTGTGTATTAGTTTGCTTAGGCTGCTATGGCAAGGAACCACACAGTGAGAGGCTTAAACAACAGTAATCTATGTCTCCCTGTTTTGAAGGCTGGAACTCTGAGACCAAGACGTCAGCAGAGTTGATCCTTCCTGAGAGCTGTGAAGGAAGAAGCTGCTCTCACTCTGTTTCCTGGACTGTTTCAATCTTCCTTGACTTGTGGCTGCCTAGCTTCTTACTTCATCTCCACATCACCTTCCCTTTGTATGTGACTGAGTCCAGTCATAATGCATTAGGTTTTCCCCTATGACCTCATTTAAGTGCATCTTTAAAGAATTTTTCTCCCAATATGGATACATTCTGAGGCAGAGAGTTAGGATGTCAACATACAAGTTTGGGGGTGGGTGGGAAAACATTCAGCCCAAGACACAATGTTCAATAAAGCACCCTTCTATATACAATAGTTGTTGTTGAGGTTCTGGGTACTAAGTCAAGTACTTTATATATATCATCTCATCTGATCTTCTCCACACTATGAGGTAAGTATAATTATGTCCTTTTTAAACTTGAGGAAAGTAAGGCACAGAGAACTTAAATAGTTTGTCTACGGTCACAAAGCCAGTAAGTAATGGAGCTACAATTCAAACCACGTAGCCCAACTCCTATGCCCACACTTTAGCCCCTTGTTAACATCTCCATGTACCAAGCAGTCAGGCCTTTTAAATCAGACCTCTGATTGTTTCATAATCTCAATTTTATGCATGAGAAAACTGCTCAGAGAAGTTAAGCAATCTGCCCAGTTTACACAGTCCCTAATTGGGCTTTCTCCAAAACCCAAGTCATTTCTAAATATTATAATATTTATAATTATGGTTAACTACGGCTCTCCCAATTTTTATAGTAAAGCAAACTTTTGGGGAAAATTTGGCAATATCATTAACATTTTAAAATAGATAATACTTTTTTTTAAAATCCAGCAATATCATGACTAGCAATTTTGCTTTGCTCTGTAGAAATATATATATATAAGAAGATGTTCACTATAGCACTAACTACAGTGGCAAAAAAAACTTAGGGCCCTCCCTGGCGGTGCAGCGGGTTAAAGCACAGCACTAAGAAACTAAAGCCACTTCAGCATGAGTTCCATCCCCGCCCTGGAGGTGACCCACATGGCGCGGCAGACCTCTCCTGGCCCACCCGCTGCTCCCCTCAGCAGTGTACTTTCTCCATCTGCCTGTTCTGCTCTCCACTCTGTCTCTGGTGAATCCTCTCACTGCCCCTGCACCTCTGCCCTGTACCCCAGTTCTGTATACATACATAAATAAATCTTTAAATTAAAAAAAGGTAGATAAAGTCTCCTCAACCTACTTTCTTCTGACAAGAAGGGCTAGCTACACTCAAGGGAGAATGGCCCTTCAACTTGGTTAGAGCTGACTGGACTTGGTGGCGGCTCAACCCAATCTGAATCCATCAGATGAACTCCTCCATCTAACTTCAGCCATTACTGGTGTTTGGACTGGAGCTGGTCCAGCTGGGTGTATGGAGAAGTGCAGGAAGTTGGCTACAGAGACAGTGAAGGCAATACACAAAAGCTGAGAGAGTAGAAATGGCCTTGGATAGAGTGGCCTTGAGTCTTCCTCCCCACCTTTCCAACTGCCTGGTCTCACCTGCAGGGTGGGATCATTGCCCTCTGAATATAAAAAGTTTGCCTCTAAAGTTTTATCTATTTCTTAGGGGAAGTACCTACCCTCTGTTGAATTATCTGAGTTTTATGTCTGTGGCTGGACCCTGACTACTATAGATATCTTTGCAAATAAAAACATAGAAGTCTACATCATGTATTTTTAAAAAAGATTTATTTATTTATGCATACAGAACTGGGGTATAGGCAGATGAATGAAGTACACTGCTGAGGGGAGCAGCAGCAAGACAGGAGAGGTCTGCTGTGCCATGTGGGCCACCTCCTGGGCTGGGGATCGAGCTCACACTGAAGTGGCTGAGGCTAGCTTGCAGTGCTGCACCCTAACCTGCTGCACCACCAAGGGGGGCCCTCATATATTTTTTTTTAAGATTTATTTTATTTATGCCTACAAGAGCTGGGGTGTAAGCCAGAGATGCAGGGGATGGGGTGGGGGTGAGAGGACCCATCAGAGACAGAGGGGAGCAGAACAGGTGGATTGGCTGAAATCCACTGCTGAGGGGAGCAGTGGGTGAGACAGGAGAGGTCTGCTGCACCATGTGGTCAACTGCCTGGCCGGGGCTGCAGTGGCTGCCATATATATACTTGATAGTGCTGAAACTTAATCCCTTGTGCCACCAGGGAGGCCCTACATCATGTATTTTAAGAGCGGCCTATGTTTCACTGTGTGAGTGTTCCATTGTTCTTTCAGTCATGTAGCTACTGATGGACATTTAACTTTCCTAAGTTTTTTGTTTTGTTTTTTAAAAAACGTTTATTTATTTTATTTAGGCATACAGAACTGGGGTACAGGCCAGAGGTTCAGAGGCAGTGAAAGGATTCACCAGAGACAGAGTGGGGAGCAGAACAGGCAGATCGATAAAGTACACTGTTGAGGGGAGCAGCGGGCAGGTCAGGAGAGGTCTGCCGCACCATGTGGGTCACCTCCCGGGTCAGGGATCGAACTTACACTGAGGTAGCTGCGGCTCGCTTGCAGTGCTGTGCTTTAAACCATTGCACCAGCAGGACCTAATTTTATCTACTCTTAACCAATGGGCAAACCTGTTGTTACTAGTGCCATCAAGATAGGGAATTCATGATGAAGAGAAGATCAGAACAGAAGATGATCGCTTACATTTTGAATATGTTCAGTGGCAATGCCCACAGAACAGCCAAATTATTGGCCAGGAGATAACTAAATGTAGAGTTCAGAGCTTGGCGTGGAAATGTGGACTAGAAATCTAGGCTTGTGGCAATTAAGAAAACCAAAAATGGATATTTGTAAATGTGGGTAAATAAAAAAATGCTGGTTCAGAAGGGAGTCTTAGAGGATAAAAAATATTTACAGGATAAACAAAGAGAGAAAACATAATAAAAGACACTAAGAAAAACTGCCAAAAGATCTAGTGAAGAAGGGGGGGGGGATCTTGAAGAGAGAAAGAAAAACGAAGTTTCAAGGAAAAGAAAACAGAATCGTTGGTCATGGCCCCAACATCTCTGATGTGGTGAGCATCAGAGTGACAGAAAGAAACATGTGCAATGAATTTAAGTTAGGAAGTTAATTCTTCTTGATACCATGCGTCTGTAATTACTCATGGAACAGGGAGGTGACAGGACTGAGCAGGTTAAGCAGAAGTAAGGCAGTGTGGTGAGCCTGACAGCTCTCCATTAAACCCCTAGGGCAGGTGACCTCGGACTAAAGTACTCAGTGGAGACACTGACAAAGGCCCGTTTTTAAGCTTTACTTTGAATTCACAGAGCAGATCCTGGGGCTCCCTCTTGGGGCTGGTGCCCTTGTGTATTTCCAGACTCGAGAAACAATAGAACAAGGACCAGCAAGCTACGGGGCCTGGTCTGCCTCTGTCCAACTGCCTGTTTTGATATTACCTGTGAACTAAAGAAGTTTTCTACATTTTTCAATGTTTGAAAAAAAAAATCAAATGAATGAACATATTTTGTGATGAGAAAAGTACATGACATCAAATTGCAGTGTTATTAAATGTATTTTTTTGGAACATAGTGCTTGTGAGTGTTGTGTGTGTGTGTGTGTGTGTGGCTATTTTCATGTCGAGTTTAGTAGTGACAGCAAATGCTTGATGGAAAAGCCTGAAGTATTTACTCTCTGGCCCTTTTCAGAAAATATCTATAGGTTCTACCCTAGAAAACATCTGGGCATCTGGGACCTTTATTTGCTCTTTTTTTTTTTTTAAAGATTTATTTATTTATGCATACAGGACTTAGGTACAGGTCAGAGGTGCAAAGGTGCAAGAGTATTCACTAGAGACAGAGTGGGGAGCAGAACAGGCAGATGGATGAAGTACACTGCTGAGGGGAGCAGCGGGCAAGACAGGAGAGGTCTGCCACCATGTGGGTCACCTCTGGGACTGGGGATTGAACCCGCACTGATGTGACTGCAGCTAACTTGCAGTGCTGTGTCCTAACCCGTTGAGCTACCAGGAAGGGCCCCTTTATTTGCTCTTTAGAGAGAGAAAAGTAATTTAACCTTGGTTACTAAGCATACTGTAAATTTATCTAACTTCCCCAGGTTAGAAAGACCCATAGACACCCCCATTTCAGGTCAGATCTCAGAGTTTCACCTTCGACATAGTCTTACGTGTGATATTTTGGGACATGGCTGGGCAAAACTGTGCAAGCAGTGAGCAGGTTAGAGTAGATGGAGAGAAAGCCACCATCTGTAACTATACCTGTGCCTTGGAGTGGAACAGACCCAGTGCAGAAACAGGAAGTTAAATGCAGAAAGCAATAAGATGCCAGCATCCATTTATTGAGCTTCCTGTATGCTATGCTGGCCAAGTGTTTTACATACAATTAGCAAGATAAGCAAAACTAAAGTTTCTTTCACCCCAAGAGTGAAAAGTCTGAAGGATGGTAATACAAGAGTTGGTCAGGCCTACCTGGTGGCTCAAGGGGCTAAATCTCAGCATTATGAAGCTATTGGCAACCACTGCAGCACAAGTTCAATCCCCGGCAGGAAACTGACCCATATGGAACAGCAGGCCTCTCCTGTCTCCTTACTGCTCCCCTCAACAGTGGATTTCATTAGACCCACCTGTTCTGCTCCCTTGCTGCTCTGGTGATTCCTTTCATTTCCCCCACATCTCTGGCCTGTATCCATTTTTTTTTTTTTTAAAGATTTATTTATTCATACAGAACTGGGGTACAGGCCAGAGGCTCAGGGGTGGTGAGAGGCTTCACCAGAGACAGAGTGGTGAGCAGAACAGGCAGATCGACGAAGTACACTGCTGAGGGAAGCAGCGGGCGGGTCAGGAGAGGTCTGGCTCGCCGTGTGGTCTCCTCTGGGGCAGGCGGCAGGCGGGAATCGAACTCATGTGGAAGTGGCTTCAGATTCTCAGTGCTGTGCTTTAATCCGCTGCGCCACCAGGGAGGGCCGCCTGTATCCATTTTTATATGCATAAATAAACAAAGCTTAAAAAAAAAAAAGAGTAGGGTGAACATCTCAGTTTCACAGTGGGACCTATCAAAGGTAGGTTATTTATTTTTCAAATTGAGATAAAATTCACATATCATAAAGTAGACAAGTTTAAGTGAATTTTAGTAGCAACAAGGTTGTGTAACCATTACTACTAATTCCAGAAAATGTCCATTACCTCAGAATAAAATCCTGTAACTAGTCATTCCCCACATCCCTTCATAACCCATTCCCTGGCAACCCCTCTGACTCCCCAGTTCTATGAATTTTTCTGTGCTGGACATTTCACCTGAGTGATACCACACATGGCCTTTGTATCTGGCATCTGTCACATAGCTTGTTCACTAGGTTCATCTATATTGTAGCATGTTTCAGCACCCCATTCATTTTCATTGCTGAATAATGCGTTGTATTAATATACACTTTCATCTCTTCATCAGTTGATGGACATTTGAGTTGCTTCCATTTTGGGATAGGTACATATTATATATATTCAAGTACAAGTTTTTATGTGGACATATGTTTTCAATTCTTTTAGGTATATACCTAGGAGTAGAATTGCAGGGTAATTTAGTAATCTTTGGCTTTCTGAGGAACTCCCAAACTATTTTGTTCCCCCTAGACAGTTCAACCATTTTACATTCTTACCAGCAATGTGTGAGAGCATCAGTGTTAACACATTCTTGTACAGTGTTGTTATAATCTGTTTCTTTTATTCAGTTGTTGGAGTGGTTGTGAAGTGAGATTTCATTGTAGTTGTGATTTGCATTTCCCTAGTGACAAATGATTTTTGAGCATAGTTTCAGAAGCTTATTGACCATTTACATTTCTTACTTGGACAAATGTCTTTAATTTCTTGATAGCATTCTTTGAGTTTTTAATGCTGAGTCCAATTTATCTATTTTTTTTCCCTTGGTTGAACTTTGGATATTATATTCCTAAATACTTGATTCTTTTTGATGCCATTATAAATGGAGCGGTTTTCTAAATTTTATTTTCAGATTGTTCATTGCTGGTGTATAGAAATAAAACTGATTTTTGTTTATTGATCTTGTGTCCTGAAACCTTGTCACACCCACTTGTTTTAGGGGTTTCTATGTATAAAATCATATCATCTGCAAATAGAAAGAGTTTTGCTCCTTCCTTCTGATCTGGATGTTTTTTCTTGCTTAATTGCCCTGGCTAGAACCTCTAGCACGTTGAATAAATATAGTGCAAGCAAACATCCTTGTCTTGATATTCATCTTAGGGAGAAAGCACCCAGTCTTTTACAATCATGTCTGACATTAACTGTGGGTTTCCATAAATGCTGAGAAAGTTCCCTTCTTGACCTAATTTGTTGAGCAATATTTATCATAAGAGGGCACTACTGGATTTTGTCAAATGCTTTTTCTGCTTCTATTGAGATGATCATGTGGCATTTATCCTTTATTCCATTATTATATGTATGTATTAGCTTGGGAGGGTTGGTATAACAACGTGGAGCTTAAAAATAATAAATGAGTGAGTTCAATTCCCAGCCAGGGAGGTGAACCACATGGCACAGAAGACCTCTCCTGACCCACCTGCTGCTCCCCTCAGCAGTGTATTTCAGTTAATCTGCCTGTTCTGCTCCCCACCCTGTCTCTGTTGAATCCTCTCACCGCCCCTGCACCTTTGGCCTGTACCCCAGTTCTGTATGCATAAATAAATAAATCTTTACAATAAATTTTCTTACAGTTGCAAGTCTAAGATCAGGGGTTGGTTTCTGCTGAGGCATTTCTCCTCAATTCATAGATGGCAATCTACTCTCAATGTCTTTAAAAGTTCTTAGTCCTTTTTTTCAGAAGACTCAGTCATATCAGATTAGGAACCACTCTTAGGAATTCCTTTTAATTTTGTTATCTAAACAAAGAAAAACTTTGCATGTATGTAAGTTTATAGGATGATTTGAACTATCTTAATGATGTAAGTACAGCTCAGGTCTCTGCTGTTGATATGCAAATTATAGTAAATAGACTTGTGGTTTAAGTTATGCAAATAATTAGGTCAAATAAGCATGACAATTCTTACTAATTTTGAGATTATATTTGCCCAGATTAACTGGAAGGACAATGAACCAAAATTCTGGGAACAGGAATTTGAGTGTTATAGTAACAGTAAGCTCTGAGTAAGAGAGTCCTTCTTTCTTGAAAAGTTAATTTTGAGTTGAAAATTGACAGGGATGTGGGAGAAGCTATGCCAGGTTGAAGGTTAGCAGGGTATATTACACAAGAACATTGGAATCTAGATGGTCAACTAATTTTAAGTGCAAATAACTAAAAGTACTGAGAAAGCCAGACCAGAGTCTAGGCTGGGATAGAAGATAGAAAAACCCTTATCTTTACCCACCTATTTTTACCTCTTGATCATGATATATTTATCTGTTCCCTGGACAATTCACTGAGGAGCAAAGACTTTACCCATAGTCCCTCCACAAGGTTCCTGAAGAAGTCTGGCCTACAAGCTTCTCACATCACTCACAGGTCATTTTTCACTTCTCTGAACTGTTACATGCTACTTGACAATGATTTATTTCATTATGTTCTGATAACCTAAAGACATGTGTTTTTCCTTTTAATTTTGGAACTATTTTTATTCTTTAACTTAAAGTGACACACATAGTGCAGTGACAATCTTCTCTTACTTCCTTTTCCTGTATTTTAAGGAGAGTGAAAATTTCTCCAAATAATTTTTCTCTCTTTACCCTAATAGAATATTTACAAAGCTGTCTTGGATAAATTTATCTTTAAACAACAGAATACATTCTTAAGTCTAATTCCTTGATTCAATAAAAAAAAAGTTAAACATTTAAATTTTAAATGTGAAATTGTTGACCCAAAGAGTATTTTAGTAGATATTGCCAAATTGTCTTTCGAAATGTTGAACCAAATCTCCAACCTACCAGTACATGAGAATAAGCTGTTTCCTTAATCTATTGCTAGCACTGGGAAGTTTCACTTAAAAACAAAACTTTTCTATCTCATATAGATGTACAGTTGTCACATTTAGTAATATACTAAGATTTAGTAAGTAAAGATATAAAATGTCTAGTTAAATTTGAATTTTAGATAAACAAAAAATAAAATTACCCAACTCCATCTGCCAACTGACCTGTTTTCAGTCTTGCCTTTGATATCGTCAGTAGTATCTCCTCTAATATCAATATTTATTTGAAACAGCTATTTCAACCTGAATGAATGAGAAATATTCAAAGAAATTAGTCCCTGTTACATATAACCCGGTTCTCATGTTGACTACTCATGTAGTCCAGCTTATCAAGCTGTTCCACTATGACATCTCCCAAATCAACTAACTACATGTCATGTATAAACGCAGACTCCTGGTCTCCATTCCAGACTTAGCTAACCAAATGTCTGCGGATAAAACTTGTACTTAAATCTCTGTAGGGATTTTCTTCTTTCCTATCTCCCTCTTTCCTTGTTCTTCCTTCCTTTCCACCCATTCATCCTACCAGACTTTTATTATATTCAGTGGTAAATAGGTTTAACTATTAAAGTCATAAAGGCAAGCATGCAAACCATGCAGTTGGAACCTATTGACATCTTTTTCTTAAAGGATTTATTTATGCATGCAGAACTGGGCACAGGCCAGAGGTACAGGGGCGGTGAGAGGATTTACCAGACACAGAGTGGGAAGCAGAACAAGCAGACTGATGAAGTACACTGCTGAGGGGAGCAGTGGGCGGGTCAGGAGAGTCTGCAGCCCCATATGGATCACCTCCCGGCCAGGCGGGGATAGAACTCATGCAGAAGTGGCTTTAGTTTCTTAGTGCTGTGCTTTAACCTGCTGGCCACCAGGGAGGGCCTATTGACATCTTCTAACAGTGTGCTAGTGATTATTTATCCTTTATCTGGGGGAAGAAAAAAGACATTTAGTGTTTTTTTCTGATATTAAGCTTTATTATGGAAACATTGCAAACATATACAAAATTAGAGAACAATATATAAATCCCTATATATTCATTATCCAGCCTCAAAATTACCAACATATAGTTAGTCTTGTTTTATCTAATTGGTATTCCCTCTCCCATTTCCCAGATCCTTTTAAAGCAAATCCCAGAAGATTGTTAAACTCTTTCAACTTGAGATCCAGAACTTTATGTCTGGATTTTCTGTTGTGCTTAAAGTACTTTCCATTCCAAAATGTTTACTTGTTTCTTCCTAGCTACTACATATATAAGCTCATTTTCTTTGGTTATTGATCTCAAAAGTTTAAAGTTTATTACTCTTTAAATAAAACAACAAAACCCCAAACTGGAGACATTGGGTGTAATGCAAAAAAAAGTTACCTGACATAACTTCGGAAATTTTTCAAGTTATCTATTCTTTTGTTACTCCAGCCAACAGAACTTCATACTAGGACTTTCTTATATGTTATTAATGGCTACCAAAATTCTTAATGTTCTCCATTCAGACTACTTGATGTTCAGATTTGATATAATCTCAAGTGAATCCAATTAGTTAAAGAGGGAGATTTGAGATGCATTTAGGTATGAGCAACAGATAATTAAAAATACTAACGCTTTGAACATGAGAAGAATTAAGTATCATTGAGGCAGAGAGGCCTATTGCTGAAGATAACTAGTCTGACTCACTTTGCTGATTGACTCCACATCTAGCCACAGTCCCTTAATCTCCTATCTGTAAAATATGGAAAGCAGTAGCATTTACCTACCACACTGTGTAGAAAAATGAGACTTAGACTTTGATCTTCATTAATG
Source organism: Condylura cristata (assembly GCF_000260355.1). Lineage (NCBI taxonomy): Eukaryota > Metazoa > Chordata > Mammalia > Eulipotyphla > Talpidae > Condylura > Condylura cristata. The sequence goes on from NW_004567105.1 coordinate 31,979,540, forward strand.
AAGTGAGCTGCCTAATTAGTTGAGTTTCTTTTAATTGTTCTTAATCTTTATCTTGAAGTAATTAATCCTTGGTAAATATTCTCTTTCACTTAGAGAATGGGAAAATAAAAAGCAAGGCCTTCTACTTTAAGGTTTTTTCTTTTTTTTGAGATTTATTTATTTATGCATACAGAACTGGGATATAGGTCAGAGGTACAGGGCCAGTGAGATGGTTCACCAGAGACAGAGCAGAACAGGTAGACTGACAAAGGACACTGCTGAGGGGAGCAGCAGGCAGGCGAGGCAGGAGAGGTCTGCTGTGCCATGTGGGTCACCTCCCTGGCCAGGGATTGAACTCATGTTGCAGTGGCTGTAGACAGCTTCATAGTGCTTTAACCCATTGCACCACCAGAGAGGGCCCTATTTTGAGTTTTACTATTTGTCAAATATTGTCAGATAGTTCAGCTTTGAGAAAAATTCATAGTATTGATTAAAATCATTTTAAAACAGGACCCTCTCTGGTGGCTCAACGGGTTAGGGTGCAGCACTGTGAAAGAGCAGCAGCTGCTTCAGCGCGTCTAGGAGGAAAAGAGCAAAATCAAAATCAAGATAAACAGTGCCATAGTGGTGACCCTCCCCACGGGTCTCACACACAGCAGTTTCAACCAGTCCAGGACCAAGAAACAAGCGCAGTTTCTTCACGTCTCTCTGGTCCTGTGTCTTCCTCAGGTCACTTTCTTGCTCTCCATCCAGATTCCTTCCTCCTGTCTCCTCTCTAGATTCTTCTCTTCTTTGCTCAGCTCCACCCTCCTTTTGGGGCAGGGAACCTGGAATCTCCCCATTACCTGGGGATGGCCCTGTTATAATTGAGTTCAATCCTCAGCCCAAAGTGACCCACAAGGCGCAACCGACCTCTCCTACCCAGCCTGCTGCTCCCCTCAGCTGTATAGTTTGTCGATCTGCCTGTTCTGCTCCCCAGAGAGTAGAACTGGTGACTCCTCCTGCCATCCCTGCACCTCTGGCCTGTACCCCAGTTCTGTATGCATAAGTAAATCTTAAAAATAATTTAAAAACATACAATTCAGTATTTTTATTATAGTCAGAATATGCAATCCCCCACACCACTAATTCTACATTTCACCTAGCCCCTAACCACTGACAAAATTCTGCTTTTTTTTTTTTTTTAAAGATTTATTTGTGCATACAGAACTGGGGTACAGGCCAGAGGCTCAGGGGCGGTGAGAGGCTTCACCAGAGACAGAGTGGGGAACAGAACAGGCAGACCGACGAAGTAACACTGCTGAGGGGATCAGCGGGCGGGTCAGGAGAGGTCTGCCACACCATGTGGTCACCTCTGGGGCAGGCGGGAATTGAACTCATGCGGAAGCAGCTTTAGATTCTCAGTGCTGTGCTTTAACCTGCTGCACCACCAGGGAGGGACCCAAAATTCTGCTTTTTTTAAATAAAAAAGGACTTGATTATACTGAACATACAAAAAATGTTTTGTGACTAGCTTCTTTAATTTAGTATAGTTTTCAAAGTGAATAGTTTATTGTATGACTACACAACTATTCATACATTGTTAATGGATATTTGGGTTGTTTTCTTTTTGGTTATTATGCGTAAGTCAGCCTTGAACACTCATGTACAAGTTCTTGTGTGAACATGTTTTCTTGGTTACATACCTAGGAATAGAAAAGCTGGGTCACAGGACAAATATGCTTAACTTTTAACTGCCAGTTTATCTTTTGAAGTGGCTATACCATTTTGCATTCCAACCAGTAATATATCAGGGTTCTAGTTATCCACATCCTCACCAACTTATTTTCCATTTTGTTTAAAATTAGTCATTCTAGTATGTGAAATACTATCTCAATTTGGTTCCAATTTGCATTTTCCTAATGAGTAATGATGAGCATGCCCTCATGTGCTTATAGTCATTTTTTTTCTTCTTTGGACAAAGGTCTATTTGGACAAAGGCCCAATTTAAAATTGATTTGTCGTTTTAATGTTAAAATAAGAGTTCTTTACAACTTCATGGAAAGATCATACCATTGTTAAAAATTAAAGCCAACACAGAACTAAGTGCTGACAGAGGCAAAGCTGTGTCACAATGATCTATTTTGAACACTTGGATGCATCCATGTATAATCAGACTTACCTCCAAGAACTGTGGCTTTATGAATGAATACATTCTACAGGCTGATCTGGCTAAAATAATGGAAGGATGACCTCCCATGACAGGTTCCTTGTAAGATGGACCTTTCCCCCCATTATTATTTTTGTGAATACTGGGATAAAATGTAGGGGAGAGCTGAATGATGCCTGGCACAATTAGAAGTGCCATTCCTAACCTCCAGAAGGTCCCTGGCAGAAATTTTAGAGCGCCCAGAAGTTTGACAACCTCCATCATGCTTATAAATGCCACAATCTAATTTTTTTAAAGGCTTATTTATTTATGCACATAAAACTGGGGTACAGGCCAGAGGTGCATGGGGTGAGAGGATTCATCAAAGACAGAGTGGGGAGCAGAACAGATAGATTGACTGAAATCCACTGCTGAGGGGAACAGTGAACAGGTCAGGAGAGGTCTGCATACCATGTGGGTTACACCTCCCTGGCCAGCAGTCGAACTTGTGCTGCAGTGGCTGCAGACAGCTTTATAGTGCTATGCTCAAACCACTTGCACCACCAGTGAGAGCCCAATGCCACAATAAAAAACTAAAGCAGCAAAGTAAAATATAACCAATGATGACAGACAATATAGAACCCCTGCGTTATGCATAGGTGCCATATTTAGGAGTTGTGTAATTTATGTTAATATTGGCTATTTTCCAAAATACTTCCCTATATATTATTGTCCCAAGGTTGCCGAGATGGTTCAGCCTACCTGGCTTTAAAGATTAAGTGCTACTGGATATTTAAATATGATGAGCTCAAAAGCAGAGAGGACTCACCATATGAATCCGAACAGGAGAAGCTGATGAAAAGTAGAGAAATTAGCAGTGGTATGTAAGACTGATGCACACATGCCCTCTTCAGAACATTCATGAGAGATTAAATATTTTTCTAAGTAAAAACTAATGACACTGTGGTAAGCAGAACAAACCTAAGATACGATATTTGCCACCAAAGTGCTTCTACACACTATAAGAAGAGATGTTTGATCACAACATTATGGAGATACAGTAATTGTAATACCAGATGCTTCAAAGGGGAAGAAACATATGAAGAGGCAAAAACAGAATCTGTAAGTTACATTTATTGAATATTTACTGGGTATATCACGTATAAAAGATAGGGGCAGATAAGAACTTAAAAAATTAAATATACACTTAAAAAATTAAATATACACATTAATTTTACCACTAACTCTAAATACTAGGTAAGTACAAAATTTGTACAAGCTATACATGTACTTCCAATGTCTGTCAAAAGCACAAACTATACATACAATGTAATAAAAAAAATCTGTGCTTAATATCATAGAATTACCCTAAAATGGGTTAATAAAATGCCAATACAGCATTCATTCATTTATATACACCTCACATTACAGATCACTTGAAAACCATAAATACTCTGACCCCATTGCTAGAAATCTACGGTCAACAACTACAGTCATAGTTCCTCTAAGAAGCACAGCATTTACAGTCTATTTTGCCTTTAAAATTCACCTTGATTTCAGCTTAGCTTACTATTAGGTTCTCTTCAGAATTATTTAAATCTCTTTTGTCTGATCATCTTCTTCAAGTTTTCTAATTTCATTTTTTAAACAATTGATAGTTTCACGACTTGCTTTTAATCTCTCCTTAAGTTCTGCAATTTCAAAGCTTGTTTTTTTTTTTGCAGCTTCTAATTTTTCTCTGGTTTTCACTTCAAGTTCTGCAACTAAGGAAAATAAATTCATTTATTGAATAATTTCATTTTTCTCACATGTCTAAGATATGTCACAGAGTAGTAAATACAGCATTATCTTAGGTCAATGTTTCCATGATAAAATATAAACAACTTAACATATATAACATTAAACATGGTGGTGGGATTGGGTAAAAAAGCTTGAACACCCAGGAGAGGATCTAAGATATTTTCAAAAACTAAGAAAGAAATTCTGGTCACTAATATTTTAACTCATGATTAAGATTTAAAGATAGAACATTCTAGTTTCTCTCCATATACATATTAGCTTAGAAATAAGGGGGCATACAATCCAAGAGATATTCAACTAATTGTTAATTATAGTATTAAAGATAGTAATAAAAATCTAGATTTGAAATCAGATCTACCACTTATCAGCTGTGACATTCTTAAGTTATTATTTCTATGCCTATTTCCTCATTTATAAAAGAGAAACAAGAAAACACCTCATAATATTATTTGTTGATAAAATTCAAGTGAATGAATGCATACAAAGTATCTAGAATATTGCCTGGTATGTAGGAACATTAAATATATGTAAAACATTCTATACTGTACTTATACAATAACTAACAAAAATATAATCACTACAAAGTAGGCTATCTCTTTTAAACAGTCTGTTTGGGTAGTTTTTAAAAAACGCCTATTTTCATTCAATATTTCTGTCTTGTGGTTATTTCAAATAACTGTGGGTTATTTGTGGGTGACTATTAAAAGCATAGTTGTGCATCTGCTAATTGGAAGAAGCATGATTTGTCTAAAAAAAAAAAAACTAAACTAAAAACTAAACCTTTGACATCAGAAACACTTGAGTTCAAATACGCTCTTAGCGTTCTACTAGCTGGTATCTTTAAGTCTCCTTGAATCTTTTTCTACATGGTAAGGTTAAGACTGTATTTCTCAAAAGATTAGCATATGTAAAGCACCTAGCACATAAACATGAAAAAAACACTAATGAGGACTTTTCTTACTTTGCTCAAGCTGGTGATTTTTTTGTGATGTACTTTGTAACACAGGTAAATTTTTATATTGTCAAAACAATCCATATCTATGTTTGTAATTTCTTTCATTGCTTATTCTAATTATTTTTAAAAGTAGTAAGTACATACATATGATACAAGATTAAAAGGCTGAAAAACATATAGAAAACATGTTTTCTTATACCCCTGTCCCTCCAGCCCACCCATATATATAATTATGTGTGTCCTTTTATGTGACTTCTTTTAAGTTTCTAACTTCTTAGTCACTACTCTTTCTTCCAGCAAATATATTTTTCATTTCATCAGTGCTTTAGCTCCAGAATTTTCTTTTGAAAATTTCAGCTTCAATATCTTTGATAAAGAACTATGCTTCATTAATTTTATGAAATGCCTTTCTGAGTTTTGAAAAACTTACTGCATTTCTTCATAACCGTTATTTTTAATTCTTTATCAGCTATATTGCACTATCTTTAAGGTTGAATGCTATAGGAATCACTATTTTCTTTTTGTGACACCACATTATCTGTTTTTCATAGTATTTGATGATATGCCCTTTATTTTCACACCTGAAATAGCAACTGACTTATGTAATTAAGAATTTGAATCTTCCAGTTCAACAGGCAGTCAATAGAAAGTCTTTTGTATTCCAGAAGGTGGCACTAGAGCTCATTTTTTGTCTCTTCTGTATAGCTATCACTTAAAATCAGGCAAAAAAAAAACCCCAAAATCTTGGCAGCACAGTCCCGGTGGGTGTGGGTTTAGTACGTGGGACTCTGGAGCTACCCACAACCAGAAGGATCTTCCAATTGGTGACTCCAGCGGACCAAGGGCTTACATATTCAAACCTCTCTTATAAGAAACACTGAAAGGATCTCTCCTAGTGAAAAGTTATGCTTAAAGTTATTAGGGAAAAGAAGACAAACAGTATTTCAAAGGCTGACTACTTTTTTTAAAAGTAGTCCTACTTTGGATACAACTAAAACATGCCTCTTACATGTTCTATACTAATATATAATTTTTTTAACTCTTAAAATTTACCTATTTACATTATTTAAAAAAATGTAACAGTTAAGTCACTAATGGTACAATCTTCTCACCATTACAGAATACATTATTTTTCAGAGGTAATTATGAACTCATGCACTTACATTCTGTTTCATGCTTATAGGCTCCTAGTGTGAGCTGACGAGATGTTGTTAATAATTGTTGCATCATTGCTGTTGGGTCTTGAAAAATCTAATGGCATAAATGAAAAAAGAAAAAAGCTACTAAATTCAAAGCTCTACAAATTAATATGCTTTTAAAACTTATTGTAAGACCTTCTTACCATTTCATCATAGAATTCTGAAACCACTGTCTTTTTCCCCAGCATTGCATTGGTGTCCGACTGAAACAGCTTTAGTAAATGATACAGGGTGACCTGTGAAATAAAAAGACATCGTATCTGTGGAATGGTTCTCATCACCACTGTGAGACAGTATTGTTTCTGTAACTGAGAGACTGGGATAAGTAAAATTGCAACTACCACTTAATTTGGCAAATCTCCCAAACTCCCCATACTTTTATTTTCCAATGAGGTATCACCATCCATTTATATCAACTTAACATAAACATTTTAAAGAGGGTATGTGAGGATCTGTTAAAGCATCTCTATTGAGTTATATATAAAATGGAACTTATATTTTATATGATATATATAACTATGTTATATTTTATATATTAAATATAACTATGCAGCAATGGAAATTAATTGAGAAAACACCAAGACATGAACTTTTATTTACACACTGAAACTAGATTAATTTGTGAAAGCTTTCTGTGAAGATTAAACTTTACAATTTAATACAATAGGAGAAGAAAACATTTAAATTTTTTCAAAAAGAACAATCACTTAAAATAGTGAAGGCAAGATAAAATTTCTTTGGTGTAGTATAAGTAACATAATAAAGAAACAAAAAAGTCGGTCAGTGGTAATTCATTTGGCAAGAGCAACATGTCTTCAAAAGACTTAAAAACAGGTAGAGTAAGACATCAAAGAAAAGCTTTGCAGCACAATGTGTGATAACTTGAACAAAATAAAACCTAGCTGGCAAAACATCAGTCTGCAGGTTTTAGTTGGAAAAACCAACTCACACACCTCAAAGAATTTTCCAGAAAGTTAGCTAAAACTATAAGGAACATGCATGACATACCACACCAAAAGCAGGCAGCTTGACAAATTTCTGAAATAAACAAAAATCAGGAGACTAGACGGATAGACAAACCACACAGAGAAATTCACAACCTGAAAATTAAGGAAGAACTGTATGTGAGGTGGAGCCATGACATCTAGTGGAGCCTGAGAGCTCCAGCTCCAAATGAGCAGATATAGAAACTCCCTTGTACTTCCCTTCACTCTTAGAAAAGCAAGTCTATCCTCCTGTGGAAACAGAATTTTTTACTCAAATAGTGAAAATGTATTGTCAGATAGCAATGGCTCTGAAAGCTTTTTCTCAAGAATCTTTTCTGAAGACCTTCCTCCAGCAAAATGTGATCTAATTTAGCAACAGGACCTTTGCAAATGTGATCAAGTTAAGAGGAAGTCATCAAGGTAGGCTATCATAATCTAGTAAGACTTGTGTCTTCACAAGAAAAAAGAGACACAGAGATGGGCAGAGAGCATGCAATGATGGAGGCAGCAGTCGAAGTCAGGCTATCGCAAGCCAAGGAACACCTGGGGCTACAAGAACATATATAGTGAACACTTTTTGATTTTGGACTTGTAGCCTCCAAAGTTAGCCTCGGGAACATAAGAAAAAAGTTTTTTGTTTTAAGTCAATTACTGTATGGTAGTCTGTTATGGCAGTCCTAGGGAGCTTGAGGCTTGTAATTGAAAACAAATGATGTGCATATCTATTTAAAAAGTAGACTACTATTAAAAAAAAAACTTAAATTATATTATAAACCTATCTGTCTCTAAGTTTAATATTCAGACTCCCAAAGACATTCATGCAGACATGGGCAATGAAACATTTCATATTTCCTTAGTTTACAAAGAGTAGATTTTAACACTTGTCTTATAATGAGGTCACATGACATAATTTCTTTCAGAGATGTCTTTTTAATGCAGGTGGGGGAAAAAGCAACAAGTGGGGAAAGAGAAAGGCAGCATATTCAAAACAAAAAGAATTTCAAATAGTATTACAAAATTAAAAAGAAAAAGCTACCACTAGTGGCTTTCCCTTCTCTCACACATCTGCTGAATTTTGTGCATTATTCTCCCTGGTAGACTATTCTTGTTAAGGATAGGAGCAGTGCTTCATCTTTATATCTTATCCCTTGAACAGAACCTGGCAAGCAACAGATACTGAATAATTCTTGCCAAATAGAATAGAATGTCTATGGCAGTATTCCAGAAGATCAACAAAATGGTAGTAGATCTGTATCACAAGAAAAATATTTAAATAAGCTGTGGATGTTTATTCAGAAGAAAATAAATGTATAAGCAGTTACCAGTAAAAAATTGATGGAAGCTTAACATAAAGGAGATTCCATAAAACTAGAACTATCCCAAATCTAAAAAGAGGATGTTAAACTTAATAATGAAAGTCAAAATATTCTTCATGCTAAAGATATGCAAGCCCAAACTAGATTCTCATTTTGAGAGACTGCCTGAAAGAATTCCTACATAGGAAGACCATGGTTTAAACCAATGCAAATTGACTATGTAGCAATAATCCGGTGTTGATCCCTCTTTACAGGCCTAACAGACTCTGCAGTGTTGGTGGTACAGTGGTGAATGTAGCTGTCTTCCACATGGACAGACTCTAGGTGGTGGGGGTCTCAGGAGTTTGAATTTTTTTAAAGCACCTGAAGTATTTCTGATGTGGGCAGTTAAGAACAAAAATTTTTTTAAACTATTGACCCAGGTGATATTCAACTCCTTTAAAAGTTTAAAAAAAAGTAATCTAATTATAGCAGTATAAATGTTTAGTGTTACAAGGAATGAACTGTATCAACAAGATGAAAATTAATGGTGGTGAGTGTGAAAGTCCTGTGAACTCTAGTCATATCAATGCTAGCTGTGAACTTATAGGTTTAAAAATGACTCAAAAAAATAAAAAGAGAGTAACAGCAAGAGTATGAGGTCTGAACACAAATGCCTGGGTTAAAAAATGAGCTTTGCTACAATGAACTAAGTGCTTTTGAGCACATGACTTGCTCTTTGATCTTATTCAATATCCTCATCTCAAAGTTGCTTTAGGATCAAAGAGAAAACTCTAAGGAACTTTTTGCACTATCAAGCAACAACAATGTGATAACTAAAGCTCAAAAAGTGAAATAGTCAGTGGTTATAAATAAGAATTCAAGAATAAGATATAAAGTTGCCATTAGTGATAGCAGCCTGAAAAAGTAAGAAGACAACTACAGTAAAGTATAAAAACCTAGATACTTCCATTTCAGACAGCATGTGGAAATTAAATTAAATTTAATAATCAAATATTAATAATCAAACATTTCTAATACAAAAATCTTAAATGTTTTACTTCCATGGTTTCTTTCCAATAAGTGTTCATATTATATTCCTCCTTCTTGTTCTTAAAAAAATAGCTGGGGCCCTCCCTGGTGGCGCAGCAGGTTAAAGCACAGCACTAAGAAGTCAAAGCCACTTCAGCATGAGTTCAATCCCCACCTGCCCCGGAGGTGACCACATGGCGTGGCAGACCTCTCCTGACCCGCCCGCTGCTCCCCTCAGCAGTGTACTTCGTCGATCTGCCTGTTCTGCTCCCCACTCTGTCTCTGGTGAATCCTCTCACCCTCTGCATCTCTGGCCTGTACCCCAGTTCTGTATGAATAAATAAATAAATCTTTAAAAAAAAAAATAGCTGGTTTTGGGGCTTTCCCTGGTGGCGCAGCAGCTTAAAGCACAGCACTAAGAAGCTAAAGCCACTTCAGCATGAGTTTGATCCCTGCCTGCCCCGGAGGTGATCCATAAGGTACGGCAGACCTATCTGGACCAGCCTGCTGCTCCCCTCAGCAGTGTACTTCATCAATATCTCTGGTGAATCCTCTCATGACCCTGTACCTCTGGCCTGTATGCACTAATAAATAAAACTTAAAAAAAAAAAAAAAAAGTTGGTTTTGAAACACTTCACTTAAAATTAAAAAATCTTAACTCATGCTAAGATACATGCCAAAAACTTAAGAATATAAGTGAATGAAAATGTCAACATATCACAAGATGTTAATTATTTTATCTTTACAATTAGTAAAAAAAAAATAGTTGCTTATATTTGCAAAGGTTAACGTTACTCACAGGTCTTTCATTAGGATCAATGAAAAATATTTTAATGATAATTTCAAATTCACCCCATCCTGTTTCAGTAATTTCATATGGAGGCTTAGTAACAACTGAAGAGAAAAGAAAAATAAAACAACTGTTAATTACTGATTCAGTTTCCTAGCTGTTTTCAAATTTATGAATTATGAATTAAAAAATTCTACTATACCTCTTAAAGGATTGCCATAGCTTTCATGTAATTTAAATTGGATTTTCTTCACATATGCTGACATATCCTAAAATACAGAGGAATTAGTTCTGCCATCTACATACTCAAACTAGAAGCAAAATACACTGAGAATATGTGCCTAATTTTATAATACACACTTCCCTTCAAATTTTATGGAATCAAATTTTCTTAACATAAATTAGGGCCCTCCCTGGTGGTGCAACAGGTTAAAGTACAACACCATGAAGCTCTCAGCAGCCCTCACCATACATTTGATCCCTAGCCAGGGAGGTAACCGGTTGACTTCTCCTGACTTGCCCACAGCTCCCCTCAGCAGAGTACTTCATTGATCTGCCTGTTCTGCTCCCTGCTCTGCCTCTGGTGAATCCTCTCACCACTTCTGCATCTCTGGCCTATACCCCAGTTCTGTATGCATAAATAAATCTTTAAAAAACAACATAAAACTATTATAATAAAACAAACAAACAACACATGAAAGAATTAATTGGCTTCCTTTGTTTTTAAAATAAATTATAGGGCTTTTCTTGGGGATGGTGACTTTAAATTACAGAAAAATGAAAAACAGAAATAACACTTAATAGTAATGTTTATTAGTCATATATGAGTTTTTATGTGCTTATCCACATATTATTTTTAAAAACTGGGGTCATACTTTAATGGCATCTTAACATCTGATTTTATCACTTAACACTGAGAATTTTTTTTCTGAGACAGATTTTCATAAGCACCTTTGAAAACTATCTCCAGAATACTTACATTCACTTCACAAATGTGAATTACTACAAATATTGTGGCACCAGATGCTATTTTATAGTAAAGCATAGGGTCCTGCCTAAAGGATCTTGCTATAGAGTAGAGAGACAAGAAAATTAACATTTCAATGTAACCTGTAAATGAGGGCATTAGGTACAGGAACATGGGAAGTGCCCTTAACTTTGTCTGTGGAGACAAGAAGGTAAGTGGGAAAAAACACACTTGAAGTAAGACCTAAGGAGACAAAGGGAATGGAATGGGTGGGAAGGAATGAATGAGAAGACTTAAGACTGTTCCTTAGAGAAATTGAAGTTGATTTAGTAATCGAAGTAAATCAGGCAAACACAGGATAATAGTACAGAGACAGAATAAGTAAAGATCTTGGCAGGTTTTCTGGCTTTAACTTACTCACTAGGGCAATAGATAATCATTGACAGGTCTTTAAAAAAATAATAGCTTGGCCCTTCCTGGTGGCGCAAAGGGTTAGGATGCAGCACTGCAAGCTGGCCATAGCTGCTTCAGCGTAATGAGTTCCATCCCTGGCCCCAGAGGTGATCCACAAGGCGCAGCAAACCTCTGGTCTCACCCACTGCTCCCCTCAGCAGTGTACTTTGTCAATCTGCCTGTCCTGCTCCCACTCTGTCTCTGGTGAATCCTCTCACTCTGCTGCACCTCTGGCCTGTAACCCAGTTCTGTATTGCATAAATATTAAAATAAAAAATAACAGCTTATTTGAGATATATTTCACACATCACATATTTCACACATTTAATGTGTATCATCAGATAATGGTTTTTTAGTAATTCAGAGCTGTACAACAGTCATAATCTCATAATCAAAATGAACACTTTTGTCACACAAAAAGAAACCACACACCTACCAGCACTGTATTGTCTCTTACTGCCACACCCCCAACCTGGTAACCACAAATCTATTTTCTGTATCAATGCATAACAAAGTGGTCCCCAAGGAAAGGGAAGATTCCAGGGCCTTCCCCCTCCCAGGATAGGATGAAGCTGAGAAAGGAGGAGGGAGAGCCAGAAGACCTGGAGGAGGCGCATGGAACAGAGACATGTGAAGAAGCTGTGTTTGCTTTTTGGTCCTGGACTAGCTGGAACAGATTTGGGTGAGAGATCCATGGGGAAGTTAACTGTGGCAGTGTTTATCTTGTCTGGCTATTTCTGACCCTCTTCTGTCTGACTCTACCAGCAGGGTACTTTATAAAGGTGCTTTATACTTATAGCAGGTTCTTAGGCCTCAATGGCACTTCTTTGGGCCAATCCTGTTTGGCTGGGTTATCCACAGGGCAACTTTGGGTGCTTGATTTGGAAGCTTTATTTTTCCTTTTCTTTGTTGCATGCTAATTGTATTAAAGTTCCTTTCCAGGTAGAAGCAGTCTGAGTCTCCTTGGAGCACCACCACTCTTGACACTGAGGTGCCATGCCATTGTGATGCTATGTAGAAGCCAGAGCTACACTTCCCTCAAGGTCCCTCCGGCCACCCAGGAACCTCAGATGAGCGCTGCGCCAGGCCAGCACCTGCAGCAGCTCCCCTATCTGCTGTTGGCACATCTGCTACTGCTCCCTGCCAGCCAGGCCTGATGGCCCAGATTGCAACCACTGCAGCAGGTGTGGCTGTGGGCTCTGATGCTGGGCACATGCTAGTCCATGTGCCCAGCTAGTCCATGGTTTCGATGGAGAAAGTAATGCTGAGCCCTCAAAGCCTGACATCACTCACCAGGAACCTCAGGGAACCCAGCCAGCATACCAGCATAGCGTTTGGCCCATGCCACTGTGAGATAAAGCAGGTTTTAGAGGCCCAGAACCAGGGTGACCTCAATTTTGTGAAGGTTTCAGTGAGGTGCTCAAACTGTGCAGATTTGAAAATGTGTTAGTCTAATCAAGAAGTTCACATTGAGGACATGGAAAATTACTTCTCATGACCAAGTTAATTTAACATAAAATGACATAAATGACATGAAATGCAAAGGGTAAAGCTACCAGCTAAACCTATCATTAAGGGCTTCACTGCAGTGGAAGAAGGTGTGGTCATAAGTTCACTGAGATGGTACTGAGAGGTTGGGGCTCCACAAAAATGTTTGTATGACTTCCTTAAATCTGCTTTTGTGGAGTGATTCTTTGTAATTAAAGTGATTTTCTTCAAAAATAAATAAAGTTCCTTTCCATTAAAGGTCTTATGCATTAGAGATGTTTTGTCTTGATATGGCTGATGGAGGAATCTAGATAAAGTCGGCAGGTCTGAGTTTCTGGAATGGCACTCCCTCTCTCCTATAACCAATGGATTTGCCTATTCGGGTCACTTTATAAGAATAGAATTATATAATATGTGGCCTTCTGTTCTGGCTTCTTTCATTTACCATGTTTCCAAAGTTCTTCCATGCAGCAGTATCATGTATCAGTACTTTCTTTTTATTGCCTAATAATATTCTACTGTATGTATATACAACCTGTTATTTATCCAGTCATCAGTTCATAGATATTTGGGCTGTCTCCACTTTTTAGCTTTTATGCATAATGTCTCTAGAAATATTCATAGACCAATTTTTGTATGGACTTCGAAGAATTTTAAGTAGAATAGTTTATTGAATGAATAAGTGTCTATCTGAATGCCTACTAAGTAATGGCTGCATGCCACACACTAGATGCTTAGCAGCTAAAATTACCAGCAGTCTGATTATGTAGAAATGCCTTTCATTTTCTCTGAAATAGTCTTATTACCAAATTATCATTTAAAAAGTATTAACTGCTTTTCCTGAAACACCTAATTCTATGCTCACTGAAAACATGAATTTTGGAAGATGTTAGTATTTACGACATAGCTCTTGCTACTGTAATTTAATTAGAAAATATTTCTAGAACATTGACTTCTATTAAGAACTATGTGAAGATAATAGTTATTCTTGCAGCTTTTTGCAAAAAGTACCTATTTTATAATTAGACAGTTACTATAAAAATACTCTATGGTGGTGCAACAGGTTAGGAAGAAGCACTGAAAGCTAACCACAGCCGCTTCAGTGTAAGTTTGATGCTCTGCCCTGGAGGTGATCCATACAGCGCAGCAGACCTCTCCTATCTCCCCTGCCGCTCCCCTCAGCAGTGTACATCGTCTGTCTGCCTGTTCTGCTCCCCACTCTGTCTATGGTCAATCCTCTCACCGCCCTGAACCTCTGGCCTGTTCCAGTTCTGTATGCATAAATAAATAAATAAACATATAAAAATACATAGAGCCTCCTTTGTGGCACAAGGGGTTGTCATAGCACTATGAAGCTGTCCACAGCCATTGCAGCATGAGTTTGATTTCCAGCCAGGGAGGTGACCCACATGGCACAGCAGACCTCTCCTATCTCACCCACTGCTCCCCTCAGCAATATTATTTCTGTTAATCTTCCTGTTCTGGTCCTCACTCTGTCTCTGGTAAATCCCCGTACCTCTGGCCTATATGCCAGTTCTTGTAGGCATAAATAAGTAAATCTTTAAAAAAATTACAATTCATCTTCAAGAAAAACAAATTTTAAAAAAATATAGGAAAAATTAGTGCCTACCTCATTTCTGTAGGGCTTTACATATACTGTCCACTGATGGGTGTGGCCATCCTCTTCTCTTTTCTTTCCAAAATATCGAGCAACATTACCATAAACTATTGGTTTAACAATAGTAACCCCCTAAAAGAGAAATAATTTAAACATCAACAATTATTGTCAGTACCCAATAGCAGAATGAGGATTTGGAAAATTTGTTTTAAGGAATGGCAGGTAGTCTAACAAATTAGAACTTACTTCTGAAACCATGACTATTAATTAGCAACCCAAAACCCGAGATATAAGAATATTGTATAATATACTAGAGACATTTTATGGGGGTGGAGTGGGGAATGGGATCAAAAACAGTAGGGGGAGGGAAATGCACTAGACTATGGTGATGGCACATGGGTGACTTGGTGATGGGAAGCCCAAGGGCATTACAATTGAGATGAAAAAAAAAACAAAATAATATAAAAATAAACTATTATATTATAAAAAAAGGAATATTGTATAAGAAGGGTTTTTTAGAAAATTGATTTAAATAAAAATGTTAATCACAATTGGACTAAAATAATGGTCAAGTGGCACTTAATGGTTGAAACTTGGTAAAAACTGGCGATGGGATGTTTTCTACATTAGTGCTTAGTTCTGAGATGTACATACATGTATCTCATCACATCTGGCAAATATAAAGACAGTTGAGAATTGATAGATTATGATGGAAAGGAGGAAGAAATTGCTTTTCTTTTTAAAAGATTTATTTATGCATACTAGAACTGGGGTACAGGCCAGAGGTGTAGGGGGTGAGAGGATTCACCAGAGACAGAATGGGGAGCACAACAGGCAGACTGACTGAAATACACTGATGCGGGGAGCAGCAGGCGAGACAGCAGAGGTCTGTGCAACCATATGGGTCACCTTCCTGGCCAGCGAATGAATTGGTGCTGCAGTAGCTGTGGATAGCTTCATAATGCTGCCCTTTAACCCTTTGCGCCATCAGGGAGGGCCCAGGAGAGAAAAATTTTAAGTGAGGAGAAAATGTGGGATGTTGCCTATGAACCGGAAATCAGTTTTTCCTGAATGTATCTGAAAGGAGCCTCCCTGTACTATGAGGTCATTCACAGCCAGTGCAGCACAAGTTAGATCCCTGGCCAGGGTGCCAACCTACATGGCACAGCAGACCTCTTAGATCCACCTGTTCTGTTCCCCATTGTCTCTGGTGAATACTGTCACTCTCCACACCTCTGGCCTACATCTCAGTTCTTGCATGCATAAATAAGTATTTATTTTTAAAAAGGTATCTAAATAACAAAAAGCAGGATGTAGCACACATTATAAGTGCTGTGCCACTGCTGGTGGGAATGCAACCTAGTACAACCACTATGGGAAACTGGAGGTTTCTCAAACTGCTAAAAATGGAGCTTCCATGCCCTCCCTGGTGGCGCCGCGGGTTAAAGCACAGCACTAAGAAGCTAAAGCCACTTCTGCATGAGTTCAGTTCCTGCCTGCCCCGGAGGTGACCACATGGTGTGACAGACCTCTCCTGACCTGCCCGCTGCTCCTCTCAGCAGTGTACTTCGTCGATCTGACTGTTCTGCTCCCCACTCTGTCTCTGGTGAAGCCTCTCACCAACCCTGAGCCTCTGGCTTGTACCCCAGTTCTGTATGCACAAATAAATAAAAAAAAAAAATGGAGCTTCCTTATGACCCAGTAATCCCACTCTCTAGGTATCACCCAAAAGACACAAAAATACTGATTCAAAAAGACACCAGCACCCCCATGTTTACTGCTGATTTATTTACAACAGGAAAGACATGGAATCAAAACAAATGCCCAAAAGTAGATGACTGGACTAAAAAGATGTGGTACACATACACAATGGAATATTACTCAGCAATCAAAAAAGATAAACTCATGCCTTTTGCAGCAACATGGATAGAGCTGGAAGGGATTAGTGAAATAAGCCAGAAAGAAAAAGAAAAATACCAGATGGCTTCACTCATAGCAGAGCATAAAGGACCAAGGGGAAAAATAGTAATAATAATGAACAACTACATGCCTTAGACATTTTATGGGGAATGGGATCAAAAATTGTGGGGTGAGGAAGTGCACTGGACTATGGTGATGGCATACAGGTGATTTGGTGATGGGAAGCCCACGGGGATTACAGCTGAGATGGAAAAAGGCACAAAATGACGTAAAAATAAACTATTATATTATTAAAAAAAAAAAAAGCCCTGTGCCAATCTAATCAATAATGGGAAATGAACAAAATGAAGCATTTTTTCATTGTGACTGAATAAACAGCTGTTAGCTTGAAGTTAGGTCAGATGATAGAAAGCAGTTTATATAAAAACTGAAAAAAATTACAGAAATGTTATTGACACTTTTGTGGCAACCACAGATGGAGGCCTCAGTTTCAGGACATGACAGAATGAGTACAAGGAGCACTGACATGGTGAACATATAATCCAAGCCCTAGCTGCTACCTTCTTTCAAGAATTTGCAGAGTTCCTCAGTGGTAAAAAGGGGGAGTATTTATCAACAGACTGTACCTGGATGAAATTTATCTGAACTAAAAGAAGATGCCTACATTACATAACCATCAGCAAGGAGAAGTAATTGTAAGCTCTACTTGATTAACTCACACCCACTTTTAGTGGAAAAGTATTTGAGGACAGCAGGTACTAATCTCAAGCCACTTTGGACTTAAATTTTACAAAACAAACATAGATTACTGGTAGACAAAGTTCTGTAGCTTCTCTAAAATGTAGTATTTTAATCCTTTCTTCATAGTAGTTTCCTCAGTCTAAAATTTACCCCAAATTGAGTGAAACAAGTTTATGAAGCTTCTCATAGGAAGTACTTTTACTCATGTTTTTCCCTTCCACTCAATTTCAGCACCTTTTGAAATTTTCGAAGAACTCCCACCTTCACTATTAAACCACTGGTAAGATAGTTCGCTACAAAGTATAACTAAAATTATGTTAAAACAGCATAACTTGGCCCTCCCTGGTGGC